>NC_054550.1:27886494-28230244 GCF_017654505.1 Polyodon spathula
TTTTATATGGGCAATCAAAAAAAATATATACGTAAGACCAATTATTTGCTTTGGCTTGATTATGTATTGGATTAATTAAAATTCAAATGCAAACTTATTTTTTTTAGAGGTTGCAGAGAACCATGGGGTACGATATAAAAATCCAATGTGTTAAGTAATTTGCACTGCTGGATAATAAGCACCACAGTAAGTGTTTTAGACAGCTAATACATTTCACATGTCCAACAGACTTCAGAATTGCGTTTCTCAACATTTTTACAAATGGAGTACATTGAATGTCATTTTATTAATAAAACACATTTGATAATAACAATGTAAATTTACCCTTTTCTGCATTATATGTGCTTATACAAGGTGACTTCTCTGAAGGACTCCATAACCTAATAGTGCCATCTGCTGAGCAGGACAGCAGCCTGTTCTTAATACCACTAAATGCAAGGCCCCATACAGCATCTGTGTGGCCAAGAAACGTTCCAGCAAGAACACTCGGATCTGAAAAGCATTAAAATAGCTTATGAAAACATAGCAGAAATTCTTAACGCAAATATTTATACATTGTCTCTCCCCGTTATGGGTTTTAGAAGACGGGAGGACCAGATAGTTATTAGGCAGACCTGTTTTACTTAAAAGTATGTCAGCGATAATAAATGTACAGCTAGGTCGGATTCTCTCATTATATTAAATTTGGTTTTTGAAAGAGGCACCTCAGGTCTCAACTATAACAGTTAGATGTATTCAATGTACAAGGTGCAATATGTCTCTACCAACTTTAGATAAGTTTTAAGCAAACAAAAGATACCTACTGTATGTGTCGTAAGGATCTACATTAGAACTGGGCATGTTCCACCACTGAATAGCAGCATCAATACCACCACTAAAACAGTGTTCTCCATTGGAGCTGATTGCCAATGACAATACAGGTCCTCTGTGAAGGGGAAACCAAGGAATAAGATGTAACAACAATATAACAATAGCACATTCATTTTATACAGCCCCTTTCATGGCTCACTGTAAAACCTGGTGATATTCTGGCTGCATCAGCCTTAACTGAATGCATTACCGATGTGAAAAAGTGGATGCCCCTAAAATGTTTACAGTTAAATTCTGATAAGACAGATGTTGTTATTAGGTTTTCATTTGCAACTAGAAGCCACAAAAAAAGTCTCTCAGCAGAACTAAAAAAAAATAGTGACCACACAACTCCTGTGTTGACCTCACTGCACTGGCTCCCACTGAAGTCTATTGTTGATTTTAAAAAAAAAAGGGACCTCTAAAGCATTTAATGATATGGCACCAAATTATTCACATATATTCCTCCATGTGATGCAAGATCAGCTGATGCAGGCCTGCTGTGCCATCCACAAGTATTCACAAAAAGGGAGAGACAGCTTTTAGTTAATATGCTCCCAGATTGTGGAATGCACTGCCACCTCATATCAGTAGTGCTTCATACATTTATAGTTTTTACCCTTTGCTGTCCTATGTTGGATCAGGTCCAACATCATCAAAAAGATGACAAGCACAGGTCTCTAGTCGTTTTTACTCCGGAAAAAGGAGAGAAAACCTTTTATTGGCCGAGTGAGACCGATAAGAGCCGAAAAAAAAAGGGTGCAGATCTGAACAATACACAGTCCTCTGCACAACAGACCTAACACAGACATAAACAAATAAGATAGCTGCTTCCGCATCCAGCGCTCAAAGAATATCACAGATATTTGCTAAGCTTTTTGAAATGTTACAGCAATAAAATAATGACTTGGATCGCATTATTGTCAAGTTTGGTGATAAAACGAGTGATCAGGAGATGATTTATCAGTATGCACGACTATGAAGGAGTATGCGAAAAATACAGCGAACAAAGGGTGGAGCAGGGCTGGACATGCAGTACTGAGCGTCCTGTTGATATGCAGTGCCTTTTAAACCTGTTTTACTTTGAATTTAAACAGCGCGTGTAAAATAAACAGCACGTGTATAAATAAATTCGACCTGACGTGCCTGACAGGCGCTGAATAAAAATGGACCACTAAGGGTTAAGTCTAAATTAAAAACGTTTATAGTCTAGCTTTTTTTTAAATTAACTTTTAAACTGTTTTAAAATGTGCACACCTCTTTTTTTATTTTTTAAACCAATATATTTACAAATATATATATATATAAAAAAATATCATATATATATATATATATATATATATATATATAGATATATATATATATAATATATACTATATAATATATATATATATATATATATATATATATATATATATATATATATACACACACACACACATACACATATATATATATATATATATACACACATATATATATATATATATACATATATATACACACACATATATATATATATATATATATATATATATATATATATACATATACACACACACACACACACACACACACATATATATATATATATATATATATATATATATATATATATATATATATATATATATATATATTTATTTATTTTAGGAATTTGCAAATTTAACTTGAACTGCTATTTCTCATCAATTCGATATGTCCAATAATTCTTTTAGGCCGAGTTACCGCAACATATTGTCAACTTTATGTACCATTTATTTTGGGAATAAACAAAACAACGTTTAACTTGAACTGCTATTTGGCATCCTTTGCTTTGTAGTTAATTCACTGGGGTAAAGTAAGTCCTACACAACGTATTCTTTACTCCTGGGATATTTTTGTGTACTTTAACACTGTTGATATTGTACCAACGTCTTGCTTTAAAATCTTGCTTTCTTTTTACTCTATTTCTCTATACAAATTTTATTTTTTACTTTTGTTTTGTCTTGTACAGCGTTTTGAGACCTTTTGCATCAAAGAGGCTATATGATTTGACAATAAAATATCAATGTACTAAAAAATCAAGATACACTAATACTTGACAGTCTGTGTTAAAGTAAAAAGAAAAACACTTACACATGGGCTCTGAATGTATAAACTGGCTCAACATCTAATGAGGCACTCCTGCAAAAACAAGATGAAAAAGTAATTAAATCCTTACAACGATGTGACAATATGTAACAATACAATTATTATTTCAGGCTTTGTGAACAACGTGTATCTATACCTTGTTACATAACAAGGTCATGTGCAAACATTTATTGTAGTAAGCTTACCCTTGTGTAAACAAAACCAATGCTAATAAAAGCAGCTGGCAGATGATACAGCAATACAATTGTGGGAGAGGAATTCAAACAACACAGGGTGAACCATTGTAGATGGCAAGTGTCTTCAACCTTTAAAAATGCATATATGCCTAAGCGATTATAAAACTATATATTGTACCATTAAAATAATTAGTTTCCATACTGAAGATTGTAGAGTCATTGATTTATTGACATTTTACAGAAATGCTGTTGTTAATAATAATAATAATAATAATAATAATAATAATAATAATAATAAAACTGGCTTCCTATACCAGAAGTCTAATAATTTGAAAGACTGGATCACTTTGAGTAGTAAGATACTTGCTTTTTGGCAGGAACTGTTTTCTGCAGGTTCCACAGTTTCAGCGTGTGGTCCTCAGAGGCTGTAACCAGCACAGGCTCTACTGGGTGAAACACTAAGGATCTCACTCCATCAAAGTGGCTGCGCAGTGTATACTTGGGATTCCATGTCTTCCTAAAGGCATCCTTATTAGCTGGCAACTAAAGATAGAACAGTGCTGTTACACAGCTGTTGTATGAAGGACACACAAATCATGAACCCCTGCTACCATCAATTTACAAGGTTAATAAGTTAATGCTCATACAGACTCATTTTCCTAAAATACACTATAGATGACATCACTATCTTTTTCTAACTAAATATTTTGATTAAAGTTATGTTTTACTGAACATAATTAAGATGGGCACAACTGTGGTTTGAGACTGTTAACTTAAGATTAAACCAGAAATAAAAAAAAATATAATTAAGTCAGTTTGACAAACAGATGAGAGGTATTGGCAGCAAACAATAGTTAATTCTTAAAGAAAAATATTTAATTTGTCATGTGTCATCTATCAATGTCTTATTGAACCCACCCAATACTTCTTAGTCTTATCTACAGTACAGTATTCCAGGGGGTGGGGGGTCTTTTGGGAGAAGAGAGTTACATCTTCACCCAGCTATCCAGAATTCCACATCAATGAATACTTACATCATAGCTGTAATCAGCATCATTTGTAACCGTTAGATCTGCCAAGTCACCAAGGCCCAAGACACTTTCCAGCACGTCATCAGAACCCATAATAAATGACTTGCCACCACCAGATGGAAATGCTAAAGGCTCAGCTAAAAAAATAAATTGAGAACGGAGAATTGTAAACAAAAGGCAGGATATGGCAGACGAGAGAAGAAGGTGAACAGAGACAAGTTTATTGGACATAACGTTCAGGCAAATCGTACCATTTAGTTCAAGAAAATAAAACTTTATCTAAAGAGTAACTAGATCATTTACCAGCCACGTCAGCTAGACTTGCAGAATATTTCAGTATAGTTTCAGTTATGGTATGTCAGCACACACAGTGGGGGAGGGGGGGGGGTAATTACTATTTGCAATATGGCACTTTTACTTCCAAGTGCATAGAACTTAAATGTTATTTATTTATTTATTTATTGACTAAACAAAGTGAAACAGGAATGGTCATCATTATCTGTATTTATGGAGATGCTCGATTACTGAAGCATACTCGCAGAAAGCTGCAATGGAAGTACAGATTATAAATAACTGCCTTGGTTGTAAAATTAACATAGGAAAGAGACAAATGTTTTGAAAACATACATTCTAGCAGAATCACAGGACACTGATTTTAACAGAACAGCCACACAACACTAGCCAATATGTACAGTTCACTTAACATGACAAGCACAACAAGTTTATTTATTTGAACCCTTATTACACAGGTTAATGTAACAGTGTACAGAGGTGCTTGGGGGGGGGGGCAAAAATACAGGGAACTGTTCTGTTTTAAATAAATTCCGTCATCACAACCCTAAAGAAAGCCAAACAATAACAAACAGTTTATTAAGGTAACTGCTGCAGTCTACATTTTGTAGAGATGAGTGTTCTCAGAAGCAGTCTTAAAGCACCGGCCATATGCTCCAGGGTTGCTGGTTTTGAATTCAGCAACAAATGAAGTGCCTGAAAGCCAACCCATAGTGGCAGCTGTGCAGATTTCATGGGGGATGCATTCTCATGGGTGTAAGCATAACCCTGAATATATCTGTGCTTCTAGAAATGGCAATTCATAGTTCATAGCAGCAGAGCAAGTTTACAGTATATGGTATAGTATTTTAATACTGCTGTTGCTTGTAACATTTGAGACTGATATGCCATGGGGCAAAACGTTAAATGGAACTACATTGAAAAGAGTGGACACTGTGTTTGAATTTTCATTAAAAAAAAAAAAAAAAAAAAAAAAAAAAAACATGAAATGCAAATGCAAAAAGATGGTATTACACTTGTGTTGTTCCACAATCACTTTCAACGTGACACAAATAATAATTTACTGGTGTGTTTACCACTTTCTTTCTTTCAAGCTGCTGTGTATCAAGATTTGTGGTTTCTAACAATCCCTGCAGTTTCAGCTGTAGGGACACAAACTTCCTCTCTACATGGGACCCTTTCCACAATGTCATTTAAAAGGGTTTCTTCCTCCTGCTACATGCAGCAGGTGGTCGCTGTTATACTGATCACTTTTCCAGGAAACACTTATTTGACGTCTAAAGGAAATTAACATACGTAATTTACCTATACACTTAAATTTACCCCCCAAAATAATCTTCCCTAGCAGTGGTTGAAACTAATCCTTCTTTTGTATACTGTGTGCAATCATGTCCGGACTGTTAATTTGCTTTATTGCCTTAAAATATTTACATATGCAGACGTTAGGACCCACCTTACCAGAAATTCTTGGATTCCTTTGTAAATCTGAATACAAATAAGACTTTAACCTATTTCAAATGTTATTGTATTTTTGTTTTCTTTGAGAATCCCCCCTACAAAAAAACAACAACAAAAAAAAAACCTCAGCAACAGGGGTGGCCAAACTTCCTGACCCCACAAGCTGCATACAAAAATTTCCATATATAGTCGAGAGCCGCAAGACACGTGCTGTAAAATATGAAATGTTTGCAAGCAAGATTTAAAATACAGAAGAACAAGGGATATAACATTGCAGAGGTTTTCCTCTGTACCAGGATTGCTCCAAAACGTCTGAATGACCTTTTTCAGAGAGCCATAATCATTCATATACTAGCAAGATTTTGATGATAATCTGATCAAAGGTGACTGACTGGCTTTTTAGTTGGCAGGTGGAGGTTTTTTATTTTTTTTTTACATTACACTACATTTTAGACCTAATACAGAGGGAACGACAAGGTTAGGAGTGTTCAGAGGCATTTTAGACAGACTTAAATACCTAACCTGAAATGGACAGATTATATAGCCTAGAGGACTATACCAACCACCAAGACACAATGCTAAAGGGCACACATCTGTTAGACATGCTTGTTCTTCTTCAACATTATTAATTTATCTTTTTTAAGCAACTCATTTTCAAATCCATAATTGTTTTAAAAACAAGAGCTATTTAAACAGCGATTTATCATATTATTTGTTTCGTAATAACAACCTCAGACAAATCAAACAGATGTATGTTCTTTTATGACAGAAAGCAGATGTAGCCAAAATTGCATGGAGTATAAAAAGCATGACCTTGACCAGCAAGTCACAAACAAAAACAAAAAAGGATGACTTGAGTATCATAATATCTTGAGTATCATGATATTATATCACAAAATATTTTTGTGCAGGAAACATCAATGAAGACACTATCCCTTATCCCAATGAGGAATAGAATACCAAGACAATGAAATACTGACATATCTAGATTTCAAAAAAAAAAACAAAAAAAAAACAGTATTCCACTGACTCCTGGGTCTCAAGTGAACATTTGTGTAGTAACCAATGGACTTAAATACTGTAAAATATATAAAAACAATCATTGTAATATGTAAAATCAAAAGGAAGAGATCAGAATTAACTTCCAAATCTATCAGACCGCCAACCCCAGAAGCAGTTTCGCTGCCAGAGGAGGGGGAGGAGGTCTGGAGACCCCAGCAGCAGTTTCGTGCCGGAGGAGGGGGAGGAGGTCGGGAGACCAAACCCCAACAGCAGTTAAAAAAGGGGAGAACTGCTCCCTCTGCAAAGTGTAAGAACGGTGGTTGAAGCCCCACCAAGGGGAGCTGCCGTCGCCGAAGGAGGGGGAAGGTCAGGAGTAAAATGCAGCCTTGTCCGCTGGTAGGACTACGTATTTTTTTTATACTTATCAGGTGAATAAGGTATATATATATATATATATATATATTATATATATATATATATATATATATATAAACATTGAGGCAATATATATATATAAACAATGAAACAGTAATGCATATTATAACATTTAATACACTCTTAAATACCCCTCAAAATGATATACTGTAAATCAGCAATTCTCAAGCAAGGAGAAAAGGCAAGAGGCAAATCAAAATGATTGTTTACATCGCATCCTGCCGTTCGATGACTACTGCAAATCAGAATCTCAGTAAGCTGCCTTACCCCACTCTGTTCCATCCCCTGAACTCCTTGCTTCCCCTGCTCCTTCACCATCTTCCGCTGTCACTAAGAAATCAAATTCCTTCAATGCCTCCTCTGTGTCTGGATCATCAGGGAGGTCTGCTGCCAGTCCCTCATTACCGATCTGCAAGTGCCACAAAAACACCCCACCACTTGTACAGAGCTTCTATACCAGTCTCTTTAGAATGTTACTGTTAAATATATGGCAGAATAAAATAAGCATAAATATCACACTATGATATACTACATTTGTACAGTTCCAACTAACTATAGTTTCCTGAATACCCATATGCTTCATAATATATATCATAATAATTCGTTATTGTGACCAGATTACCTTGATTTTATGTTTCTTGTTTATTCTGTGCTTTTGTTTTCCACCTGTGATGTCTGCCACAAGATCTCCCTCTTCATCATCGTCATCATCTTCGTCACTGTCATCTGCATTTTCTAAGAAGTTAAATGTTTCCAGAACATCTCCTGGATTCCTGTACACAACATAGTTAAGACAACTTGATGTTTACCACGGATACACACATTCATCAACTAAACCTTGCTAAAAGCTGGTGAATTTCACAAGAAAAAATAGTTTTCAGAATTAATTCATTGGTTATTTTGGAAAGTTTAAGGAGTTGTTGCAAAGTAACTAATATCAAGGCAGATTCTTGATACAAGTCAAAGTAGCAATAGATATTTTTCAGATATGACAGACATCCAATAAAATCCTTGAAAGTGGCACTAAGCAAATACATTAAAGTTTGTCCATTTTGAATTGCAATCTACTACAGATGAAGGTTAACTGTATGTTTTTTTGTTAGTAAAATCATTACAGACAAACAAAGTACACATTTATAAGTAGTACTGGAAGAAGCGCATACCTAGAAATTCACTCTTATTAATAATTTGTGTTACTTATGTTCACAAAGGTTTTCTTTATGCAGCCACATGGTTTGAAGCATTTACACAAGAGCATAGAAAAGAGGATGAAACTATATTTGAAGCGCCTGACTGGGGAATTAAAAGACAATTATCAAACCACATGATAAAGAGAGCTTCTTGAATGGGCCATCTGTCAAACTTAAAAATGAACTGTTACAACTTTCACATCAAAGGCAGTTAGCAAAGGAACAAACATAGTACCTTTTTAAATCTTGTCCCTTTTGTTTTGCTGGAGATTCTCCTCCATTGAGAATCTGTTCCAGATTCTTTGTCTCTACTGAGCCATTTTGCTCAGAGCCTGACAGCCCTAGTAAAGACCGTACCCTTTGGGACCGTACATCTAATATTGGTATCTGTTGTAAACCGACTTCCTGAAGATACTGTAGAGATGAGAAAAAAAAATGCAAGTAGCATTAATTTATATATTTGATAAAAAAATATTTATCAAATAAAATCATTGGTATACCAAAAAAATTTAAAATGAGATTGTTGCAAAAAAACTAAACATGAAAATAATAAATAAAACACAAAAGACAATTTGAAAATCTGTTCAATAACCTGTTCCTAATTCAACTGGAAAATCCTTGACCGGCTGTTGGTTTAAGCATTTTTTTTTTTTTTTTTTTTTTTTTTTTTTGGTTTTTATTTTTTTTTTTTGATTTTTTTTTTTTGATTTTTTTCTTTTTCTTTTTTTTTCTCCTCCATTGAGAATCTGTTCCAGATTCTTTGTCTCTACTGAGCCATTTTGCTCAGAGCCTGACAGCCCTAGTAAAGACCGTACCCTTTGGGACCGTACATCTAATATTGTATCTGTGTAACCTACTTCCTGAAGATACCTGTAGAGATGAGAAAAAAAAAATCAATGTAGCATTAATTTATATATTTATTTATTTATTTATTTATTAATTAAAATCTTGGTATACCAAAACAATTTAAAATGCGATTGTTGAGCTAACCTGTACATGAAAATAATAAATAGGACACTGAAGACAATTTGTAAAATCTGTTTAATAACCTGTTCCTAATTCAACTGGAAAACTTGTTTACCGGTTTATCTTTCATATCATTACTTACTGTCTAAGCAATTGTCTGCCTTGTTTCCATGTTAACTGGCTGTTCTGAGGTACTGCTGGGACCTCCGTCTCTTTGGTTTCTCCTAGAAGAGAAAAAACAAACAAGCAATCAATTAGGAACATTAGTGATCTTCTGCAGCACTTAGGTGATAAACAGTGCATTATCTCCTCTTGCACACAGTTCCTTAACACTTAATTCTGTATTATCCATTAATCCTTGCCCTGCACCAATTATTTTGCAATTTGTGTGTAAGTAATTATATTTAGTAATAATGTATGCAATGTCTGGGTTAAACATCAATGGGCACAAGTATTTACCCATTCATAAACACAACTGGTCCTTTATTTGCAAGTAAAAAGCTGAAAGTAATATGACAAGTGAGTGAATAGATTTAAGGAAGTACAAAAATACATTTAGATTTTAGATAAAAGACATTCGTAAATAACCTATCAGTTATTAATTACAAGCAGTACAACCAGATCTGCTCTCACGAAAGTCTTTGAGATTATAAAAATCAGACATATTTTGTACCAGTAAGGGGAAATTATATCCTTTTGTGCTCAACATGAAAAGACTAAACAGACAGTGGCATTGTTCTTTTTACAGTACAGTATGGTTATGTTTAGCAGAACTACTGTACTTGATGTATGCCGGATCCTACAGGAGTTCTTCTTTTCCAGAAGAACAGAATTAGCTGGGAAGTTAAAATGGCAAAATGAGATCAATTTTTTATTTATTTTTTTATTTTATTTTTTTTTTTTTTTTTTTTAAACGTGAGGAAAAAAAAAAAAAAAAAAAACACCTACTCTAATACAAAACTTTTAGATATGGCTGTAGACCAATCTTACACCTGAGCAATTATGTACACTTCTACAATTATTTCTAAATGTATCTAGTGTCATTAATAATCCAAAAAAGCATGAAATGCATACTACTTACAAGTAGTAATCTTAAATTAAGATTTTAATTTTGAGATTAATAGCCTTCACTAAAATCAACGGCAACAGAAGTTTCTTTTTACTACTGTCAAAAGTCCAGTAAACATTTAAAAAATCTTGCATTCAGAATGAACCAACTAATTCGTTTCCATCAAAAATGGTTTTGTGACCGGAGACAGCAGGACTCTTAACAGGACTGAATTTCATTCATTGCATAAGGAATGCCCTAAAAAGAATAGAGGACAGTCTCAAAACTAATGAATAAAAAGCTTGCTAAAGAGACTGTAGACAATCCTCATTGCACAAAATTGAACTATTTATGTGTAAAGAGAATGTTAGGATGTCTGAAGATGAAGACAATCACTAAAGGACACCAACTTGCCCACTTTTACACTTTCAAAACATTTAAATACTATATAAAAAACAATGAGTCTACTGTTAAAACTGAAAAGTGGAACTCTCCAGTAACATACAACCTACAATTCTTGTACCCAAAATACCAGCTATTATATACCCTAGAGCAAAACACACAAACTTAATCATTTAAAAAATGTAGCTGTTTAAATCTAATATCCTTGAAAATAAAGTTCTCCAAAAATATTTTTGCAACATTTGTTCAAATCAAATACCTTCAGAAATTGTGATTTATATGGTACAATATTCCACTATGGCAACATCAATTTGGGAATTCATTAAATGGCACAAGGTTTTGCTGTTTTAGAAATCATTCAATAATAGTCATATAAAAAGCTTGTAATAAATGCAGTTCCCAAAAGACACACTTTATAAAACAGTTATTATTGAAATCATCATTCAAGGTAAGCATCTGGATAGATGTGATTTAAAAAAAAAAAAAAATCTGTTACCTGATTCAAAGGTTGGCATCTTCAAGTCACCTTGATTTAATTCTGTGCCGTATTTTAATTTATGATACTTTGCCCTAGAAGTGGAAGAGAAATTCAATTTTTCAGAAGCAGCTAGAAACCACACACTGATTACATCCTATAAGAACATTGTGTGTTTTATATATATATATATATATATATATATATATATATATATATATATATATATATATATATATATATAATACTCAAATGTATTGTGTTAACAGTAAGCAAAGGGTAACATTTAACCATAAAGCTAAAGCAACTAGGGGAAAGCTTTTAATGGGTTATAAGTGACAAGAAGTTTTGTATCAGCTAACATTACACGAATGGCTTCAACAATTTCATTAAACATGACAGAACAGTAAAATGCACAGGGTCATTCCAAATCAAATCAAAATGTCTGAAAGGTCAGCTAGTTCTTCCAAAACTAACCTAAACATTTCAGTCAAAAATGTAAACTGCTGCTGACACGAACTAACTTTTTTTCTTTCAAACATTTAAATCACTGTCAAGTCATGACAATGTATCCTTCAATTTGTATTTAATCTAACAGGTATACTATTCCACATCCGAAACAAAACAATACTGAATGGCAGGCTTTTTTTTAGGGTCACTTGGCCGTCTTTTGACCTGAGGATAATGAGGTTTCAGGCTCTCAGGCTGACTTAGAAGACTTTATTAATGTTGTTCAAGGTCAGCAACAGGTCTAGTTTTTGGTCGAAACAATGTGAAATTCCAATTTTCAATATCTACCTCTATAGCCTATTGATCTTATCAATACTCACACCTGTAAATACAACAATTAAAGTCGACCGTGAAACTTCAAGGGGCTGTATCCCAAGGGGTAGAAAGGTAAAAGTGTTTGATGCAACATTTCCTCATTAAATCTGTCACTAACTTTCTGAATTGTGGCTACTAACTGCATTTGTGAACATTTGTGCAAATAAATTATATGACACTTAAAATGGATTATAAAGCTATATACAAACATATCTCAAACTAATTTATAAGTGCCACTTACCTTTCTTGTTTTAATGCATATTCTAACATTTTTATTCTTCTTACTAGATCATTCTTTAAATTTTCTTGACCCTTTCTTTCTCCTTGTAGAAATGCTATCCGAGCCTAAAAAAAATTTAAAAAAAAGAGAATAATGTATTTATCACCACCTCAAAACACATTTATCCGAAATATCTTCAAAACATTCTTTTTTTTTTAAATCGATAATGTCCAAGCAAATTATTTTAACATTGGACAAGTAAGCTTTTCCATATTGAAGAAAATTTGTTTAAAAGCAAATAATTATTCTCTGAGCCATTCCAAAAGTCAGAGATGGAAATAAGACTCCTACTGCATAGAAGTTTCTCCCATTCCAGGTTTTACTACGAGCTTGATTATCCACAGTGTACAGGTAACAAGCTGAGGTGCATCTTATTACACTCATTGTAAAACCAGGAATGGATCAAACGAAAATGGGGGTTTTATTTCCATCCCTGAAACATGTAAACATCGTTTACAGTAGAACTTGACAATGATATGCAAACTTTAAGTACTGAATGAACTTAAAAGCTATTGTACAAATTGAAGGTAGAGGTTCTATATTTATATTTACACCTATGTTAAGACATAATTGGGGTAAACTTGACCTCCTATTTTCTATTGCAGTAGGAATGAGTAGCAAAATGAACAGAAAGTGGGGCTGACCTTGTCCCAGTTGTACTTCACTTTAATCAATTTTTAATTCTTGTCACATAGCCACCGTTACCTAGAGAGTCTAACAAATATAATGCCTAAGAGATCAGAAAGTACAACAGAGTCTTAATCCACTGCACTTACAAGATGTGAAAGACATAGTTAACCTTGTTATAGGAATAGCAAACAACACAAAAGTCAATACTATTGTTAGATAGTTTAGAATCCCTGTTTACAGTTCACCAACACCATGTGCAATATATTGCAATATGATCTATGTTACTAAAAAGCAACCACAAATAACTAAGGCTATTTTTACTACTAGGAGTAACCAATGCCAAGTTCCCTAAGACAACCATTTTGTTTACCAAGTAAACTAACATTCAATTATATTTACATTTACAATTATATACCTTTGAGTACAGCAACAACAAAACATAAAACAAACAAAAAAAGATAATCACCCTGGCCATTCCTGGATTAAAAAAACAAAAAACCTAAGATATTATGCACTATTTGAAACTTGTACAGTAAGTCTGCAAGCCCCAAAAACATGGAGCAAACACTTTCACTTTTGGATTCATTTCAATTTCCTTGGAAATAGTTCCATAAACCTAAAATAGCACTGAATAGAGCTGGTTGCATACTGTAGGATTCAATCCCCGATTTCGAATCTGATTCCTAGAGTGTACAATGTTGCGTCTATGCCTAGTACACTAGAGTAATTGTATGGAAACTGCTTCAGTGACGGCAAGAAATCGTTGGTCATTTGTTGTCTCTTAACTAAAGCCAGTTGATACTAATCATCCCTTTTGTTTTATTTTGAAAGTTTCAGACTAAGTGTGAGTCCAACTACTGTTCCCTCCGCCACAAGATCTTGAGTCCTTACTAAAAGCCCTGCTTACACTCTGTAACAGGAACAGGCAGCGTGCGCAGCAGGGCAGCTTCCAGCATACGTGTCCTGTGATTCAGGTTCACATGGACAGTGTTATAAAGACAGTTCAAATTGATCATAACGCTTTACCCAGGTTTAATCCCATTTGTCAGGCTGCAACCGATGCTATCTTTGCATGTGTTTGTTTTGAAAATTATGAGAATACTTTGGCTGTAGATCA
This sequence comes from Polyodon spathula, assembly GCF_017654505.1. Classification (NCBI taxonomy): domain Eukaryota; kingdom Metazoa; phylum Chordata; class Actinopteri; order Acipenseriformes; family Polyodontidae; genus Polyodon; species Polyodon spathula. The sequence goes on from NC_054550.1 coordinate 27,900,803, forward strand.
GGTGCACAGGACTGATGCTGCATTATGCTCTTCCTCTATTGGCTGTACAAACTTTTAGAATTACATACAGGATGTGAGAAGTTTATGGCCTCAGCAACCTTGGAACAGAGTAGAGTACAACCTGCTTTGATCCACTTTTGTAAACAAAACAAAACTGAACGTATGTATGTGCTCAGCAGAATAAGGGGAGGGCATTTTACTTTTGCTTTCACAGTATTATGTATTAAACTTTTTTTTTTTTTAAATAAATAAATTCAAGTTAAAAAACAAGTGTAACATGTTTACAAATGTGCTGAATAGGACTGCACACAGACAGGCCATGTGTTAATTTTAACTTAGATGCATACATTTGAGGAGGTGTTATTGACAAACAAGTGGATTCACCTTAAATTAAAAAGATTGCCACATGGAGCTGTCAACATATCTGTACAAATTATTGCAGACACTAATCTATTTAACTCGGTTAAGGATCCAACAAGTTAATGTGTGAAATGTTTGCAATACACATTCAAATGCCATGTCATGTGAATAGGCTACTGTATGGATGACTGGCTGACAACTCTGACTGACAACTGTTATAACTGGAAAGATGGGTGTCAAGAGTGTTGATTCCAGTGAGATAAAATCAGGGCCAAAGGGAAATGTACCGTGCAATTCATTTGCAATAGATTTCTCTCTGTCATTATTAGCCTGTGTATTCGTTGTACTGTATATATCTGCGTTTCCTTTCATGTGATGGCGACAAGTTTTATCTACATGTTCAAAGTTCAAACCCTTTTCCTACCCGACATGATGGGACCAAATGCAAATACATGGGGGCACTGTGCACCAGATGCATGATCCCTTCAGGTGGGAAGCAGAGTACAAACAACAACTGTAAAGTTAATAGTTTGCTCAAAAATCCTAATCACATTGCAAAACGAAAGGATATGGTGGACCATTGAGGGTATTTTTTGCTCCAAGACTCTTTTTTTGTAATTAATGATAATTTTTTTTGTGCCGTCTTCCATAAACGAAAGTAAAAGCCATGACAATTCCAACGTACAGAACATTAATCTTTTCAGCTGCTTAATTACACTGCATAAAAACCTACAACCAATCCACACTCTACTGTAGGTTCAATTTCTGCTTTTCCTTCAGGAGGGAAATGCAGCCTGTTTAAGAAAAGAATCTGCAAAAAGCCAAATGCATATTTTTCAAAAATAAGAATTATTTAGCTTTTAAAAGTTATTCACAATAACAATTTTGGAATCTCACCTCCTGCCTTAGTAAAATGGACTGAAATTACATGTCTCAGTGACCCACAGAAAAATGGAAGTCCTGACTTGCTCACTATATTGCAGTTGTAAAAAGTTTTGAAAATATTTTCTTCTGATGTAAAGAAGTACAAATTCTAATTGAGACGTGTTATGCGGTTTCTTTGGAAGTTGCCCAATCCAGGTGTGTACTGTCCCTGTAGCTTTGTGTCTCTGGCAAACTTTGTTTCTCAACGCTTCTGCATTAAGTAACCACCACATATAAATATTACCGCTTGCAAAACAACAACTAGACTTAATATCGTCTTTTTTTTTCAAAACTGTTTACTTACTGCATTGTACTGAGCTATAATGCTCAAAGGTAGTGGCCTAGAATCACGTACGAGAGAATAAAGTCTTGCGGTACTTAAAATATCCAGCACTACTTTTATTTATTTTAACCAGAACTACAGAGAATGCGGCACATAGCGCTTTCATCACAGACACCCACTTCCTTAGCGACTCTTGTAGCATTTACAGGCATTCTAAACTAGGTGAAAAACTACAGTACCTTGGGGTGTCCAAATATCTCTGTCGGATTTTCCCGCACTGAAAGTTGCAGATATGTGGGAGCAACATGGGAAACATGGGCTGAAATTCAAGCCCTGTGACTTTAATGTTTAAACATAGTATCCTTCAGTTAGATGTTTCCAGGCAGCCTACTCCGCTATGGTGTTTAAAGCTTATTATGCACAACATTGTAAAACTACCGCCAAGGTTAATCCTAAAACAATCTTGACAGAATAAATAAAGACCACCTTGGTAGCAAGTAATTAGGGAGCACATTTCTAAAAATGCCAACACAATTTTGGACCATACAAAAAAAAAAAAAAAAAGATGTTACCCTTTTACACCCTTTTCAAAACAGAAAGCGCTAACTCAGTAGTCTAGTATTCATCACTAATGTAATCAGAGAATAAATGTCACTACAAAATGGTTTTTTTTACTGCTTTAAAAAAAAAAAAGAAAACGTACCCAGAAATCAATAAGACCTGGGAACATGAGAGTAAATGATCCAATCACAACATGACTCTCCCACAAATTATCTGTGAGCACTTACTGTTGGAATGTGAGGCTAACCACCCACCCACTCAGTATTACTCATCTATACAAGAGCATGCTTTCAAGACTGTTCTTATTTAAAAAGAAATTGGTTTTCTATCAACATCACCTACCGAAAACAATTTCAAATAAGGATAGGGCTATGGATTTAAAAAAAAAAAACAATCTAGAAACTAATAACAAAACATGAGACAGTTGCTCTTTGCCCCCTATTTAACGTTTTTTTGTCACCAAAAAGTAAACAGTCCAGATTAGGATGTGCACGCAACCAAAGCTGTCAAATAGCAATCACTACCAACTAAAGTCACTGTGTATGGCATTGACTGCAAATAACACATGATTCTAGTTATTTAAGACCCAAGCCTGGAAATCTGATGATTTGTTGAGAGTAATCAGTGATCCCTGTTCCTATTTGAGTACAGGAAGTATTGTACAGCCTGGCCCAGAACGATTTCCAACAGGAAACCACAGCAAACCAGCTTTAAGGAAAGGCACACACATCCCCTCCAATCTGCTTGATGCAAGTGTGTTGGGGGAGAGGGAAAGGGTTACATACAAAATATGTATCCCCCAAGAAATACCCTAATTCAAATGTACACTAATAAGCTAAATATGTTGTACTGCAATTACAAGGACTGCTCCCTCTTGAACAAATAGATTTTCACAGCAGGGACACCCCACCTGTTCTGTGGTGGTTTCTATTCCAGCAATCTTCTCAACAAGTTCAGTCTGTCTGTTTGTGGGGGTGGAAGCATAACTTTTCAAAGTCCCAGATGCACAACATGATTCAGAAACACGGTTTTCCTAAGTAGCCCAAGTATGTGGACATTGGCATGTTAAAAAGCCCCTACTGCAAAAAACAGCATCAGGACAAAATAACATTTGTTTTTTTTGGTGCACAGGATTATGAAATGCTCTTTAACAAATTCCAGTCACCTATAATCCTGATCATATTTTCAAACTGATACCCCAATTACCTAAGCGACAGTAGCATTGCAGTTAAATTGCGGTCTCCCACACATAGCAAAACAAAACATGCCATTAGAACCTGTTCCTCATAACATCTATAAAAAATAGTTAATGATTTCAGTAGTAGTCTACACTGTTATTCTACCACCCTCTGGGAATGCATAACTCTGCCAGGGGATATATCAGAAGTACACACATATGTCTCAATGACAGTTTTACATATAGAGAACAGCTTGCCCAATTGTGATAAAACTTGCTAAGGGGCATTTTTTTGCACAAATCACTAGTGTATCGGAATTTGTTTTCCACTCTTCCTTCAGTTGCACCCCTGGTTTTACATATCTATAGAAGTGTTTATCCAATTGTGACTGTCCGTAATCTGTATGCATGTCAAACTTCTATTGGTGGATATGTTGGATATATCCTTTATCATGATACACACATCTATAACTTTATATTAACACCTGTGGTGGCCGATGAACGTCAGACAGGCTTGTTACACTGATTATTATACATTTTTCATTTGTCCTTATTATAGATATTGTCTTGTATCCTACTGCAACTTCCCATGGTCCTGAATTTCCTCATTCCAGAAAGTCATGTGATCTTTGAACTTTGATGGCTCCACCTGCTCTGCAGTTTATATGTTTTCTCCAAATGAATAACTCATTAGACTTGAATAGAAACCTCAAAAGAAAACTACAACGTGAATTGGTCATTGTTTAGGAACATTACTAGGATTTGTTCTAAAATCAGATTCCTAGACGTATTAACAGATCTTGAAAATTTCATAAACATGTGCTAATGTTCAGTACAGATTTAAAAAGTTACTTTCAAAGAATGCAACTCATTCAGAAGTAAACTACAAGTTTCTACACGAATTGGATTTATTCATGCCAGAATTATTCCTTCCCACTTATGTTAATTTTGCCCAGAACATGCTCTGGCACAGAAATATTTTTCCAGTGTATGCTTTTGTTATGACATTTTATGAAGATTACAGAAGACAGGCAGCCGTGCAAGGTTAACATCAAGCTTTGTGAACTCAGGTGTCCCAAAGCATCATTCATTACCAGGAAGACCTCCTGAAACAGAAACATCTTCTTAACTGGTATACAGATAAAGCTTGTTAACACATTAACTTTGTAGCCTCACATCCAACCTTGCTGACCTCTACATTCCAGAGATGATATGGAATGCTTGGACCACCACAGATTTTTGCATTGCATAACATCTACATTCAACACCGACTTTCTGTTCTTTAAATTATGAAGCCAGTTACAGTGTGCTGCCTAAACGGTTACCTCAAACAATTTGTTACAGCTCTATTAAAATATAAAAATAAAAAATTATTTCATTAGACATTGCATATTTCTGACTTCAAACGTCGGAAGAGGCCTTTTCTATCTTGCTTGTCAAAAACTTAAAACTTTACATTTTAAAAAAAGGTGTTCGCGATTATCAAACCTTTTTCACTTGCCAAAACCTGATTTAAACTTAGTATACAATCAGAGTATAAACCTCAGAACCACATACCACTCTTTTAATTACTCTATTGGACACAAACAGTAAACAGAATTAAACATGTGTCTTTTTGTTTTAGTAATATAATGTTGATGCTACACAGATGCTTTGAATCAATTAAGCCTCCTAGAAACTGCTACCTTTAATTTAACTCGGAAGATTAATCAGTTAGCAACAGTTTGGTTGATCACAGCTAACTTGGATTAGCCTATATTTAAATAGATAGAATTCTACAATTTTTTTCTTCTACTTTTCAAACACATCAGTTAATGGAGATGAGAGTAAGAGCATGGCTGCTCAGTGCAAAACTAGGGCAGGCCTTCAAGAACATCTTCAGGTTCAATTAGTACAGATTAGGCCCAGTTTGCTGATAGCTTCTCCCACAACCAGCAAAATGTATTGTATATGTCCAATATAGGCTGTGCAATAAAAAATAAACGATAAATTGGATGAGCAAAATTCAAATCAGCTTAAATATAAGTAAACTGGTTTGTTTTAAGTAACTCGCAACACTACCAGTATACCTTTTAAATCCAGAATGTGATACCAGTGAACGAAGATAAATAAAAATGTATTTTCCCATTTGTCCTTGGCACTTGACAGTCATCAATCGTCATTAAAAGAAGCATGAATTGACCAATAGGGTATCAAAAGATCAAATTGTGGAAAACTGTATTACCCAAAGCTCAACATATTGAAAAAAAATAGCTTGAAAAAAGAAATTTGAAACAGCATAAACTTTTACTACCGATTAAGAAAATGTAGCCTGTCAATCCAAATCAAAAGAACCTTGCAACCAGGCACACACACCAAGATCACACACTAGAACTGAGTTTGCAGGTAGCTGAGCTGCCAAGTCCCATTATAAACAGAAGTTGTGCCAATGATAATCAACTCTCTTTGGAAGTAAACTGTGTTCCAGAGTAGAGTGTAACACCAAGCTGCATTTTCTTGCATTGGAATGCAGCTTGTGGGAGATACACTATTAGTCATCCATTCTTGACACATTTTCTAGGCACCTGTCACTCTCTGTCTCAAAGCCACAGTATTGGCTCCAGTCTCCCCACTAAGCTGTTACAGTTGGCTCAGTAACAAACCAGATCCCATTGACTTACTCCACCATCTTAAAAATAGATGGGCCTCATCTAATGTCACCAACAGTGTTAACCCCAAAAAAATGTAAGAGATCAAACAGGCCTTAATTAAACTAATGGCAAACATCCTATCTACAAGCGTGTCATCAACTAAGGTACCACCCAAGTGTGTTTATATTTATTTTATATATATATAAGCTTAATTACATTTTTCAAATTGCATACAGTAGCGCTACAAATCAAGTTCAAATACTCATTTAACAATGACAATGGGATGGTAAGTTTCCCGTCTCTCGAGCAGTGGTGTTGTTGTCACACTTGAAACAACACGCTTTGCTTCTGTCGTAGTCACTAAACGTAAAAGAGTACTGATACCGATATATATATATATATTATATATTATATATATTATAATATTATATATATATATATATTATCTATAGATAGATAGATAGATAGATATCTGATGCTACGTCACTACGATGCTGGACAGTTTTGCCTTTGCTGTCAGTGTCACAAACTGTATCTGTTGTACCAGTTTGATTTCTGGAAACGGCTGTCGATGCAACGTACTGAATCCTATTTCAAACTACTGTCGGGTCCACTGAAAACATAAAGGGTTACAGACACTGATAACATGAAGGGTTACAGAGTACGCGTAATTTCTATTCAGATCGGCTGGACAACAACAACACAGACAGCGCCACAGGCAGACGCCATATTGGCAAAACCAAAATGGCTGCTTGTAGGCGAGCTCAGCAATTGTAACAGTTACAACATCACTCGGTTTTTTCTGCTTTTCCTGATTTATACCGAAAAAAAATTATATCCTGACAGTCCAGACTTCGCACGGAAACGACAAGGAGGTAAACGCCATCCATTCCACTCTGTAATCAGTCTGTACCGTTTCGATATTTTCGGATTCCCCTGTGCTACTTTACTAGTCTGCGTCGGACTCAAGCTGCTACGATTTTACTACATTTGTCGGTTGGATGCCGGTACCTGCAGCTCGGCCCTCTCGACCTCCCAATGCGCCCTCTCCATCTCGAATCGGGCCCATTCGTGCTGGATGTAGTGCAGGATCCCCGGGATGGTGTACTGCTGAGGACGAGGCATCTCGTCCTGTTGTTGCTGCCCCATCCCGGCACCCCCTCCTGCTCCAGGCTGTGGATTAACGTTATTATTATTATTCCCCTGCTGTTGCAGCTGCTGCCTTGGAGCGGCTATTCCGCCTCCTCCGGGGTGGTCATCCATTTAAAAAAAAAATGCTACAGTCTGTTCTTGTACAGGTCCTTTTTTAATACAAATGTCGCGGTGTACAGTTTGTAAACGCCCTCCCCGTGGTGCCGCGGGAGGTCTGTTGTTATGTGGTGTTTGGAGTTCGTGTCAGAGCAGCGCCGGGCCGCTAGCCGCCATTCCCTGGTTGTGAGTGTGTGAGTCAGGCAGGCTGCTGTCTCCTCACTGCGGGGGTGAGGGAGAATGGGCACGCACTGCATGATGGGACACGCACGCCAAGGCCTCTTTTTTTAAACCCATATACAGTACTGTCAAACACTGGGCATGCGTAATCATTACATGTCGGCAAAAATTAAGGAGTGGTTTGGCTGGTGTTACACACTTCATAAAGATGTGGGTAAGCTAAGGTGTTGTACCTGCTACACATTTTGTAGTGTTTCTGAATGCCGAAAATATGGGCGTATTTTAATAGTGTTTTGATCGCAGCATTGCTTAGTAATAATTCATTTAGATTTATTGCAGTTTTCCGAAAGGAAATCGGATATACTGGATTTTAAGTGATAATCAGCATGTGGCATTGTGCGTCTAAACCATGATAAAAGACTGAAGTGATCTCCAGTGAAAATATTTGATTACCTGTTGTTATGTAAAAGTAGATATTTAAGTGATATAGGTCATGAGTTCAGCAAAACAAATAATTATATTGAACAAACAGCTGGGAATTAATGAAAGTCGTGAAAAGTGATGTTCTGGGCCTGCTGTCTGTAGTTGCACTAGGATATTAATTAACAAACAGGTTTTCATATAAATAATTACATTTTGCTTTTAATCATGCAACTTCCTTCCACACATAATGGAGAGTACACTGAAGCAAAATTACACTTTGATGCCAGTCCTACTTCACAGGCCTACTGCCACTTGCAAGTTATGCCTGCTGACAGCATGAGCAATTTGGCCAGTTTACAAAACATAGAAACACACGAAATCCAATAAAACACAGCTTCTATGATACAAGCTGGAAATAAAACATACATGTATAGGAATAGGATGACCAAATTTTCAAAGTTAATTTTAGTGCACTTCCAGGTGTATAATGTATGTCTAATTCGTTTTACTTGAGACATTGTGTTATATATGTATTGCTACTGTTTTACTGAGTTTAATAATAGTAATAATAATAATAATAATAATACATTTGATAATTAATTCTGTAGCTTGTCATTAAAAATAAATTTATGTTTTGACATTTTTTCTTGGGCTAAATATCTCCTGAACTGAACAGCTACACAATTCCTGTACAACACATAATTGTAGATTTATATTGAGCATAAACGAAATGAAAACGCATGGATCACTGAGGAATAAGCATGTATCTCTGTCTGTGTTAATCACTTTATAAAAATAATGTTCTTGATTACACTAGTACCTTTTTTTAAATCTAAGTTATATAGGAAGTGGTTGTTTACAGTATTTTGACAAAAGGTAGTGGCTGAAAAACGAGATTTGTTTAAGACTTTATAAAAAACGTTAGGACACTGGAAACTTTGATGGAAAAAGCAGGACTTCTGCTCTCCCTAGGTAGGAACCATTTCGAGGTTAGGTTTGTAGGTCAGTAGATTACTGCAGCTAGCTGTAGATTACTGCAAGTCACATAGCTGTAAATCAGGTTATGAGAAATGACATTGGCTTTGTCTAAATCTGGGTTAATCATTTATCTATTACTTTGGGTTGTTTGTTAACTGTGGTATTCAGTATTTACTTAGTTTTACTGTTTCAGCATTTTACTGTCGTTTTTATAATGTTTGGGAGCACACAAGTTTGTGTATGTGTGTGGTTCATAACATTACAGGAACACGCAGACAAACCATCAATTTTGTCTAAATGGGCTTCACAAGACTGATTGTTCTGTCTTGACATGCTGTATTATATAAAAGCTGCATATTAGGGAAGATGATGAAGACAGCAGAGCTGACAGACTGAAAGAAGGCTGCTACAAGCAGGCCAACTTTGGCAAATTACTCCATGGGCCATTCTGGTGATCAGACGTGAGCAAAGTCAGAGTTGATAATAATTGAGGTAGACATATATCCCTCCAGAACAATTTAATGCTTTCTGAGGTTGTCAGGTCAAATCCAGGCCATTTTGGCTCAGCATTGTTGCCTAGACGCTCTTGTTTATTGTAGAGTTGTTGCCGGTATTGAACACTGTATTGCAATACAGTTCAGTTGATTAGTTGATGAACAATAGCAGGGATTAAGCAATTGATCCAATGTGCAGCAAAATAGCACAAGGTGCCTGTGGTATCCCAGTACCTAAAACACAGGAACTTAATTTCTATACAGTAGTCTGGTGCTAGGATAAATTACCTGCACGAGTTAAAGTGAAACTAATAAAGACATTCATGCTTCTGTTACACTAGCACACATTCTGTGCAATTACGCATTCATTAATACTGCACTAAAAAGTGACTGTAAAATTATTTCAGGAGTGTGGGATGCAGAATTACCCCAGGGACCATCGTGTTAGAAAAAAGGAGATAGATGTGTGTAACAAGACAGATAATAGGCGTTGAAAGTAACTTGGTGAGTGTTAGGCATATATTAACCACGAGGGCCACAAGCCACAGGAATTACTGTCTAAGCACAGCTTCTGGGTGAACATATCCTGCTGTTAACCTTCTTCATGTCTTTTCATTCTCTGTCAGTGGCTTACAGCACTTGATTTGCATTCTAATTAATGCAGTTCTATTTAGTATTGCTATTTGGAATGTAGTTCATATACAGTATTAATGTGTTGGCACGGTTACCTGTATCACAGGTTGATTTGAGGTAACATTAAAAGCAGCAGAATGGTACATTTTCACAAGGACGTAACCCCTCTTAATGGTGTCATTTAAATCACACTGTATTGACCTGATACACATCTGAGGCAGAAAGTGGAATAAGTTTACTCAAGTGAAGTAAACACTGCTTCCTGTTACTAGTCTCACTACTACATTTGAAAATCTTGTGAAGAGGATATACCATGGAAGATTTGTTTCTGTTGTACAGTAATCCTGCATTTTGATAGATCCCTTTCTTTTCTTCTTGTTTGCACATATTCTGAGAGTTCACTGAAGTTGTACAATTTAATTACAGGTCCCGCTGTTTAGAATCAAAGAAAACCACTGAGTGAAAATGATCAAGTTTTTTTTGATGGTGAACAAGCAAGGTCAGACCAGGCTGTCTAAATATTTTGAACATGTGGAGATTCATAAACGGACTTCTTTAGAAGCAGATGTAATTAAAAAATGCCTCTCCCGGACAAAGGACGAGGTAGGCAACTCTGTGATTCTGAATCAACTTCAGCATTATTTTAATGTTTGAGATGTTTGCGTGGTTTATTTACTTTTGTTGTAAAACAAAATATCAAATGGCGTGTTAAGATTTATAAAAGCACAGGGTCATATATCAGCTGGCCAGTTTTCACTGCAGCTATGTGTAAAACAGTGTGCTGTTAATCTTAATTGATTTTTTCTGTTTATCTTTTTGCCTTTTGAGCTTGCTTAGATAATATATCTAGTTACCCATACAACATCACAAAATGTGACAACATGACCCTTGAACTCCACCTCCTCTTTACTATAGAGCAAGTGGGCCCAACAGTGCAGCTCACAACATGCATCTTGGGGGAGCTTGCAGTTAACTGCTTTTTTTTCAAGTGAAAGGCCGGTTTATCGAAGTGGAAATGTCATTTGTTGGATATTTCGAGCCACTTTGTTTATGTCAATTCATATAGTGTAAAATAGCTGCATCCCACACAACGACCAGCAAGGAAGAGAAAACACTGAGGCAAAAAACACCTTGAATAACAGGTGGAAATGTAACTGCTGGAAATGCTGGGGAAGCACAGAGGCCCAGAATGTAAGCATACTTTAACTGCTGTGCAAATTTTATCAAGCAGGTACTCTCAAATGGCTGGGGGACTTTGTGAGAGCATATGGGTCATTGCATATCAAGTGGTACATTTTTAGTTCATATTTAATTATTATGAAGCACCATTACAAGGCCTGTTTCATTGCTTTACCAGGAATGGTTCTAGTTTAATTTTGTTAAAATAACTCAAAATACAGAATTGTTTTAGCGCTGCACAAACCAGATCAGTTTTTATACTCAACCTTTGATTCAAGTCACCAACTAGTCAGAAAACATCTATCACTATAAAGCCATTTGTCATGTGTTGTAATACAGCTGCTAATCCATGCCTTTTTTCCCAGTGTTCGTTCGTTGAGTATAAAGATTTCAAGCTGGTCTATCGACAGTATGCTGCACTTTTTATTGTGATTGGGGTGGACGAAGCAGAGGTGAGCAGTTTTGTTTTAACTAATACATCAAAACTTAAATGTAAGCTAATTGTCATCATTTTTTTTTTTGCTACTTTATAAAGTAAGCAAGGTAATGGGTGGTTAATTTATAATTGTGTCTATATGTATGTGTACATCTGGGTGGCAGAGTCACAAGAGTCATAACCCTGCTGAGAACAGGAATTAGCATCTGCAGTGCCAAGACACAATAGAAACATCACTTCAGCCCTGGACATACACAGAAATAGATACTTGCTCAAGGGGACAGGAACACAGCAAATGATTGTTAACTTTGCACCAGCGATGTTACTGTATATGCCAGCTGATGAAAGGCAAAGGAAGCATGATGCATTATGAAGCTTCTATATAAAGTACAACTGGGTGCTTTCCTCAAAATGTGCTGGCACCCAGCTGCAATAATATTTGTAGTATACAAGCCAGTTCGGCTTTAAGGCTAATATTTGATATTTTAAAGACTGGCATCTCCAGCCATATTTCTGCAGTGCTGACATGAATTCGCTCACTTCATCCAAGCTTGTGATGTGAACATGTTCAAACTAAACAACAGCAGTCTGCCAAACCTTTGGGCAGATGCAGGGAATCAATACGAATGGACTTCTGCACAGTACGGCTCCTTGCTGCCAGCTTTACCATGTATGACCATGCCAAGGAGCCCCTGTTGTGAAGCACGATGAACCTTCATATTCACAAAGCATTTACCAGTGTGATAAGTTTGCACCATTCTTTTGTTTCTCAAAAAACAAACTCAATTGCAACTGAACTGGCAAGAAACCACGAACACGCTATTTATTGGAAGCGTTTTAACATCACTGGTTTCTTTGCTTTTTAGAAATAATACTGGTGTTAAATTAGCAAGATGGTAAATCATTTGTGAATATGGTTCTCTATTAAGTGTTCCTGTTAGGGTATTTTTATTTACATTTTTTGAATGACCCTCTGTCATTGATGTAGGCAAGAAAAAGAGTAGGGCCAAGATTGCAATTAAGATATTCCAGTAAAGCAGGCATCCTGTTTTTCAATCAGCCTAGTGTGCCAGACCCTGTGTAAGGAGCTGTCATTTTGCTATTAAGAGATGGATTCCAATTGGCAAGCAAATAACAGGTTGCAAATCAGATGATGCATCGTTGTTCATTAAGCAGCCCTGTAAATGGGTACTTACTGGGTTATAATCTAGTAATAGCATTGTTGAATCTGCATAGCTGCAATGTGCAGTGACATTGACCTTACACCGAATAATGCTGACATATTACAGTCATGTCAAACACTCAGAAGTTGGCTTTATATTTGACACACAACTGTATTCAAACAGTCTTTGGTTATGAGTTTTGTTCAATAAAAATTAACTCTTTGGTGGCGTTACAGACAGTGGCATCAAATCTTTCTGAGTCATTTTCAGTTGGGTCATTCTCTATATTTTGTACTGTGTACCACAAAACAGTGGTTTTGATATATAAGTCCTAACAAGAAGTTTGTGTAAAAAATAACTTACTATTTTCTGTTTTCAGAATGAGCTGGCAGTGTTTGAACTGGTACATAATTTTGTGGAAGTTCTGGACAAGTATTTCAGCAGAGTGGTGAGTAAGGTTTGTTCTCATCTGTCTTGAAGTCACATTGGGGGAGTTTCTAACGTTACTCGAGACATTGTGCTCGAGACAAATGAAAATGGCCCTATACATTACAGTTGCAGTTTTCTGACGCAAACCTGATCCTCTCAAGCTGCTCAACCGAACATGCACGTGCATCGCCACTATTGTGTACCATTTTATAATAAATCCAAACAGCGGTTTGGTTTTTTACTTTGAAAACACAATAGCATTTGTGTAGGACAGTAAGACTGGGTAGGTACAGTAATTGTGTTGGTAAAACTATTCTTTCATATAATACAATTTACCTAAATATTTATCTGGGAGGCAATGACTAGACAACAGGTATCATGTTACCATTATTAAATAGAAAAGTACACAAGCCATCCATGCTGATAGTTCTGGTATGGGACTTAAACTTGAAAGTGGTAAGCATAATGCTTTCCTGGGTGATGGGCAGGGCTATTGCTGCCAGTATTGCGCCACCATGGGGGAGCCACATGTTGTTTTCACAGGTCTCTTCCATCTGTAGAATAGCACAAGATAAGCTGTTCCCATATTGCCACATTAATGCTCAATTACTCAAAGGCAGCAAATCCAGTATATCAATATAAGACTATTGTATTGTTTCATAACTAATTCGGTATTCGTGTTTTTCCCTTCACCTAGAGCGAGTTGGATGTATCCTTTTTCTATAAAACAAATGTTTGAAGCTGTTACTGTAACTTCTACTTCTGCCTGCACTCTGTGTTGCTGTCTGTCATTATATATAGAGAGAGAGATATATCCAGCTGCAGACAAATTGATAAGGCAGTAAGAAAGCACATTGAGGATTGGATGCTGCAATAATGGATGGGTGTCTGAGGTGACTGACATTTTGATGATAAAAAAAAGGGGGTAAAATAGAGAAAACCACAAGATAACTCCCAAAAAATGTAATTATATTATGAAACACTAGTCACTTAAAATGCAATAATGCTAAGTATGATCCAAGTGATAGACGTGTAGTGTATTACTCTGAAGATTCCAGACTTGTTTAATATAGGTGCAACGGATTTCAAAGTATGTGGTTAAAACTGTTGTTGGAGCTCATCCTCTCAAGATTTCGGCTCCCGAATTTACTACACTTTAGAAAGGCAGAACACCTTCTTCAGGGTACCGATTTAAGAAAGAAATTAAAACATTTATCAATGCAAGTCTTGCCTCAAATCCATAACCTTCCATTTCGAAGGCATATGCTAAGAAAATTGCCCCACAGTCTGCAATCCAGGAAGCACTTTTAAAGCAGAAATATGCACATAAAAATAACTTTAACTAGAATTGACAACAGCATAGATTTGTTACATGGCATTCTTTACTTAAAGCATAATCAAGAATAATGTTGTCAAATAAGTAATTTTGATGATTGACAGGATATTGGTTATTTGGATGGTTAGGAAGCATTCTAAAATCATATATAATCCTTTGTAAACATACTGCTCTATAGCATTTATTTTAGTTTGTGTTCCTTAACCTAAAGCCTCTCAGATAATGTTCAACCTGGACAAGGTGCACATTATTTTGGATGAGATGATTTTAAATGGCTGCATTGTGGAGACAAATAAAAGCAGGATACTGGCCCCTCTGCTGGTCCTTGATAAAATGGCAGAAAGCTGAGCTAGACATTCTTTACTGAAGATTTTTTTTTTAAGTTTTAAAAAATGTGATCATGAAAAAGTGATCCTTCGGAGATTGTTTTCATAGCATCTTTTCAGAATATTTGTCAACACTGAAGGAGACACAAGAACCTAAAGAAGAACAGAGCCTACTCGATGCACGTAGATAACAAAACTTATGCATATCAAGACAACTATTGAAAAATATCACTTTTGCCTTATGAATAAAGTGTTACGTACTTGTGGTAGAAAATCAGTTTGTATTTGTGCACATGAGCTTATCAGGTTTCAACTATCAAATGTTCATACAGTAAGATATTTATGAAAGTTTGCTATTTAAAAAGTAAAACAAACAAAAAAAAACAGCTGGTAACAATTAAGGAAAATGTCAGTTCTGCACATGCCTACACCTAACCCATTGGATAACGGTTTCCCTGCCTTTGCCAAATGCATTTTCTGACACAACCACAAAGCTGTCTTGGTTAGTAAAATCACGCACCTAAAACACTAATGCAATGTGACAAATTTAAAATAATAAAAGCAACAGCACCTTTACTTTTGCAAACATTTTAATGATTATTTTTGGAGCATACACATTTGAAAATATTTTGTTTTACTTCAAACTGCAACTTGAGTTAAATAAATGTTTATAATATACAAAGAAAATACAAGGAAAAGCTTAGCTTGCTTTGTGTGCCTTGCACCTAGAACCAGTGTTTTTCTATAGCTTGTATTGTAAAATTACACAAATGCACTCAGGGATTTGATCTCAGGGCATTAAAGAATCAAAACAAACACAGAGTAACAGACAAAAGGATAAAGAAAGCATGTGCATGACTGTACACCAGTAAGATGAGCAGAAAAATAAAACCTAAAACTCAAAACAGTGCAGGCACTCGTAAAAGTAAAATTCTCTTCAAGAAATGCCCTTACACTCTACAGTTACAAATCTACAGAAGCAGGCTTTAAACCATTCTGCTTAAGGCTAGCAAAACAGGGTGGGGGGAGGTTTGAATAACGAAGTGTAGTGAACCATGGTACCTAACGGTGCACAGAATTACATGGAACTTTACACAAATGCAGTCAGAAATGAAACAGTAAAACACATGAAAAAACTGCCCTGGGTTCCAGTCTCACAAGCCCTTGAAGCAGCACACAGTGCTCTGTGCCATTATTTGCTGGCCGTGTGGGGTACAGGAATTTTCCCTGTGTTTTTCAGCAGCAGTTAATAGAGTTAATATGTTACTTTTTTCCCTAAAGCTCTGGAAAAAAAAAGTTTTATCAGAGCACAGCTTGGATTTTTTTTTTTTTCTGCACACAAACACAACAGGCTTTTCTAGTATCAAGTTCAGTCAGCCATCCGTCATCACAACGGTCTGCTCAGTTAAGATGAAAGCCTTTCTCCATGGTTGCAGCAAGCAAGCGGTCTCTCATGATCTCCTCAGATGAATACTCAGGCAACTTAAGGTAGTGAACACATGTGTTTACTGATGGATAGCTTGCATCTGCTGCATCAACCTAGAAAAAAAAAAAAATTCTATTAGTACCAAGAAAATTATGTGTGCTGAAATTGATTTCCCGACTGCTGGCCCCTACTCCGACTTCATCAGTTCAAAATTGGTTCCATGTTATAATATACCCTACTCTAGTTTCCTTCCACTCTTCTACAGTTCACCATTAAATATGCTGAAAGAGATGCCAACAGATAACTAAACTATAACAAGAAACTAAGGTATACACATATATATTATCATGTACCTTGCGCACTATGGTCAGCCGTGGGTGAAGGTTAGCCAGACCACCAGGTGGAAGGGTAGAACATCCAGTTGTGAACTGCAGGAATGCTTTCCTTTCATCTGAAGACATGCCGCAGAGCACCCTGACAAATCTCATGAATCCAGGGCTGTGAAGGCAAATTGAAAAATACAGACTTGCAATTCCAGAATCCATAATGTGGCCAAAAGATATTTGAAATTCTCCATCAGATTCCTATTAGTAGTCATCATCATAATCAATAGTATTTATAGATGTGAAATGTAACTTTCTCTAGGTACATCATCCTTAATACTTCATCATGGTTAATACCCACCCCACACACACACACAATCTATCCAGAATAAACACCAATTTAGAATCTTCACGGCCTTTATCAATACAATCTGCAGGAAAAATGTTACAGCCCCACCTAGTGTACTGCCAACAAATAATATGATAGCATCATATTTATTTTACTCTCATTCATGGTAAGGAAAAGTAATGGTATGTATTTTAAATCGTGTACCTCTCACGGTTGTAACCCAGTTTGGGTTCAGTATAATTAATTATGTCCTCAGCTGTCCATGATGGTGATTGATTTCCACACAGAATCATCTGAACCTCCTCATGGCTGAAAGAGCTCAGCTTTTCCATTGGGAAAACTCTGTTAAAGCCATCTTAGAAATAATACAACAAAGCATATTTTAAGTAAAACAAATCTTATAACAGAGACTCGTTGCACACGTCACAATATCAGACTTCTTACTAAAAGCATTTCTTGGCTCAGCTCCAAACAAAATAAATGTAATTTAGTGGTTAGTTTGGTAGGCTGCACGTTTGATTTCAGTCATCTTTCTCCTCGTAAACAACATCGAACATAATACAGACAGTTAGAGTAGAGGGTTCACAGCTATTTAACTTTTCTATATAATCTTTTATTATTTTCAATAGTTTAATCTGAATAGCATACTTTCTAGCTCAAAGCGAGCATTTCATATTCCGTTTTCATTACCCAAACATATCTACTGGAAATTCCCTTACCTTTAAACGATTCCATCTGTTTCTGAATAGCTATGTGCATACAGAAGTCAAACATTAGATCAACATACTCTTCAGCATTATCGATTGTCACCATCTAAAAAGACAAGACATGAAACAAGTTAATAGTTAATGGGAATACATCTGGCATCTCGTAAATCATGGGTTACTCTATGGAAAACACATACCTCATCCTCCCCGTTGGGTTTCAGATCCACTGCTGTAAATCCATGTACTTTGGATGAAGGGCAAAACTGATAATTCAATCTAGGATTCAAAAATAAGATGTCAGATTAATCACGACTGCTTAAGTCTTGCATAAACAGTTAAGTACCACACAAATATACACTGGCTAGTTAGGAGTCTTTTTGACATCACTTCCCACAAGAAACACTAAGTTATTTACTTTATCATTTATTCATTCATTCATACATACATACATATATATATATATATATATATATATATATATATATATATATATATATATATATATAGAGAGAGAGAGAGAGAGAGAGAGAGAGAGAGAGAGAGAGAGAGAGAGAGAGAGAGAGAGAGAGAGAGAGAGAGGTGTTGACTGACAACCTGTAGCAACAGTCTGAATCAACCACCAGGTCTTACTTAGTCTCTGAGGTTATTACTTAAACCTTTTGTTTAGAATATCCCCTTAAGTCTTTTGTTTTTTATTTTTTGTGCCCATGAGTGACAAGACCACATTTGTGGCCCCACGGCCTTAAGGGGATATGTAAACTTGCACCAATTACTGAGAACTACTATCAGTAATTTTTACTTCTCAAAAGTCTCTGACATTAATCCAACCCAATAGAAAAAAAAAAAAAGCTAGCCCAAATCCCAATTTTCAACAGCTTTCTGTTTTATTGTCAAAACATAACTGCAAGTTCCATACCCTAAATCTTCAATGCTAAGTGGTGGTCCTGAACCAGATGGATTCTTTAACATGAGGTCCTGCAGTCTCGTATTCTTTTCATCCTCCGACAAGGCCTTATTACTCAGTATGAGACGCCGCTTTACTGCAAGTTCTTTAACTTTCTTCAGAAACTTGGCCCTGTGGGGGTTCACCAATTCAAAGTCTTCCCAGGTCAAGATGCCATGGTACCAAGCTGGTGGCTTGGGTTTAGGTGGGTCAAGGATAAACTCAGATTTAGAGTCTTCGTCAAAACTTCCAACCGAATAGGTATCGTGCCCTTCTTCAGTTGATGCCTCGGACTGGATTTCAGAAAAATGCAAATCTCCATCCCCCCTTGACTCATAAAGCAATTTGCTCATATTGCTTTTGATGTCTCCCATACACATTAACTTAAAGAAAGGTCTACTAATGGGCAAGTCCACCAATCGGTTGTCTTGTATGCATTTTGCCAGGAAAACACCCAAGAGGAGGAAGAGTTTGCTAATTCTATCCAGTTCATCACTATCCTGTGGGAAGGGAGCAGGGAAAAGTCCACAGGATCGTTGGACATAATATCCAGGCGGTTTAAGTCCACCTCCCAGGTCAACCTGCAATGTAAGCAAAAGTAACTAAGACTATAAACTAACAAACCAACAAACTAAAGTAGTAGTTTTTGGTAAAGTTGTGATTAAACAGTAAAGCACCAACATAAAAGCACTAAAACTACAAATTTGAGTTTCGAAAAACAAAAGCATGCCAGGGAGAATGGCATATCTGAGTAAGTGGTTCGTAAAAACCTCAGCAAGTGAGGTCTGGAACACCGATATGACCAATGGTTTAAACAATGTGGCAGTGAGTTTCTGCAAAACCCATAATACAAAATACAGAAGCCAAAATCTCAAAACTAAAAAAAAAATAAAAGGTCACATAACCCCATCTTAGGTCACAAGTCAAAGTGAAAGATACCATTAGATTTTGCCTAAGGTGTTTCCATAACACTAAATGTCTTATTAGCTGAAGTAGCGGCAGCAGGTTAACAAGAACATAGAAAAGCTACTTTCAAAGGGATGCTTAAATTAACAAATGCATTTTAGTCTGATTTTAAAAACACGGTTTCCTGAATTAATGGAAAACTATTTTAATTGAGTGTAATGAAAAATGTATACTACAATTTCACTTTGCTTGCACAAGACCCTCAGGATGTCAATTTGTTTAATTTTATCAGGGGGAAAAATACCTGTCGAGATTCATCGTCTGGAAAATCATCATCACAAAGCCAAATTCCCAGCGATTTCCTCTGGAACTCTGCTGCTACCAATGCATAGAACTCCAATGTGGGTCCCAAACCTGTTCCTTCTTCACCCAAAAACTCCACCTGTAAAGAAAAAATACAACATAAACTCTCAATTTTGTAAACTAAAGACATTAAATAGTGTTTTTAAAACTATCAAAAGCAGACCAAGCTTTATTGTTTCAAAATGGTATGATGTTGGTGTGAACATTGTAATGTAGGGCCTTATCCACAAAGATTGAGTTATTTAAAGGATGTTATGAAAAAGAAAGTGATATTTGTGAAACTTTGGTTTATCAATCTTTAATTTTGACACACTGCTATAACTCATGAATTGAAGCTTTGTGAACAGGGCACAAAGAGTGATAATCACAATATTGCAAAAAAGCTTTGAAGACCAGTTCCTAACAAATTGTCACTTTGAACCCTGCTGTCTGCATGCATAAAAAGTATACCAATATGAAACACACTAAAAGGGAAAAAATAAATAACTGTTATATATATACTGGTATATATACACACACACATATATATATACACACACATACACATACACACACACACCTCTAAAACAGATTTTCTGTCTGCATGAATCTGCATCACATTTTCTGCCCACTCCATCAGACTGTCTCCTCTTGGAACCTTCACCCTCTCGTGTTTCAGGCGCCCCACTCGGAACTCCCCAGGATCATCTCGCCTCACTGTGGCAGTGGGCCTTGTGCGTTCCATTGTTGCCTCGCGACGATTCTGGAGCCACACTATTGCTCTGAGTAAACAAAAAGTTGTAAATGATAATTTTACCACCTATTTTCTCCCAAATGTAAAATGTCCAATTACATTCCATCTCCTTCACAATTCCCCAAAACAGATCATGAGAAATGAAGGTCAGAGGACACCCTCTGATCCCATGACCAAGCCAATTGCGTCTTTACACCCAGTAACTGTACAGCTGATGTCAGCGAGCTACCGGTCTTTGGAAAACAAAAAGGCCTTTGTCTTCCTAATCTGCACGAGCACCAAAGCCAAAGCAACACTCCCTCTCCAAAGACCGGAAACTTACCACAGCCAGGACTCAAACATGCACCCCTGACTATGACTCACCTAGTACACAAACCTATTTCAATAAAAAAAACTTTTGGAACCAAAGAATGTCCATAGGACAAATTATTATTTATTAAAAACATAATGACGTTTGACATTAAAGTAGCACTGAAAGAAGACATTTGTAATTCAGGTAGCAGACTTTGACGAAACCTTGGTCATCTTGGCTGATAGATATTCATAACTACATATATAGATGCTTACCTTGATGCCCCAAAAGCTGTGCAAGTAAAATAAAGCTGTCTTGTTTCAAAAGGTATCAAGAAAGGGCACTTGCTGGTTAACTGCTCACACCAGTCAGGCAATGCACCACTAGCTAATGCCAAAGGTTCCTGCATTCAAAAAACAGAAACAGAATTTACATGAGATCAAATATTGTAAGTTTGGCTAAAAAAAGAAAATAACAGGACGTACAAAGCTACAATTATGAATGCGGAAACTTAATAAAATTAATTTTTTTTTTTGTTTGTTTTTTCAAATTTAGCACTATTAAGTGTTTAATAATTATGGATGAAAACTGAAATTACCTCAATTTGTTGCAGGATTTTGGTTGTCACCTTTTTACTAGCAAATTCCTCTGGCGAAACATTGAATTGAAGCTGTTCATCTAGTTCTTTAAATGAAACAGAAATATGTTATTTAGGTATGACTTATTTCATGTAAAATTTTCCACCTATAGGTTAATACACAGCTGACAAATAAGGTGCCCCAATTGTTTTAGTTTTCTACTGAGGCTTCGTAAGCCAGTCTATACAGAATGCCTGTACAGTTTAATTAACACAGGTAGTACGTTCCCATTCTCTGACCACTAAGCTCCATGGTACACAACAATAAAAACAAACAAACAAGCCTGCAAAACAAATTTAAACTCTAACAAACCACAGCTAAAAAGAAAAAAAAAACATTTTTGAAAACCCCCTGCAAATACAAATTTCATATACAAAAAAAAATTGAAAAATAAAATCTAGTTGGTGTACCTTCCTGTGGTGTCCTTGTTGAGTACGGATCACTGCCAATAATGAAAAGAATACGAAGCAACTGCAAGACATCCTCCACACCACAAGCATTCTGACCACTGCCTGCTTTGGCCTGAGCCTGCTCTCTTGCTGAACTAAGAATATCACAGATTTGAAGAGAGGAAAGGGATCCATGGCTTAGGCCAGTAGACTTTGATCCATGTTCACAGAAATCCTGCAAAAAAAAGTTTAAACAACTGCTACATTTGTTGTGACAGAACTGACACAGAAATAAAATCAAATTGTTTTGCACTTAAATCTCTCTCATACTTCACTTACTGAGTTAATATTTTAATATTCAGGAATAATCTATATGGAAAGCATGTTAATAGTAAAACTGATTTAAATGTCAACAAAGGAGAGCTTTATTAAAATTGACAACACAAACTAATTTAGTTGTTTTTTGTTTGTTTGTTTTTTATCCAAAATGGAATAAGCCACCATCTAGTGGATAAACTAGTCAAGTACAAGTTAAACTTTTTTTTTTTTTTTTTTTTGCCTTAAATGTCAAATTCATACATAGCTAAAACCTTCATTGTACTCCAACATTTAGACATTTGGCACCATAATTGCAAAATATTAAAGCTCTGAAAATAATTCACATGAACACTGTCTCAAATTATATATAGCTTTAAAATTAAGGAAAAAATATCTGATGCCGTTCTATACCTTGTATGCAGCTATGAGCTGAGAACAATTTCTGTTTTTCCTAATACTTTTATTAGTGCCGGTTAATTTCCAGCGGCGAAGGAAAGCTGAGTCTGCATTCTTCTGCAGGTAGGTTATCAAGTCATTCTTTGGTAATTCATCAGTGCCAAGGTACTGTTCCACATGCTCTACAGACCAGCAACCCTACAACAGGAAGAACCAAATGTTGGTCTTTCCTGATTGTAAAGTCTTATGGAATACACATGCATTACAACAGAATTACCACTATAGCAACATGCAGTTTAAAAAAAAAAAAAAAAAAACCACACATTTAAAATGCCATAATGAAAAGGTTAGTGTTTTTTTTTTCCTCTACAATTTCTAACTAAAGAGCATCAACACACCTCATTTAAAAAACAGCCAAAAATACTTAACAGCAAATGATTAGTAAGCAAAGAGTAAAGGATTACCATCTTTCCGCTTTCCTTTTCTTTGTCGGAATCCTTCATTTCTCTGTACATTATCCTACAAACACATAATATTACAGTTGATTGAAATTGTACCTCTGCTTTTACAATCATACTGGAACATTTCAAAATAGTTAGATTTAGCCACAAAAAAAAAACACTTACGTATATGTGGGCTCCCAAATCCGTCTAAGTTTATCTGATTTCACGCTGCCATTACAGGAAAGCTGCAGCAATTTCTGTACATAGTAAAAAATGGTTGATTTGTAGTTTAAAAGAGGTAGTTCCACTTCTCTGGTGGTTCCAAGCCCTGCTACCTTTAGGATAAGGGACAAATGTGGAGATGGTGCACACTCCACTTCCTCAAGTACCTCTGAACGAGGAGTTCCTGTTGAAAAATAAATTGCTGGATATCAATCTCATTCAGAATATAACAAGAAGTAATAAGTAAACAAGTTTGTTCATTCTCAGTTCCTGGTTACCATAAAAACTACAACTTATTATGTACAAAATAAATTAAATCAAGGTCTGTGATATGTAAGACTTAAGAAATTTTGAGTACCTGGCGGTGGAATTTCCAGATCCGTTGTTTGCTGAACATTTGTACGACCTGGTCGTGGATCAAAAGCAGGAACTAAAGCAGAAAACTGACGTTTAAGTACAAAGTCATCATCCCAGGTTCTACGGCGACCGCCTTTGGTTTCATATTCTTCCTCCTCCTTATAAAAAAAAAAAGGTTTAAAAAAATGATTAACCTAAATCTCTCTATTCATAAATTACTTGCAACAATTACATATTTAATTTACTATAAAAAGGCAGAACCCCTTTAAAAGAGGTTCACCATGTAACCAGACACTCAAGTCTTTTTCTTTAAATAATAATACCAAAAAAAAAAAAATGGCTACTAAAACAATTTAACTTAAATCATTCTGAAATGTGTACATTTAGGATTTCAGCATTGTATTTATTATGAGTTTTTGTTGTATTATATTGCTATTTTCAGTTAAATGAACTTACGGGGGAATTTAAGTTTCATAGTACATTTAATTAAAAAGATTTGAAATAGATAAAAATCAATAAGGTTTAACCCTATTTATATTAATGTGGAAACCAAGGTTTACCCTGCATCGTACCAGAACTTCCTCATACTCCTGGTCCTCCTGATTGTCATCTTCATTCTCATCATCATCTTCATCTGGTTCAGGTAGATCCTCTTCATCATCAAGCTCTGCCAATAACGTATTAGCACGGCAGCTGTCCAAAAAATCTGTTGTTTTAAAGTAAAAAGAACAACATTAACAATATTAAAATTAGTAAAACAGATTAAAAACAGTACATTAAAATGAAAAGTTGAGTAGATAAGAGTAGAAAGAGCATCTACAAAATAGACAAGAATGGGTATGACCAGGGTGCCATTTAATTTGGTTGAAAATAAGTCAAATGAATCAAGAGATTATGGAGAAAGAAAGAAAACAGGAATTAATGTTTTTAATCCTAAATATAGCCTACCATATAAAGAAAATTCAGCTTCCTGACCTGTGTCGCTCTCACTAGAAGTGGAGGTCAGGCTGGTCGTTAGAGTATTACTGAGCGACTGGCCGACTGACAAACCTGTGGTTGCCGTGGCTACATTATTGCTGCTGGTTACTATGGAGGTTGACATTGTAACAGTAGAGGTGGTACCAGTGGTTGTGAGGTTAGGAAAACTCTGGGCACCCATGAGCGAAGAAGCTGCAATCGAAAGCAAGAACGGATATTAGTTTATAAAAAATATTTTAAAAGCAGTTACTAGCAGCATCTAGATTTTAAGAAAGATAATAAAAATAAAAAAGGCAGATATTTTATAACTATGATTAGCTTAAAAACATGCTTTGCAAAAACATAACACCCAATAAAAGATGCAAGTTCAAAATATGCCATACTGGTGCTGCTGTAAAAAAAAAAAAAAAAAAAAAAAAAAAAAAAAAAGGGGGGGGTCATAAACGTGCATGCAATTTTGGAATGCGTTTATAAAATTGATTATGTGTCAGAACCAAATGATGGTTCTCTGTGGAATTTGTATTTAAAAACAAAAAAAAAAAATCAATACATAAAAATAAAAAGCTGCAATGTCTGGGAGATCCAACTGACTTATTTCAAGGTAAAACTAAAAAACAAAAGTCAAATACGTATGACGATCATCTCTAAGGAAAATAATAATAAACAGAGGACTGGTATAACTTGGTTACATCAGTCCTCTGCTGATAACCCACCCAACCCAGTTGTCTCTCCTTCCTGTTTTCTTTTCTTTCTTTGGTATAAATTCCCTCATTTTCCACACCTGTTCACAATAACGCCCCCATCATTATCATACTATATCATAATGATGAGTTCTGTTCATACCTATTCTCATATGGAGGGGCCAGCTCTTTGCAACCGATTTGAAAACCACCAGATATCTCTGGCTGAGGGCAAGAACACGAACTATAAAATTCCCAAAACTGAAGAAACAAATGACAGCTGATTCATGTTTTTTTTTCCCCCCAGATTTTAAAATGCACACGTTATTATTGTTAAATGTTGTAAATGCGTATTAAAACTGACTGTAATACTACAGTGGAGCAATACTCACTGGCTGTACTCATGACATTCCTTCCTAAAGTGTTAGTGTTGTTGTCACTGCTACTGCGGCTCAGGTTCATGTTATTAGTGGCATTTGTACGTGACATGTTCGGAGCTCTCCGAACAAACGACTCCATTAGGCTGGCTTCACGAGATGATAAATTGGGTACACTTGCACTGGAGCTCATTGGTGCCCCAGCAGCCAGCAAGGAGCTCACAGACAGTCTTGTATTAGCTGCTGAGCACAATGGGCGCTGTGAAGTAGCTTCTTTGCTGGAGGATTCAGACACCGAACTGACATCTGGTGAGCTCACACTAACTATTCCCATAGATATTGCTCCAGATTCAGTGGTGGGGCGGTTTGCTGCATTTTCACTTCCTGTGTCTGCTGTTAAAGTGCTGGTGCTGGCGCTTGAAGCCGATCCCACTTCAGCATGCGGCAGGCTGTCGGCAGTTGACAGAACAACAATGGGTTCGTGGCTTTCCATGTTTGTGGCTGTACCATGTTCCATCAAACTTTCAGATCGGCGTTCGAATTTCGCCGAACTCAGACTGATATCGCTGCTACTGGCCACACTACACACAGAGCTGCTGCTTCCCTTCCTGCTGGAGGAGCTCGCCCCAGCTGTAGAAGACTTGTCCGGACAGTTATTTTTCACCAAGCTGCTCCACGTCTGCGCTGTGCCTGAAACAGTGGATGAAACAGGTTTGGGTGACGGCGCTGACTCAGGGTCGTACCCTGGCGCAAGCTTGAGGTCATATTTTCCTTCAGCACCCATACGATAAGAGTTTGAGCCACCAGCATCCCAGGTGACATCAATCCAGCCTGGAAAGGGACATGAGTTTGTGAGACCCAGAAGAGAGCAGACAGCAGCAAGTCAAGACAGCAGCTCCACTTAAAACTAGACCAGACTATTACACCTTAAACAACTCCTGCATTACTAGGTGGGAGTTACTCAACACCTATTACACCTATTATAGTCTCAGGATTTGGTGTTGGACATTTAACTTAATGCAACATTGGATATTTGTCCTTTCAATTAATATAGTATATATTAGGGAAGCCTTTATTTTGGATATCTGGTCTCTGCGCACTGAAATTTGAGTTTTGTCATTTACTGTAATTCAACAATTTTATTAGACATTTTAGTTACCAAATGTAAGGTTCGGAAATATTTTAAAATTTAGATAATTACTTTTGGCTCCAATGTCCTCTCTAAAAAAGGCACTTATGAAAGATGGCATGACACCAAAACCTTATTAAGGAATAACTACAAGCCATAACAGCTCAGATTACTGAAAAACCCTAATTACATAGTCTGGTCCAGGTGAAGCAATGAGATAGAAACATGAGTTACAGAAGATGAAAGCCAAGTAGAACTTTGCAAACGCCAAGCTTAAAGCCAATCAAAGAAATGAGATTGAAGGATACTTCATGAAAAATATCATACTGTGATGGAAGTTTATATTTCGTGTGCACAAATTATAAGACATTCACATGCACTGTGAAAAATGAAAAACATGAAAATAAACTGAAAATTGGAAAAACATAAAAAATGTGACTGCCAAAAAGATCTAACTGCAATGAAAAGAATGCTTAAGTATGAAAATATTACCTGTTAAGTTTGTATTGTGAAAAAAAAAAATCAATGTAATATTTAAAAATATATAAAAAAATGAATCCATTATCATAGCATAACTTAACAATTTTATATAGGCAGCTTAAAACAATGAATAAAGAGGTTACAGGTAAAAAGTCTATGTATAAAAGTTTTTTTGTTTGTAAATAACTGTGGTGCATTGTTTCATTTAGGTTATAGAGATGTACAAATTAGGTTTACGGTTTTGTATCGTCTTTGCCGTTGTGTATGTTTAGGTCAACAAATTATACTTTTGTGTACATCAGCTCTATTTAATCTTTATGGTTTGTAAATGTAATTTGAATACTAGTTTAGTTTACTTGCGTATGATCTATTCATATCTGCTGGGAACTAGTAGAACGCATGATGATCCTGCATATGCATATGCATGCATATATATATAATTACACACACACACACACATCTATACACACACTCTATGGCACTTAAACATGCAACAATATGAATATGAAAGCCAAGCTGTACTTGAATATGAAAATGGTCACTTGTCGATCATGTATCTCTGTATATGCTAATAAATCAAGCTGGTGTACAATAAACTTCCATATTGCTGTTTAGTATTCCTTTGCAACTTCTTAAAACAGCCACTATCAAAACAAGACAGGTTTACAAATCACAGGTGAATTAAATACGAAATAACAAGGTTATAATTTCGTCCCCAAATAAAAACGACAGCCTTTATGCATACAGCCCAAAGTTTTTTACGCAAGTAAAAAAAAACATTTAAAAAAGAGAGAAGAAAAATGGAGGGGGAAACATAATAAGATAATAAAAAATGGTAACTAGCATATAAAATGTATAACTGTACAGCCCAGCCAGATGGTGAATGTCATTGGCAGGGAATCCAAAATGAGCAGTTTAATATTTCTTGTTGAAACAGAAATGTGAAAATAAGAACTGCCAACCTGGTACAATAAAGGAAATAAAACAAAATCTTAAGACACATTCACTGGTCATGCACTGTAAAATAAATTCAATTTATAAATACATTTCACTTGTTGCATGTTATACACAGCAGTATTTCAACAGTTTGGTATTTTTCAATGTGATACATACTTTAAATATCAGCATAAATATATGGCAGGAAAAAACAAGCTCCTCACCATTGTGCGCTTCTCCTGTAACAGTTCCCTCTCCTAGTGAATTCCCATCCTGGTCTCTCCATTTCCAGTCAATACCCCTAACAACACGAGCTCCAGGCACAATGTACTTCATGACTTGAGAGCGAAACAAACGCCTCTGTCGTCGAAGATTAGCTTCTGCTTCTTTAACTGCTTTTCCTGTGTAAACATTAACGTAAATATATATCCTGTGTAACAAATTATTATTTTTCTTTGTACCATAAGTATACTGTATCCAACACAAAGACCAATAAAAAAAAAAAGTAAAAAATAAAGATTAAAAAAATGTAAAAAGTTTTGCACTGTTCAGTACATATGTAATTTACTTTTTTTTAGAATCCTGCCCTTAACAAAGGAATTAATTTTGGCAAAATGTAGTAATTTATGTACTTACAACAACAATCTTAGAAAAAAAGAGTGATGGTTTATATCTATCCCCCCCCCCCCCCCCCCCCATGAGAGTACAGTAACAGTTACAGTACCCTGGCCTGTTAAATTCTATAAATTTAACACTTCCATTTAAAAAGACTTTCCTTACCTAACTGGTCTTCACATACTCCATTAACAGTTCCATAGAGTTCAAACCCTGACAGAGAGAGATAGTGTGTCTGCCCACTAGCATTCTTTCCCATTTGCTTAATTCTAATGTGTCTCCATCCTTGCTTTTCCTCCTTAGATGGATCCAACGGCCAAGTAGCTGTTGACCTGAAAAAATAGGATTTGCAATATTTTGTTAAAAAAAAAAGCAAGCACACACACACACACACACACACTACACAAAAAACAAAACACAAAACATGTATTTACTTTATGTTGGTGGAATCAGGTTTTGAAATATCCATACACTGATGCAGTATAACACTTTCTGCAGAAGTACTTTCCAAAATCTATATACAGTTGTACATCTTTAGTGGATTGCAACCAGGATCTAGCTCTCAATTCTGGATCTTACTTTTACAAAACTTGGATGTCAAATCTGGGTATTCAAAATTTATAAATATATATATAAAAAAAAAAAGGAATGGCTTTGCTACCATTATAATTTTAAATCAACAGACCTTCCTGCGTATATTGTGGATGCAAACAGATAAATGAAACCAAAACACTGTTGGTTTACAATGAGTGTACTGTCTGCAAATGCCATTTAAAAAGTATGTAGCACAGTCCCGTAAAATAGTGTTACATGTCCACACGTGTTGCTACAACTATTTAAATAATTTACCTCTAAATTTTCTTTTAATTGTTAACACCCCGACAACTTTTTACACTTAGAACTTTAACCCTTTGCAGTCCTATGTCGGACCCTGTCCGACATCATCAAAAAGACGACAAGCACAGGTCTCTAGTCGTTTTTTCTCCAGAAAAAGCTGAGAAAACCTTTCAGTGGCCGAGTAAGACCAATAGGAGCCAAACAAACAAAAAAAAAAAAAAGGGGGGCAGATCTGAGCAATACACATAGCCCCTACACCACAGAGATAACACGGACATAAACAAAGATAGCTGCTTCCACATTCAGCGCTCAACAAATATCACTGACATTTGCAGTGCCTTTTGAGATGTTATAATAATAAAATAATGACCTGGATCACATTATTGAGGAGTTTGGTGATAAAATGAGTGATCAGACAAGGATTTATCAGTATGTGCGACTATGTATGTATAAAATACTGCGAACAAGGGGTGGAGCTTTGCTGGAGATGCAGTACTGAGTGTCCTTTTGATAAACAGTGCCTTTTAAACCTGTTTTACTATAATAAAAAAAAAACAGCACATGTAAAATAAATTGGACCTGACATGCCTGACAGGCACTGAATAAATGGACCGCTAAGGGTTAAAGTCTGTTTCAAAACTCTTTTCAAAATGGACAATAGTGCAGATAGCGTGAGGATTATTACCCACATTGTCAAACAGGTAACACAGCAATAATGATCCATGATGTGGTACAGAACAGAAAAACCAGAGCACTTGTATGTATGTATGTATGTGTTTATTTATTTACTTATTTTAAATCGCTCTACCTGCAGTGATTTAGAGGTCAGATCTCAAACCCAAGTGCACTAGAGCAGACATTTTGAAAAAAGCTTTGAAACAGAATTTAAAGTTAGAAGTGTAGCAAGTTGTCAGGATGTTAACAATGAAAATAAATGACTGGTATGTTAGTTAAACAGTTGCAGCAACACGTGGGGAAGTGTAATGCTATATTACTCTTTAAGGGACAGTTTGTGAAAGATTTTACATTTTAAGACAGGAACGTGCTACATTTTATTAGTGGGATATATAGGAAGCAAAAAAACAAACAATGACATTTTAACACATCATGAGTTCACTATAAATTTCAGAAGACTGAATAAGTTAAGCACATACCCTGGCTCATTGAGACTACAGTCATCCACATGGGTATACATTGTTGTCCAGTTCTGTCCATCCTTGGAAACTTGGAAAACCCAGTTTCTCAGGGCAGACCTTCCATATCCTCTCGCGTGTCGCAAGCTATAGGCAGAAGGAATCACCCAGAGTCCAAGATCTATTGCAAACCACGCATTCTTGTCATCATTGGTGTGGCAATTCAACGCTGAGCTGTCTCGACTCAAAATGTCCTCCAAACGCCCATATGGCAAATTTCTCCCTTCTGATGAAGTTACCACCACCAGGCCATAGGCTGCAGGATTGACCCATTCATATGCAGTCCTAAACAACACAGAAGAACAGTATTCAAAAATAAAAGCAAATCAGTAAAAAGAGATTATCATAGTATAACAGAGTCCAAGTACAAATCAGTTTGGAAACCAAAGGAAACTAGAAATGGGAATTTGTGAACCAAAAGAAAGCATCTCCAGGGGCATAACCTAAGGGTGAATATCAGATTGAATGGTGTGTAAAAATGGATGTGTGATATGTCAAGAGGGTAGGAGATAAATGTGGCAATCATAATAGTTCACCACCAGTGACAACTTTATTGAGAAAATATGAATTCTGAAACTTACTTTGCATTTGTCCCAATCCAGTACACAATCCCATTTTCATCAAAGTCATGCTGGTGTCTGAATGTAAATGTCTGTCCTTCACGCAGTTTTTTGACAAAAACAAATGATGATCTATCAAAGTCATACCACTGTTTTGCCACCTGCAAATAAATAAAATGTAACTAACAAAGAAACGCCCATCAAGTTCCAATTTCAATAGAGTAAAAAAAAAAAACACAAGTTTAAAAAAAAGAAAGCACAATTTTTTTTTTTTTTTTTTTTTTTTTTAAAACACTCTCAACCTACCATTTTCAGGAGGTACTGCTCCAACGACTCCACAGTCGCTAACGGTTCCATTTTCAGCATTCGTCCCGTCCGGTCTATTAAAGCCGTTTCTCCTGGAGCACGCTCCAATCGAAATCTCAGTCTCCTTGTGAGAATCTAGAACCACCATAGAAACACAATTTAACAAAAAAAAAAAGCAAAAAAAAAAAAAAAAAAAAAAAAGCACCTAAACATGTACACAGTATTAATCTTACTTTTGCACTGATACAGTCCTAAAATGCAACAACAAGCTCTAAACCAATCTGTGTGTACATGCTATACATAAGTACCTAGGTAAGATTTGTATTAACTGAATGCATATGTTTAATGCAATCTATGATAATGCATTAGAAGAAAAAGTGAGAAATGTAAACATCAAAATCCTGGGTTATTTGGAGGGTCACCAAGTAGCTATATACTTCTATCTTTCTTTGTCATGCACTACACTTTCTTCATTAGTAATGAATAAAAATATTGTTAATTTCTGAACTACAAATTTTGTAGCTGGAGAATGAAAAATAGCTTAATTATACTTGATGTATTTTACCTGCAGGTTATATGATGATCCAGGGGTATCATATAAGTGAAGAGGTAGCCTTTCAATGGACTCCAACACTGCTATCAGCTTTCTAATTAAGGCAACTGCAGGCTGACTGAAAAAAAAAAAGTAGCATTAAAACAGATCACAGAAAATAGCAGTAAAAATATGTGGGGGAAATAAGTAAGTTGCAAAATTCTCTTACCTTTCATCATCTTCATTTTCACAAAATGCTGTTTTAAAGACATTGATTCTTTCCATCAATGGCCTACAATCATTTTTCACATCTAAGTCTACACTCTGTAAAATTAAAAAAATATGTTTACAAAAATAATTAAAAAAAACCCCAAGTATTAGAAGCAAGATCAATGTGTTTGGGAATAAAAACCAAACTAGGATAACCTCAAGACATACAATACTTACATTGCTGAGAACTGTAAAAAGTGCTTGCACTAGGCCACTGCTACACATTTCATAAGGTGAGATAGTGGTTTCATCCTTCAAAACCACAATCAGGTTCTCCAAAGCAGTCTTCATTAAATCCCTCCACATGTTTTCTCCCTCAATGCACTAAACCCCCCCCCCAAAAAAAGTTTATATATAATTTGTAACATGTGCATTATGTATATAACATTTGCATTTTAAAGAACATGTAAACTGTTGTAAATGCTGATGACTCAAGTTTATTGAACACATTAAAATATTAAAACTCAAAAAACAAAACACATAGTAACAATTACTCGGAACACAATTTTACACACAAATTTAGTGCCCAGGTATGGACAAAATAAAACAACCAGTTATACAGTATTAGAGATCAAAAAGCTACACATATCCACCATCATTTACTTGCCTGTCTGTTTGTATGTAGCTCCCATGCAGACTCCAGTTGGGTTGCAATGTTCCTTAATGTAACAACTACTCCTCGAGGCATACTCTCCACAGCTTTGAAGTGATCACCATACAAATCTCTGGCCATGGTTCCCACCTTAAATACAAAATAACAAAAAACAGACCAATAAGAGACTGTTTCCCAACACACTTTAATAAAACATTTCACTGCAAGACATAACTACAACATTTTTTTTTATGAATCCCCAGAGGCACATAATACGGGGAAGGCCATCTCTGTTAATTTGTAAACAAAATGAATAGGCTAAAATAAGGTTTGCATCATTAGTGGACCACACTCACAATGGAACATGACAAAACAATCATATAACAAGTCAGAGTACCAAAAATGCATAAACCATAATCACATTTAGCATGCAAAAGCACTGTAAAAACAAAGTCACTACCTCAAAAAACTAATTTTATCATCTCTTCTTTCCAACCTACCTTTTGTTTAGTTTTCTCTAACTTGGACTTCAGTTTTCTTCCTCTTTTGCCAGTCCAACCAGTTACAAACTCTGACCCTATAAAAATGACATAATAAAATTACTAAATAATAAATATCAAGAAATGAGTAATAACTAAAAGGTTTACACAATAAAAATTAATTCAAAACTTTACTCGACAGCACACGTTAGGTTGAGTTGTCAGGGAAGGAGTTAATCTCTCCCTGCCAACTACATGTGAGAATGTGGCTGGAGTGAATACTGGAGTGGAGTAAATACTAGAATAACTGATGCTGTATTGGGGATACGCTGTGTACTGGTCAGTGAAGACAAAATCCCCAGCCTGACAAGTGCTTGTTTAAACCTTTTTTTTTTTGGCCCGTGTGCTTTTTTTCTTTTGTTTGTTGGTAAATAAAACTAGAGCTTATGTCTCTGGGTCTGCTTCCAGACATTCACAAGCCTTGGATCTGATGCTACCCTTTAACATAGATAGTCTTATACACTTACCTACAAACTTACCAAGGGATGTTTCTGCAGTGAAAGAATGCTTGGTCCCTCTGTTAGACTCGAAGACAAAGCCTGGCAGATCTTCCTTTAAAATAGTTGCCTGCTGACCATCTGAGTTGTGGATAGCGATTTCCCCTTCCTTCAGGCAGGTGAGAGACCAGTTTCCCACAGTTAGTTTAATAGGCCCAGGAGCTGACAGTACAGGCTGGCTTGCAGTGGCTGGTTTCACTTGACTGCGAGCTCTTTGTAACTTCTCCAAAAATTCACTTCTGCTTTCTGTTTGAATAAAGTATTAATATTATCAGCAAATGCAAAATATTTGATGAGTGGCAATTTCTTGTGATGTTTTCTCAAAAAGGTACTTCTTGGAGAACCTATAGACTAACTTATTTAAACTTTTTCATGAACAACCAGAATTTAAAACACCGAATCGTAAACTGATAAGATTGTTTCAACTGCCTAAATTCCCCTCCCCTCTAAGACTGACTCCATCTATGTCCAGATGACTTCTACACAGCAGAATCTTGCAATTCATAAAATAAAAAAGGTAAACCAAAAAATACTGTACATACCAGTTAAGTTCAATACTGAATGTTTCTTCTCACATTGAAAAACAAA
The DNA here is from genome assembly GCF_017654505.1 of Polyodon spathula. Lineage (NCBI taxonomy): Eukaryota > Metazoa > Chordata > Actinopteri > Acipenseriformes > Polyodontidae > Polyodon > Polyodon spathula. The sequence goes on from NC_054550.1 coordinate 27,935,477, forward strand.
ACAAGCCACTGTACCTGAACTGTCAGATCCCCCTTCAGGACTGCCACTTGAGTACATGGTAGCCAATTTGCCATCTAGTATAAATCTAAACCAGCCATTGCTGCCATTTGACAACTCCAGTGCAGCTGCATCACTCCAGATGTACAAACAGTCTCTTCCCCTGATTATGGACCAGTCTCTCCAGTGGTAAGGTTTACCCTGCTGAATCTCTTTAGCATCTTCCTGAGGTTCATCCTCCTGGAGGAACGGTAACAGCTGCTTTAATGTAATGAACAAATATGTGTGGGACAAATAGCAGCTCAACTTGTACAGAAGTACTTAAACCAAAAGATCTCACCTTGTGGTATCTAAGTAGTAACCCCCCCCCCCCAACATCTGCTCCAAATAGTAAATTTCCAAAACAGTAAATTAAAGATACATTTTAGATTTCCTGTAAGCCAATTGTTTGTCACACATTGTACATTTTCTACATGCATTTAATGAAATTGCTGAATTCCCTTCATTTTCTACTTACACAATTTTCACAAGATGCACATTTACGGCAAGATACAATACAAACAATTTAAAAAGGATTAATTTACCCAAATTGAAGTAAAAATAAATTGGTAGAAGTACAGACTCAGGAAACACAAGATTCATTACAGTAGAGACAGGACTTCAGCCGCAATTTAAACTTCTATATTAAGTTTCAACATAGTAAATTCAACGGCATTCCAAGCACAGAGCATAAACAAGAAAACGTTCATGTATAGTATGTAAATCTAAAACCGAAATTCACTGATCCACAAGCTTAATTTAAGTTTTTTCAGAATCAATTCATTTTACCTTCTCTGGCTTGGACTCTTCTTCATTTTCATCATCTGAAGTTGGCCCTGCTAGAGTTGAAACTTTGTTAATGACCCCAAGTCTGGCTAGCTGATCAAGGAACACATCACCTCCTTTATCTACCAAGTCTCTTATAATCTGCAAGGCCAATAAGTGTCCATCATCATCATCCTGTAAAAGAGAGAGACATTACACTTATTTTTATACAGTAACTTCCACTGCTATCCAGGTATAGAGGACAGACTGCTTTTACTCTCAGTAGGACCATTCAAAAATAGCTTTTTTTGTATACTGGTAAATGACACATTGTTAATTCAGAAACTTTTTTTTTCCCCTTCACCATTTTGACGAAAATGGTCCAATCAGTAAACAGCTGAATACTACAAAAGACAGCAACTACTACAAGAAGATATTTCAGAAAGCATGGCTCAACACAGCGATTTACTATCTCTTCCAAACTATAGTACTTGTAGTTAGGCTTCTCTGCCCTGTCTGAATGACAAATCCTTAACAAAGTTCAACATGTGCTGAAGATTAGTTCATTTGACTGCTAGTTCTCATTAGTATCCAGCTGAGTGCATATAAAAAAGGCAGAACTCCCTCCAGGGGGGGCATTTCTATTTAAATTAAAATTCTAAAATAAAATATAAAATAAGAAAATAATACAACAATATCATTACTAATAAAATACAGCACTAAAACTTTTGGAGTACACCAAAAATATTAAAATGGACTTACCTCCTGATCAAGAACAGTGGCTGTAATCTCAACTAATACTGTGGGCAAATTGTGACCTGCATCAGAATCACAGACCTCTTTAAGAAGAGCTTCAGAGCAGTAGTGGATCATCTTCCTGATTAAAGCTAGGCTTGCTTTTCTGTTTAAAATGAAAGACCAACATTTAAAAAAAAATGAAATTAAGTCCAAGTCATTACTATACTGTACAAGCACTCCTAATGAGGTGACCTTTGACAGTTGTATTTCTGTGTACATACCGTATTGAAGGCAGCATAGTTTGTTGGAAAGTCTGTGCAAATACTGGGAGCAATCTCTTCAAGTAGATGGGTGCCATTTCAGGATCTCCTTTTGGTTCATTCGTCTCTTCTTCTTCTTTATTAACATCTTTTTTCTTTTTTTCATCTCCTTTCACTGGGCACATCCAGTCCCCTACAGGTTGGTGAATGATATACAAATCCTCAAGGAGACATTTACAGAGTTGTGGGTCTCCATACAGGTGGGAGGGCAACTTTAAAATGAACAATTCTCCAAAGAAATTATATATTGTTAAGTTATTTCAATACTACAGTAAACCAGTGAACTCATCTAATAGATTGATATATATCTTTCAGTTTCTTTAAAGTTACTTAGTGCTGAAAGTGTTAAACTCCTCATGTAAATCAAACTTAATCTGATCTAGCAGCATTTCCCAGTTAGAAGGTCCTTGTTGTTGTCAGAACCTTATCACTTGCCATTCAAACTTCAACTCAATTTAGCTTTTATATCATGGTTACCCTCTCAACAAGAAACATCTACTGCAGGTCAAAAGTAATAAGCGCTTAGTAAAGATTTTTTTAGAAAGGAGGGAAAATTTCTTAAAATAACTAAGAACTATGTTGTAAACTGTTGTTTTATGCATTTCTCTCCAAATCATTTCCCAGCCCCACTTAAGTTTTACCCACCTGGAGACTGCAGAATTGCAACCACCTCACTGTGCCCTCTTTCTCTGGCTTTGTCTAAAGGAGTCTTGCCATCTTCGTCTCTTAAATCAGGGTTGGCTCCGTGCCGTAGCAAAGTCTGCACACACAAGGTTTATATAAACAGCTGTTCAGAGAGCAATCTTGGTTCAAATTATCAAACACATTTAAGAAACCAGTCGACCAACATTTATACCATACCTTTGCAACCTGAGGCCTCCCAAAGCAAGCTGCATAATGCAACGAAGAAGACCTCTGACCCCTATTGACATCAGCTCCTCTTTCACATAAAAATTCCACCTATAAGAAATGGTATTTTAGACTCTTTCAATTAAAACACAAATTGAAAACTAGTTATCATTTGGTTGCTATAGAAATAAACCTCAGCAAGGTAATCACTTATTTTTCTATGACTCTTCAAACATATGACCTCTGGTTTCTCTTCAAATGTGGATCAATGCTAATCAAAACAATGTAGTCATAACACTAATGAATGCATAAAGCAGAGCTGATGGTAAACAGTTGAACACAATGCTTTGTACCCTTTAGAGCCTGAGCTATTTTTGCATGTTTTTTCTTTTTTTTTTTTAACTGTTGTTACATTTGTGGCTATAACTAACTATAAAGGTTACAGGTACATGTCATACATCAAATGAATGTGCACACACTAAGCTTCCATAAAAAAAAAAGTGAAATAGTCTGAAACTCACTCTGTTTAATACAGATAACAAAAATCACAGAAAGAGAGGCACTTTAGAAAAAAAAAATGTATTGTTTGTAAAAAAAATATTTTAGCATGGCCAGCTCAAATCTGACAGTATACAATGCAACTTCAGCAACATGTAGGGAACATGGTATATTTCTTTGAAGAAACTGGATTAAAAAAATAGAGTTACGGCCATATATACAAAAGGAACCAAAAGCAAAAACAAAAAAAAGATTAAATTAAAAATGTGCAAAAGAAAACAAAAAGAAAAAAACAAAACAAAATTCAAATTATTCGTCCCAGGCACCCTGATCATGTGGTACAACATGGGGCTGTTCACCATGTCCTGAATAGCCAGCAAGGTGGTGACCAGGGCAACATAACCCTAAGCAGCTCTGGTCTCATGCTTGATCCACAAAAGTGAAAAAATATATGTATTTATCAGAAAATAGGTCCTTGTGCCTTTGATGTCGCCATTTCTCTTACTTTGCAAAGACTGTGTGAAAATGTTTGTTTACTGCACCAAGGTAGGTCTGTCTTCAGCTCAGCAGCAACATTCCAAAACACTTGCATTCAAGGTCTAATATGGTCATCTACTGGAAATACACAAGTAGGACCTCGTTTTAGGTCTGAATCCAATGAAGTATGAAGCAGGGCTGTCTCTCACAGTGCCCAAGTAAAAACAGTTAAAGGTCCAGGTCGCCTGCGGAATATTTAACATCAGGCAGACCCAATAAGTAAAGTCACAAAAGAAAACGTAGGTATGCTTACCATTTCTTGTGTACCAAATGCTGAGGCCCAGTTCAAGAGGGTTTGTCCTACATCATCCATGAAATTTACTTCAAAGGCTAAAATATTGAAATTAACAATAAATAAATTACAAATAAATATAACTGCACTGGAAAAGAGAATTATTCAAAAATATTGATTTTACATACATATCCCCTACCACAGTTATGAAGAACTAGATGTGTAAAAAACACATGTGACATATACACCTTAATACATCACCGGACACGTTCCCCACTGGGGAAAAGAAACGTATACTTCTTATACATCCTGAACACTATGACACCAGTTAAAGGTAAAAAACACACACATCAAAAATTAAAAAAAAAAAACTACTACTAATAATAACAATCATGATAAGTAATTTACCTCCTGTATCAATAGCATCTATTAACGCATCTGTGTCTTTACTGCGAATGCAGTCTATCAGCTGGCGATGGGAGCGTTCCCCAGAACTGTCCAGCCTTCTCAAGCCAGGGATTCTACCAGTGGATCCAACATTAGACTTTGGCAGAGCTTTCCTTCCTTCAAAAAGCAGCACCAGGAGGAGATCAACCAGTCGCATGGTGTCCAGCACACACCTTTCATCACCCTGCAGTGCGCTCTCTATCGAGTCAGGGAGTTCAGATCTCAGAAGATCCTAAGAGAAACAGAAAGAAATAAAAAGTTTAAGAACACAAGCTTTTTTTTTTTTTTTTTTTTTTTTAAATAAAAATGAGACAAATGTTAACAGCACACATCTGCAAAGTAAAAATATGGTAATCCCCACATGCAATGCCCTTTCAAATATGACTAACCAAAGGCAATTGGGAACTACGTATGTCCGACTAAATACATATAATTTATTTTGGAAGTTAATGTCAAAATCAACATCAAAATTCTTACATGTGTTACAAGTGGGGAACCCCTACAAAGTGTTGAAAGCAGGCTGACAATAGTGGACACTTGATTGCTGAGTTTGGAATCTGCTGCCGTTGCGGTTGCTCCAGGGGCACTCCGCCCTGGTTTGCATGTTGAAGACGGCCCAGACACAGCGCCTCCAGCTGCTGCCATCCGGGACAGCAGCTCCTCCGTCAATCCATGTTTAGCCAAAGGGGCCGGGTCAACCCCACGGCGGGTAAATCTGTCAGCCAACGAGGCAAAACACCGCAGAGCCCCGTCTGAAACCTAAACAAAAAATATATGAAAATGAGCAAGACACTGCCACTTGCTCCACCGCAATAGTGGACAGACCAGATTTTTTTATTGTTGTTATGAAACAGCGGATCAAGTTTTCTTATTACCTGATGATCTTCATGTTTAAGCAGACTCGACAAAGACTCCACACAGGTTTCCAGAGATGAATCTTGGGGTTCCATTTTCCCACATAGCCTGGACACCACAGCCATTGCAGAATGTAAGGTGTCTTTATGAACGAGATGACCACTGTCCCGAATAAAGCTCAGAACACAGTTCAGTCCACCAGCCTCAAATACAGGACCAGATTCCCGAGTGCATATCAGTTCAAGCACCTAAAAAACAAAATGTATTTATGACTATTGCCATGAATAAGCAATCTGCAAATCCCTGTCTAACATTTAGGATGGGATCTAAATCCACAATGCATTTATAATCATTGCTTCTACTGAGAATACTAGTTTAGCAAAAATGTGTCTGAGTACAAAATTCAAAATGTATAGCTACATTTTTTAATGAAAAGGGAAATCAATGAACATTTTTTTTTTTACCTTCACACATTGTTCAGCTAGATCCCTACTTGTGCGGTTATTGAGTTCTACAACAACCAAGCGGTTACAAAGTGCTTTAATAGCTCCATCTACACCCACAATCCTCCTAGTACATTCAGCAGAGACATCCAGGTAATAGGTTATGGCACGTGCTGTCACCTCCAGCACATTGTCCGGAGCACTTTCATCCAGAAAAATCTTACATAGTGCTGGTAGAAAAGTTCGTGGGGGACACCTGCACATTTTGGGGGGGAAAAAAAATGTTTTAAGAGTTAACACCACTGGTTATCTTCACAGGACAGAAAAACAGCATCACAAATCATATGATTATTTGTCTGGAAATATGTTTGAATCAGAAAGGAAAAAGATGGGTAATTAGGCACTTAAAGTAAAATTCAAAGCATAAATAAAAACATAATGTATAAAACATGGGAGAGTCAGTGTTTTGGAGCTGAAGCAAAAAGTAAAAAATGCAGAGATGCCAACTTACGAAAGGAGAAAATAGTAGCATTTGCCAACCGAAGCGAGGCAATTTTTTTAAGGCCAGTGGCTGCTAACCCCAAGAAATTAAAAGGTTCTTAGACTCCGGCAAGCCAACGGCCTCCTTTTTGCTGTTCAATGTATGATTTGGGTAATTGTAAACACACCGCATTTTGAAATTTAAAAACCCCAATAAAAATACTTCACTGATTTTTCTTTTTTTTTTTCTTTGGAATTCTATTTATTCTGAATTTAAGTATTAGTAATGAAGATTGTTTTATGAACCTGGACTGAAATATATAACATCAAAACTTTATAAAAATATATCAAAATAACAACACTTCAAGAAAAAGATTCAACATGTTTTTTATTTAAATTTGTACTACTCTGCAACTATCAAAACACAAAATGTTGTGTAGTACCCAATAATTAATTACTTAAAAGCAAGTTAAATCTCAAAACCCGTTTACACAAACAAAGTGTCAAACTTCGCGTATTGCTGGAGTTTCTTTGTACCTATGTGAGTGATACAGTCATGACTTACACCATGTACATGTTTCACAGAGAAGACTGTCCAGCAGTATTCACAGTGGACCCGAGATTCAGACACTCGACTTCTTTTAATGAATGACCAGTCTGTGGTAAATTCCTCTCTATATTTCTGACAAGCCAACCTCGATCTTTTAGATGGAAGAGTGACATTTTTTGTTCGATTTCAGATTCCTATTTTAATAACTGATAAGCAACCAAGTAAAACGTGTGATTGATAATGATAGTAAGGCGACATTTGCATAGCAGTTTCTGAAGGTCCCCTTAACCGATTACTAAGCAACCTGGCTCACAGCTTTTAGTATGTCAGTTAAAATGCCACAATAAACTGTCAGTATTAAAGGGTACATAAGGACCTTTTTATTTCATTGTGTTACATGTTCCCATGTGTTGCTACAACTCTTTACGCAAGGTCTGTGTACTGTTTTAACTATTTTTTTTTTACCTTTTGACCACTTTTTTAAACTTAAATTGCATTCCCTGCCTAAAGCCGACATTTCCCATCATACTCCTGCTCACATATGTAACCGAGATGGATTTACCTCTTCATAGTCGTAAATACTGATAAATCCTCTCCTGACTACTCGTTTTATCACCAAACTCCTCAATAATGCGATCCAAGTCATTATTTTATTACCATAACATCTCAAAAAACTCTGCAGATATGTCTGTGTTATCAATGTGGTGCATGGGGCATCAGACATGCCCTTTTCTTTTCGGCCTATCGGTCTCACTTGGCCATTGAAAGGTTTTCTTGGCTTTTTCCAGAGAAAAATGACTAGAGACCTGTGCTTTATGCCTTTTTGATGATGTCGGACAGGGTCCAATATAGTACCGCAAAGGGTTAAGTGCACTCGTCTGTAACCGTTTATAAAAACGTATTAAAAGGTAAACGTACCGGTATTTCCTGCACTAAAGCAGGAGGCAATTAGAGAGGAGTCAGGTCAAAGCGGGTCAGGTCGTGGGTAAGAAGACAGTGCTGCAGTAGGTTGCGGGTCTGGGTCGTAAAAGCCGGACCCGTGCAGGACTCTGAAGGGTGTTGAGTAGATCTTTTATGGAAAACCCCCCCCCCCCCTCCCCCCCCATAGTTCTAACTACTTTTTTGTTGTATGACATATATCCCTTTGGTAGGTTCACTTTTATTAAAGATTCAGTAAGAACTGCAAAAAGTTGTAGCTTAAACTCAGCCCAGGATATATAGTAAACCTCCAGGGACACAAACCTGAGCTCTATCTAGTTACTTGTGACATAGAACTGACCCTTTTGTTAACACCAAAGCTTATAATCTACCATGGATAACCTAATCATGTGATCCTCAGTCTAAACAGTTTGCTATCCACTACACAGGCTATCTGTGTTCAAGAAGAATTATGTACTGAATGAATATGTCTGAGCCAAATTCAGCTTACTGATTAACTTACACACTTTTGATTGTTCCACTAATCTTCTGTATGACACATAAAATGAAGGAAAGCCTCCCACAAACAATTTCACCATATGCATTTTCAGCTGTTATATTCCTTGTTTTAGTATAGTTTTGAAATAGAAGAAAAGCATATTAAGAGAAATGCAAGATGGTCCCAATTTCCTTAGACTGGTGATAAAAAGGAAAAAAATATATATATATATATATATATATATATATATATATATATATATATATATATATATATATATATATATATATATATTTTATTTCTCACTTGCATGAGCAACCTTATCAACCTTTCGGTTTGAGGATCCATTGGTTCTACTCCATTCTGTGTTGTAAATTGTCTCACCACTTCAGTAAAATTGATTTGAAGTCAATAGTATCTGACTAAACATCAGACATGTCACTCCTATAATAGTAAGTACAATATGCATTATTACATAGCCATCATAGCAACAGTTAATGTTTACTGTACACTACCTGCAACTGAACGTTTCCACAAACAATTCAAATAGGTGGTGTTCAGACCTCAATTAATGTTTGTTGACCTACAGCCCTCCTCAGATGTTTGCGAGACTTTAACCCAACTGTGCCACACTTCCCAGCTCAGCTCACTATATTGGGAAGGTGAGCTTCTACCACACAGGAGGTCATTTAATCTGTGCCATATGGGATGTTAGTTTACGTGTGTGTGAGTGTGTGGCTGAGGGAGAGTAGTTTAAGGCACCTAGAACAATTCAAAGTCACCCGAAAAAACAATATTTAATAACCTCCCCCCAACCCCAATGGCTTTGTTTTACATTTATTACTCAATAATCACGATCTGTAGGCTTTGGACAAGCCCTTTATGTTATTTTTGTTATAGATTGGCAACACAACAGAGCAAGGCAAAGAATATTTACCTACACAAATGAATTCACCACATGCTAATGTGCAAATTACCTCATGCAAACATGGCTATATTAATTCACACCACATAAAGCAGATAGTTATCACTTCTAAAGTTTAAAAGGCTGTACATACAACAAAAACATTCCACAAACACTATTCGCAAATCAAGCTAATTTACAATAGAAAACAAATTCTAAAAGGTTATATATTTCACCAAGTAGCACAACACAATACTTTACGACATCTAACAAAGGGCTTAACCTTTTTTCTGGTTTACTATTCATGCACCAAATTACAGACAAAGTTAGGATAAATGACCACAGCAAGGTGAAAGCAGGCAAGCTAAATTATATAGAGATAAATTGTATAGAGACTTACGTTTCAAAACACCGATCCACATTGTCCGACATCAAAAGCAGCATGCACAGCTGTTCCAGTGCTATCAACTGCATGTCCCTTTCGTCTCCCTGCCCCATCTGCAGCCATTCCAGCAATGTGTCTGGGTCCACATCTGCCATGCTTCTTGCCAATACCCAGCCAAATCAACTGAGTTAAACTCAGTGATTAAAACCTAGAACTGAGAGATGCTGAAATACAGCAACAGTTGCTGCAAAAAAAAAAAAGTCTTCACTTCCTTTCCACCTTCAGCCTCATGAAGTCTTCACCTGTACAACTGGAGAAAAAAAAAATATAAAATGTTGTATTAGTTCCGCCAATATTGCTTTGTTTTATGTGTGCTCAACCTAAATATAATCATGCTAGCTCAAGAAACCCAGCTATTTTTACTCACAGCAATAAGCCATCTTTTCAAGGTTCAGAGTCTAAACTGTAACCATTTGGGAACAAAAAAGCCCTCAGCGTAAGCTGATTAGGAGGCTGCTTAACTAGAAACCAGAAGCTAGGCTTCTTTGTCAGTCTGGCTGCCTAAAAGGTGCCTTTAGATACAGCCAGTGTCTTCAAAGAGAATCAAATGACAGCTTTGCAGCTCCCTTTAGTGTAATTATTACTTACTGCAGTGATAGCCTGTACTTGTTTAAATATTCCTTAAGTGAACTGTGTTTACATGGTGGAACTCTGAACAATTACTATGCTATGTTGTGAATAATTTTAACAAGATAGCTAAACCTAAATCAACAATAGTACTGGTAACCTGTAAACTGTATTAAACTAAACTTTTTGAAAACAGCAGCTTGGTATTTGTAGTACAGGCAGTCCTTACTGCCCCCATCCTTCTAAACATATTTAGCTAAATCCTATTTTTAGAATAATTCAATAACTTAGTACATATCATAACAATAATCAAAACAGTACAATATCAACAATAAAAAAATAACAAAAGCTTATATCCCGAGAGTACATGGCTGACCCTGGATTCAGGTGTCAAAACAATGATCTCAATTCAGGTATCAAAAATGCAAGTGGTATGCAACATTGGACACACATGGGTTCCAAGCAAAGTTGTGTAGGCCTGAGGCTTTTTAATCAAACAAACATTTGCAAAACAATGGTTAAGCAACTTAATTATTGAGCTAGTCAATGGTGGTTTATAACAAGTCAAAGAATAGTTGTATCCATCAAGCAGGACTGTTCAGTTCAGGTCTTTATTCAACCAAAAGACAACGTAGAAAACAACCAGATTTTCACACAGTAAATAATCAGGGATTAAGCGCAACATTTATTATTATTATTATTTGGTGACTGATGAAAAAAACCTGCAAACTCAATCCAGTACTACAGTTGTCATTTTATTTCTTTACAGTCCCCAGTTAACTGAAACCACACACACTTAGCCTACTTTGATTAAAAAAATACGTTGCCACTAAAAACAGCATGTACAGAAAGCTTATTTGTACATAGATTTGTACTTTTATTTAATGTTTTAAAAAAAAAAAACTTAAAGTAATCTATTGTATTTATAATATTGTACTTTGCACTGTTTCTAAATATTTTCAACTTTGAACAAAGCTTCTGTGACATCATCATTACAGCGATGTTCTATCTAACTTTCTTTCAGTAAACAACAAATGTTTAATCTGCATTTTATTGTATTTATTTTAAATGGCTTATAAGTTTCTTAAACTTAAACTTATGAATATCCGGTATAATTTCCAGAACTATTTTCTTTGTTCATATACAACATTGTGTTAGCCAAGGTATATCCTAAGTACAAAACAAACCACGGCAAGTTGTTTTGTGAAGTATATAAACGTTCTACTGAGATATAAAAAGAATCCGACTCTTATTTGACACAAATACGTTTTTTTTTTTTTGTTTTTTTTTTTACACATTTTAAAACAATACTGTAACTACGGTTAACATGTCGCCTACATATACATGTCTAAATGTAATTTTAACCGGCATTGGTAAACAGCACTGTTATATTTTCAATTGAGAATTAAATCAGTAATATGTTGTGGAAAAGTTTTTAAAATATTTCATAATAATGGTAACACTAATTAAAAACCTGAAATGCTGTGGGTAATGTAAACTAACGCACGACATCAAAAAATCCTCGTACTCTTCTGAGATCGATTATTTTATGTAATATTATATTCCTCTGTTCGAAAACGTATACAAACAAATGTTAAACTAGTCATTGTTTTGGTCATTCGACTAAATAAGGCCTAACATCTTATGTCACACCTCGAAGCTCAAGTTACAAGCTATGCGCAGGCCTCTGCACTGAAATCGGCGTTGTGTCCCAGGAAATCGCGACGTTATGTTTAAAACCCCGACATTGAAGATAAACTTACCCACTGACGGGAGATGAAGAAATCAAAAATAATATTTACAGACAAACAAAAGCAGCGACGAACAAATGTAACAATAAATGCACTATCGCTCCCCTTTTCTTTCTTAACGTAAAGGTCAAAAATGGAAGAGGATTATTCTTCAGCGTGAAATGGAGAGCTCTTCAGGGGAGAAGTGTGTAAGACTAAAGCTCCCCATCCACATCACGAGTCTCTCTGCATATAATCACACAGATCGTTTTGTAATACAGCAACGGGAGTTAGTTTTTCCGTCTGCAGAGGACGCTGTAAAAAATACTGTACGCTGTACTGTACTTACTGTCTTCACCATAAAATGCACGCTAAAAACCCAGGTTGCATTTATTATTATTATTATTATTATTATTATTATTATTATTATTATTGGATTTTTGAATTTATTTGCTTGTAATTGTGTTGCATTTGCGCTATTTTCTTGCAGTGTTGTGTATGTTTCCTGTACTCAATGTGTATCTATTTATTTGTGTATTTCTTTTTTAATGTTTTTTGTTTGTTTTGTTTTGTTTTTAACTGGGATACACCTGCCTACATAATGTAAATAAAACATTACTCAAATTAGAAGAACCAAAATAGCAATGTTTATTGGAGAAAATGTTATTAAACTTTTAAACACAGGCAGTTTTTTTTTTTTTTTTTTTTTACTATATTATGTTTTATTTTTCCTACTGTCCTTATAATTTGAGGCGTTTTTCATTGATGGAATATTACTGCTTGTGATTGAGTTTATATATTGGATTGCCAGATTAGGATTTACTATTGACATTTAAATTAACAAAAGCAAGCATGCTAAGCATTCAATACCATTTGCTTTCTCCGTGTGTAATTATTTAAATTAATATCATCTCCCATACTGGAATATTTAAATAAAAATGTGATGGTTAATACAATGGTTTGAAAGGGCAGAATGATACAGTGCTGTGAAATCTGAAACAAATACTGTCTGGTTTGGCCAATATTCAGTGTGAGCTCAGGATTAGTCATTTTAGCACGTGTTAGCCATATTAGCCCTAAATTAGTCATATGTAACATAGTCAAATTTTGCTGACAACTAGCTGGGTTTTGTCATACTGACCATTCTTATTTTAAAGATTGTGGGAAATATAAATCAGTTTTATTTGTGTTATTTTTGGAGATTTATTTATTTCAGTTTTGCTGCATGAGTATCACAAGATGGTTACCAGCCAATAATTAGAAAGAAAAAGGATCGTTATAGGCCGCCCTGAGCTCATAATCCCTTGAATACAATGATTCTTTTTTATGCTTAATTCATTCTATTTGAGTTCATAACTGTAAATAACCAGAGCAATGTGTTAAAAAAGTAATGTCCTGCAAAGTGCCTTAGCTACTGCAGACAGGCCTGTTCATTTTTGTCTTAATCCAAACATCTGTACAATCTAATAGCCCATTTTGTTTATTCCCTGTTCAGTAGCTATCTTATTAAATAAACTGATTTTTGGTAGCACTGTAGGCTGAACTTACTTGCATTTATGATGGTAGAGTAACAAAAAGCAGTCTCAATCTGAACCTCCCAGCAGAGCCCCCCAAACATGGTTCAAGCCTATTCAGGGTAGTTGGGGCTCTGTGCCATTGTAACACTACAGCACTTTTCCAGGTTGTCTAATGAACTGCTGATCACAGAAGACTACATTGAGATGTGTAAAGTCAGATCCTACATGACTGTAAAATGCACCAGTGTGAAATGTAAAAAAATCACAGATGAGTCTCTTGCAAAAGCTTTTCGCAAATAATTGAATATGGGATTGCACAGCAATGTATGAAACACGTGCTTCTTGAATGATGCCATAAAGGTAAACATGCTTGATTGAATCTGCTGTTTATACTCCTTCCTTAGGTTCTTTCAGTCTGTTTTACTCTGCAGTAGAAGCCCCTGCAGTCAAACTGGGCAAGAAATTGAATGTTTCATTGTACTGAAACATTGTTTATACATTACATGGTAGCCTTATCTCCTCAGGCAAGGTGGCTTCGCTTCCATTGTGAGGCGCCTTGATGAAACGACAAAAACAATCCTGTCTTATAAAACTAATCGAACGGGAACTTATCTGGAGGATTAAAGTCTATGTAGCACAGGTGAAAGGGAATACTGAAGGCATGTACAACACTACTTTACATGGTTAGAATACCTGTTGCATGAAGGTCTCTCAGCACTGTTAGAACTGTTCCCAAAGCAAGCAATGAATTCTCCTGGTGTTTCATTTGGACAGTTGAACATGAGGGCAGTTGAGTGGCACAGTGGTTTGGAAAGGAGAATGGGATATGAAGCATTTCCCTTCTAATTTGCCAGTTCAGGGTTATAGCAAGGGTGTCTCACAATACATTTATCTAGAAAACAACTAACTCAATTATGAAGAAACTTGGTATTAACATTATTTAGCATTCATTATTAAGGGTATCAGATTGTGGGGCTATACAGAGGTGTCTCTATTAGTACATTTATCAGTCTGTGTGTCACACTTTTTTTTTACATTTATAGTATCTTGAGAACAAAATAATTTATTCCTCATACTTTAAATCATTTTAATATACTTTACCATACTAACTCATTTGCTTACCCGATGACACAGACATAGAAAATATTCATTGCCATTTTTTTATTCTATACTATTCTGAATATAGTTGATATGAAAGTCATAGTCATCAACCTTTTCATCATACAGATTTAATTTTGAATATACATTCGGTGCAGGGGATGTATGTTACTGGCATATTTGTTTAATTTCCATAACCCTTTAACTCACAACGCATATACACGTCCCACAAATACACATCATGCTAACTTTATTATTTTTGCAATGAGGCACACGAAAAAGGGTTTACAATTTTCGGACAGGTTGGATCTGATCATCCAAATTGTCACTTTCCTCTTTAATGTATTTTAAGAAACTGTTTGAACTGCCGCTCAATTCTTTGTAAAATGCGATTCTTTTTAGTTTGCCAAGAGCGTGATTGATTAAGAAAAAATATATATAGTTTGGCTTACCTAAATTGTGCCGATCACAAATTGTGGTGTTCTTAAAATCAAAACATGCCTGGGAATGGCTAGAAAACATCCTTATTAAACTCACATGCCTCCCTGTACTTCTGAAAACCCATCCAGGAAGATGGATATTTGCTCCCAGATCAAAAGAAACTTGCAACAAAAATAGCATCAGTTCTTGATTTAAGAAAATGGCAGTTGCATTGTTCTGTAATCTTATTTAGCTCAGGCTTTTCATGTATTAACGGTTACAAGACACAGTAGAAAAGAAAAAAAGAAAAACCATCACATCACCAATGAAAAAAAAAAAAGAGGCTTTATTTGTCAAGCATATTAGAAAATGAAATCATATGTTAGGATTTAAGTCAAATTGTTAAATCTGTACAATTTACAATGCTATGTACAAAATATGTTTAGCCTACAAATACAGTATGTTACATCCTTCTCGTCTCAGCCATAAGTGCTTCAGGTGGTCTGGAAGGAAAACAGGTGTTCAGGCTAGGACACACTTATCAACACACTTCAACACAGGGTTTGATTTGCCAGGAGTAACAGTTAAATCTAGTTGTTTAATACCTCATGGATACAGTACTTAAATACTTAGTCCTGATTTGAGCTTCAATTACCTAGGACATATGTGAATGGATGTCAAAAAATAAAGAGCTATCAGTGTCATCATTAATGCCCCTTTTGGGCTGCTCGAATCCTTGAAAACATTGAGAACTGAGACAATATGTAAATGTAGCTCTTAGCTGAATAGCCTGAGTCACAGTGCCCATTTTTAAAACTCTATCCTACATCTGAATTACAATGACAGTCACAAAGAAACACAAAACATGACATTTGATATTTAAACTGCGCCTTAATGCAAATGAGAACATGGTTTATTATTCTAGGCCCCTTTTTTTGAATAATGAACAACGGTTCTAAATAGTGTTATTGTAGAATTACAGTACGTTGTATCTGAATATATATATATGAAGCAATAGTGCAATTACATCAGGGATCTGCAGTTACTTCTGGTTAATACTTGCATGTTCAGTTCAGAAAACTGGCCTGAAACTGATTCCTTAAGCAAACTAATCAAGCAGTTTCTGTGGTATACGCTATGTTTACTTACTCAATATTATAACTTTTTAGAGCAACTTTTTAAAAGAATTACATCTTGTCCCATTAAAAGTTCAATAGACAAGCACATTGTGTTCTTCTGCTTCATTGTCTGTGATATTCACCTATGCCAGATCGGCCCTGTGGTAGAGAGATCTAAACAAGGTAACAACCTGACAGAAGAAAACTCTCTCCTTTTGGCAAATTAATCTTAAGAATTACAAAACGATGTTAACCGTAAGTTATTGCTCTTGATTAGTAACAAAACTACTCCCTTGTCAAGTCAAAACCTAGCGGATTCTGTTCATGTAAGGAAAAGGTAGAAACACTTTAAAAAAAAAAAAAAAAAAAAAATTTAAAAATTAAGCCCTATCTGAAACCACAGTGTATTCTGAGGGAATCACAGGAAGTTAGTCTTGAGTTGAATGCTGGGAGAATTCTTTTCTGGAGGTTTGGACTGTAGGGCAGAACTCTTGGCCTTGACGCTCTCCTGATTGCCTTTGACCGCCGCTTCCAACCGTGCCTTCATAGATGGAGAACTGGCCATGAGGGTTTTGAAGACAGAAGAGTACCGAGGGCCAATTCGCATCAGGTCCTGGAGAGCAAACTCATGCAGATTTCGTGCAGGGTTTTCTGCAGAGGCCAGTGCGTTCTCATCCAGCAAGAAGGAAATAAGAAGGGGCAGCAGAATAGCCATGAGCTGAGATCCTAGGGGAAAGAAAAATAAGTTATTTACCATAGAAACTAACACTCTGAGCATAAGCAGACATGATTCATATTTTCACAGGATGCCAGGCTTCAGCTTTTCTCTTCAGCAAATTATTTCTTTTTCTAATAAAAACACACATACAGAAGGTTGGTTAAACCCAAACATTGGCACTTGCACCACAGCATTCCCCAGCACTGAAAAACAAGGGTGTTGGCAGACAAATTCTAGGAACAAACTGCAGCCAAAATATAATTGGGCTGCATTTTTCTTGTGAAATGGCTCACTGAACTCATGGCTTGTAAAACATTTCAAGGCTATCTGGAGCTACTGCATATGCACAATAAAGAGAAGTACAGATTGTGCCAGTGCATATATGTTTACAGTACAGTTTCTCATCTATTTGGCAGTTGAAATAATTACTCTATTTGGTTTCCTTGAGGGTGTATCATCATGAGTTCATAAGTGAATGTCTTAAACTGGCAGAGCGTCTGTAGATTCTTCACATAACCAAGCTGCAACTGTGCCAACTTACGATGTTCCTCATCAGCCACAGACACAAGGACCTCAAGAGCTTTAACCCCTTCCTGGATAGCCTGCAGCTCAGCAGAACTCTTTGGTTTTCTCGTCTCCACTTTCTGGAGCCTGCTTACGATCACTGACCCCAGGGACTGGATGTAGGGGACAGACACAGCCTGGCTGGGGTTCTGAAAGATGGACAGTAGCAGCTGATAGCACCTGGTCTGTATCTACGAAAGATAAACAACAAAAAACAAAAGGTTGGATTTCAATTCAAACTAATATATGCACAAACGCTCTTAATTAGTTTCAATGCGGTGGCAGACTTATTTAGAAGAGAAATGTAAGTATTAACCCCTTAAGGTCCACAAGGAATTGACCTACTGTTAAAACAGTTTCTTCTTAAAGCCCTAACATGTAGGAAAACAGGTGCAATATAAATTATTAGTTTTTGTACATAAAATAAATAAGTAAATAAACAAAATTAATGTGCTGCAGCAACAAAACAGAGAAGATGCTTTGTCTTTACCAAAGGATCCTTCGAATCCAGGCTTCTTTTAAACTTGTCAATGCACCGACTCTGAAGGCACTGGACAGCTGTAACATCAGGACTAGCAGACATGACGAATATAGTGATCGCTGTAAGTAGGCTGACGTCATCTAACTCTGGATGCATTTCATCTAAGGAGAAAGGATTTTTATTATTTTCAAGTTTTCTGTTGATTCTTATATTCAACTCACTCAAAATGGTACCATTAAACACTACATTTTGTTACAATCTATTTAAAGTGAGTGTTTATAGGCAAGGAAGTTCAACAAAATGGAGCACACCTTTGCTTTGTTTAACATTCCTATTATTCCAATTAATCCCTTTGGGCTAGTATATGTAATTTCAAAATTTAGGAACTATAGCTAATAATCTGTGTTTCTATAAGTTTACCTTATCCCTTTGATTAAAGACTCTGTCAGCCACATTTATGACTAATTCTGAGCACGTTTTTTCTTTGGTATGAAGCTGTGTCAGAATGCATGAAATGTATATAAGCCACATCTCTGGTTCAGACTGACCTGTGTTCCAGAAGTCCAGCAGGGTAGCAAGAGCACAGCGGAGCAGACAGGTCCAGGCGGCACTGCTCTTTTCTGTCTTGGCCATAGGGGAGGAGACCACGGCTTTGAGAGCCTGCAGAGCCGCCGAGACAGGCAGGGAGATCTGACCACCAGGCATCTTCACTGCCATCTCTCGGAGGACACCAGTGATCAAGAACAGAATGGTGGGCAGGATCGAAACACTGCCTGCAGACAAGAGGGTTTGCAGATAAATGAATCAGCGGGGTTAATTTAAATTAAGAGTAAAAAAAAAAAGAACAAATACAAGACAAAAATCTGAGTTTGTGTGAAACAAATGTTTTTACACTTTAATGCACAGCTTTTTCAAATACAAAAAATAAATTAATAATAATAATAATAATAATAATAATAATAATAATAATATGCAAAGAACCAGCAGAGTTTTATCACAATAAAAAGGAGACCAGTGACTGAATTATTACTGTATTTGACTTAAGGACAGTTTTACTTTGAATTGTATTGTAGGTAAAACATATTTCCTGTAACTCACTCCCCTGAAAATAGTTTCCTGGGTTGAGTTTTGCCTTCCTTGTGTAGAAACATATTGGAAAACAGATGCTGATTCTCATTTGGGATTTGCCTTGATCAACAGCATCTTGTAACCCAGTCCTACCTTCAGGTGAGCAGATGCAGGGAAGGTCAGACAGGATTTCCAAGGCTGCCGATACCAGCTTGCAGTCATTCTCCGTCAGGGTTTGTGGTTTGCCTCCATGGCCGCTGGGGCTGCCTACAAGCTTGGGGTTCAGCTGTGGTAGCTGCCGTACAAGAATACAAAGGGACAGTTCCAGCGTTGCGAAGACCAGCGATTTCCCAGGCACCAGGCCTCCAGTATCTTTGCCCTCTCCAAACTCTGGCAGAGTTTCCTTCTCTTCAGCACCATCATCAACTGAGAACAATTAAACAATGTCATTAGCACCCTTAACAAGTACAAAACTGCAGTTAAACAGCCTATCTTCAGGCATGCAGATTAATGGGAGTACACCGAACTGGAGTACTGCAAGATTTACATGCCAGTAGCATTTTACCAGTCATTTCTTAAAGCCACCACTGTATTTTGGCATGCTTCTTGTGACCTACAAATAACGAATCACAGTAAGTTAACTGTTGGGGTTTTCTTACAGCAAAATATGAAGCATTGTGTGTACAGTATCAATTTTAATAATAGAAATGTACAGACGCATCCAATAAAATAACAAAAATAAATAGTCATGTGAACAGATACGCACAAGCCTGGCAATGTTTTTATTTTGGAGGTTTGTAGCAAAATTTCAATTATCTGGTTAAAGACAGTTGTTTTTATTTCAAGTTTCAGGGACTAAACTCCCTAGGCATTACCCAGTGCACCTACTCATGTGATCAATGCAAGCAAGTAAACATCTAGCACAGGCTGGGATGGAATAATTCAAAATGACACCCACCCTCTGCACTCCTTCGCTTCTCCTTCACATGTTCCTTCGCTGCACAGATGATCTGCCTGACCAGCTCCAGAACAGCCAGCTGGATGGCTGGAGACTCCCTGGTCAGTATCAATCTATGGAGGACATTCAGCAATTCAACACTCAGAGCCTGCAGAAAAGGAGAACACACACACTACTCATTACCAATGAAGTCCATTTGTTTGCGCAGCAGATCAGAGCCCTATAACAGATACATATGAACAGTCTCACACACACAGCTAGCAAATGAACATCAGAAAAAAACTGAAGCCCGGTAAAAGCTACCTGATCGTTACCAATCTTCGACCGTGGCCATGGAACATCCAGCAAAGACTGCAGTGAGTGCAAACAGGCCAGAATACTTTCCATTGGAGCATCTGAGCGAGGAGAGCATAGAAACTCTACACTTATACCTGCAATTAATAAAAGCAATCAGTCAAACATTATACCAACTCCTGTTCACACTATGCCTTATAAACTGGTTTAAAAGTGCTAAATACGGTTATCGTCTACACCAGTGGTTTTCAACCACATGAGGTGATGGTGGCAGATGAATGGCATGACAATGGACCTCAGGATCTGGTCACGGTATCTCTGTGCATTCAAATTGCTATCGATAAAATGCAATTGTGTTCGTTTTCCGTAGCTTATGCCTGCCCATACCATAACTCCACCGCCAATCTATGGATTTCACATGACTGGGAATACAGATATGCATCTGTTGGTCAGAGATACCTTTTAAAAAAAAAAAAAAAAAAAAAAAGGTAGGGGCATGGATCAGAAAACGAGTCAGTATCTGTTGTGACCACCATTTGCCTCATGCAGCGCGACATATCTCCTTCACATTGAGTCGATCAGGCTGTTCACTGTGGCTTGTGGAATGCATGTCCCACTTCCTGTGCGAAGATGCTGGATATTGGCGGGAACTGGAACACCCTGTCGTACACATCGATCCAGAGCATCCCAAACATGCTCAATGGGTGACATGTCTGGTGAGTATGCAGGCCATGGAAGAACTGGGACATTTTCAGCTTCCGGGAATTGTGTAGAGATCCTTGCGACATGGGGCTGTGCATTATCATGCTGAAACACGAGGTGATGGCGGCGGATGAATGGCACGACAATGGGCATCAGGATCTCATCACGGTATCTCTGTGCATTCAAATTGCCATCGATAAAATGTAAATTTGCTGTGTGTAGCTTATGCCTGCCCATACCATAACCCCACCGCCACCATGGGGCACTCTGTTCACAACATTCACATCAGCAAACCGCTCACCCACACAACGCCATACACGCTGTCTGCCATCTGCCTGGTACAGTTGAAACCGGGATTCACCCGTGAAGAGCACACTTCTCCAGCGTGCCAGCGGCCACTGAAGGTGAGCATTTGCCCACTGAAGTCGGTTACGACGCCGAACTGCAGTCAGGTCAAGACCCTGCTGAGGACGATGATCATGCAGATGAGCTTCCCTGACGACGGTTTCTGACAGTTTGTGCAGAAATACTTCGGTTATGCAAACCCAGTTTCATCATCTGTCCGGGTGGCTGGTCTCAGACGATTCCGCAGGTGAAGAAGCCGGATGTGGAGGTCCTCGGCTGGCATGGTTACACGTGGTCTGCAGTTGTGAGGCCGGTTGGACGTACTGCCAAATTCTCTAAAACGACGTTGGAGGCGGCTTATGGTAGAGAAATGAACATTCAATTCTCTCTGGCAACAGCTCTGGTGGACATTCCTGCAGTAAGCATGCCAATTACTCGTTCCCTCAAAACTTGAGACATATGTGGAACTGTGTTGTGTGACAAAACTGCACATTTTAGAGTGGCCTTTTATTGTCCCCAGCACAAGGTGCATCTGTTTAATGATCATGCTGTTTAATCAGCTTCTTGAAATGCCACACCTGTCAGGTGGATGGATTATCTTGGCAGGGATGTAAATAAATTTGTGTATAAAATTTGAGAGAAATACGCTTTTGTGCATATGGAAAATTTCTGGGAAAAAAAACAAACAACAACAACTTTCACATTCCTGAGATGTAATTATTTTTAATTTAAAATGAAAATATCTGTGAAATATTATGAGTACAGTGTAAAACCGAATAGAATTGTGGGGCACTGACCTAATATCAGATAGAATCTATCTGTGTTAATATCCTCAGGAGACTTGACATTGGCCAGCGAGGCTGACTGCCCCATTGTGGTGGGAGTCACGGGTCGGGACAGGTTGGCAGGCTCCTCGTCCACCACGATGAAGCCTGTGCTGTTAAGCCACACTGCTGCAGCGTGAAGAATGGGAGCCCAGGAGCTAATGTAGTGGGATCTGGCATGTTCTACTGTTTCTGCTGTGTAAAATGCACCGCCTGGGGAAACAGAGGGAAAATACACATTCAGAAAGTATGCTGGTGAATCTTAAAAGAACCTTTTTTTGAAAACCTGCAGGCAAAGTAGAAAAGAAAATCACTTTGAGCCATATTCAGAAACAACATGAGTGTTAATGCTCAAAAACTCAATGTAAAACAAAAACAAAACAAGTATTAACTTGGCACACAAAGTAAACTATGTCTGTTTAAGTTTCTCTTAGCACAAGATGTAAAACAGATCTTGTCTAGTTGGCAAAATGTGTTGATGTATTGCAAATCAGCAATTATACTTCAAACCTTTATGCAACGTAATGCAGCTTTAGACTTAAAATACCAAAATTCTATATCGTTCAAAGACTGACAAGATGTACATATCTTTTCGTATTTCCCATTAATTATGCTCTAAGAATGAGTCTCAAATGTTATGATGCCATTCCAACCAGTTTATCTGTATGCATACGAAATGCTTTGTAACATAAACCCTACCTCCAGCAGGGAGCTGTGCAGTGTACTCTTGTGGTAGAGTCAGGAGGGCGTAATCCTGCAAAGCTGCCAGCCACAGCTTACTAAGGGTTGTTAAGTCTGCCTGAACCAGGCTGAGAAGCCCTTCTGCTGATTTACTGCTGTAGTCTTCATAATAAATCTTCAAAAGCTGCTTTGGAGGACTGTCACACAGCTTCTGGCACTTTATTGCAACAATATAGACCTAAAACAATTACAAATATATTATGATGATTATTATTACGCGAAGGCATAACACAAAAAGCTGGCTTCAATCCAGTTACTCAAATTCCATCTGATGCTCCTACCTCAGCCCAAGCCTTGAGCACTGCCAGAGTCTCCATGGTGGATGTGCTCTCATTGTATAGCTGGTTCTGAGCCTCCTTCCCAGACTGCACCTTCACCAGCGATGATGCCAGCAGCTGGTGGACTCTCCGCAGGTCGCCAAGGTCACTTACAACTCCACTGGCTACCCAGGCACTGCAAACCTGGAAATGGAAAACAAGACTCAGGTTTCATTTCAGCTTTACAGTGATAATACAAAAAGCTAGTTTAATCATTTTCATAGATTTACCAGTTTTGTTTATCTTGGCCCATTGGTATACTGTACATTTCTACTACTCTATAAAAAGATACATGATGCATCTGTTACACCTCTTACATAAAGCGCTATATAAAACCAAACTGAAATTCTGCTTGTCTTACATTGCCTCCTATGAAATAAACCAGTTCTATCTCAATGTTTTTTCTTTTATATAGAGAGCTGCTCTGGGAAGGTCAGGTTTATTTTCTTACCTGGCATGCTTTTGCAGTCACATCCGGAGGGGTATCAGGAGTGAAGGCTGGTCGAAGTGCTGCACCCACCTAAAAGAAGAACCGAACCAAAACTACGTTGGAACGAATTCAAAATCAGGAGGTGGCATGGATTCCTAAAAAAGGATTTATTTTGACCAATAAGTTAAGATACAATAATTTCTGCCATTTCCTCTTCATTTTCCTGCCATTGGACTACGGTTATTGCAGCTTCAGATCGGAAAAAGAAAAAGATGACTGCTTACGCTGGCTTGATACTGCTCCAGGATGACATGCCCTGGAAATTCTGGTTCTGGAACTGCTGCAAACTTTCTGATGATGACCAGCAGGGTCTGCAGACCAGAGAGACGCAGCTGGTCACTGTGGTCAGTGGCAGCCATGAAAGCCATTCGGATAAGGTTGGCTAGGTGCAACACCAGGAAATCACCTGGAGGGAAGGCAAGTTCATGAGCACCTATAGAGAAAGGTAGTGCCAAGCTGTGGAGATGTACATATACATGTTTGATTATGCTTCTAGTTTCTTTGCCTGCAAAACACCTTTCATCTTGCGTGCAGCAACAATATCCATGACAAGATGGTGAAATTTGGTAGGTACCAGTAGATAGGAAGCTATCATAGAAGGGTATAGGGGACGATGTATTTGATTTATTTCACAGGCACCACCTAAACTGATGTGCTGTAATTCTTATTTGCTCAACACACTGCTGTGACTTCCTGGCACAAATACCTTTCTGAATCGCCCCACCCTAAATTTAAAATCACTCTCTAGATCATACATTAGTGACACGTTACTTTTCTGTATGAGAACAATAGGTAGCTAAAAATACACTCTGGGATAAAACTAAAATAGGAAGTGAGATTCAAGCTAGAAAGGACACGAACACATTGAGAACATAGTCATAGTCCTACTAAATTTCAACACTTTTAACCAATCCAAAATCCCCATCCAGACTTACTGGTGGGGTCCCGCAGCCTCCTCTCCTGGGCGAGGGCCATGTTGAAATGTGCCTCGCCTTCATTCTCACACTGGCTGATGATCCGGCAGACGCACTCGGCTGCGAACACGCGGGTGGCCCAGCGAGGGTTGGTGAACGGACAGGATTTCTCGGGTCTGGAAGTGAACACGGAGGAGTCATCCACACGATCCCCATCCTCCTCCTCTTGGGTCGTCTCTACATCAAATACATTAAGCCACATCCCACAGGAATTACTGCCTGGTTTCACTGAATATTTTATTAAGTGCACAATCTGTAGCTAGCTTTGGCTCTGCAGTGATCAACGAGTGGGATTTCATAAAGGCAGGAAAGGTCCGTATTACTTACAGACTGATCAAGGGTTGTCTTCACGAATTTTGATTGATGTACATAAAATCTGAAACTTTAGCTATTTTAGTTCTGTTTTAGAGATCCTTGTAGATATAGATATATAGATATATCTATCTATCTCTATCTGTAGAAATATCGATATAGATCTATCTATCTATCTATCTATATACACATATACATACACACACATACATACACTGAACAAAAATATAAATTCCGCAGGTGAAGAAGCCAGATGTGGAGGCCCTGGGCTGGCGTGGTTATACGTGGCCTGCGGATGTGAGGCCGGTTGGACGTACTGCCAAATTCTCTAAAACGACGTTGGAGGCGGCTTATGGTAGAGAAATGAACATTCAATTCTCTGGCAACAGCTCTGGTGGACATTCCTGCAGTCAGCATGCCATTTACTTGTTCCCTCAAAACTTGAGACATATGTGGCACTGTGTTGTGTGACAAAACTGCACATTTTAGAGTGGCCTTTTATTGTCCCCAGCACAAGGTGCACCTGTGTAATGATCATGCTGTTTAATCAGCTTCTTGATATGCCACACCTGTCAGGTGGATGGATTATCTTGGCAAAGGAGAAATGCTCACTAACAGGGATGTAAACAAATCTGTGCACAAAATTTGAGAGAAATAAGCTTTTTGTGCGTATGGAAAATTTCTGGGATCTTATTTCAGCTCATGAAACATGGGACCAACACTTTACATGTTGCGTTTATATTTTTGTTCAGTGTGTATATATATATATATATATATATATATATATATATATGTAATAAGATAAAAACAAATAGAGTAATTACTTTGAAATATGTAAAGTTGTTATGATCTAGCAGGCAAGCACTCAACCGTCACACCGACGAGATCAAATTAATGTTTCATGATCAGTTAATAACTTCAGCCTAACTTAATAACAGTGGGCAGAAATAATTTCAAAAGTGAATCATTAAAGTAAACTTCTGATAATGCCCAAAAAAGGCATATAAAAATAGAAGCACTGAGATGCACCAAATAAATCCTATGGTCAGAAGCAGTTTTTACTCATAAGGTACAGTAATGAAAACAGAAAATTTTCCAAGTGCAGAGCTCCGCTACTCACTGGAAAAGCTTTATTCTTACCAGCAGAGGCAGAAAGCACATCTTTGCAAAGCTTTAACCATTGCGAGAGCTTCCCCACAGCCATTGATGTCAGCATGTGACCCAACGTCTCCTTGATGTCTCTGCAGAGACGTCGATCGGTTTCCCTGTCCAGAAGGCTGAACAAGGCCCCCTCCAGGCCAGTCTCTTTGATAGTAACATCTGCAGACAGAAAAGTTACATTTTCCAGTTTATATATATATATATAATATATATATATATATATATATATATATATATATATATATATATATATATATATATATATATATATATATATATCTCAACTGGTAAAACATCCTAAACTTTTAAACTTGAACTAGTTTCTTGCAGCTTTACCTTATGTTTAGAATCTAATTACCTTGCAGTAAGGGGGTATCTAAATCTTTCTTTGAGAGAAAATGTCTGGCAGGTGTAAATAAAGCTCAACCTCTAATGACAGTTCTTACCCAGGAGTGTGTGTTCTCTGTTTGAAAGGTCTTTAACGAGGGTGACAGCATGTTCAGACACCTCAGTCGCTTCCCTCTGTGCAAGCTGACGCAGGCAGGCCACCACAGCTCTCCTGAGTGACAGATAAGAACTGCACAAATTCACCTGCAAACACAGTTCACCAGGGCAGATCAGCACCTGAAACACACACTGCAGGGTTTCTTTCACAGTCACTTCCCCTTGTAATTCATTTGAACATGTACGGATCTTTTGATTCTCTGATTTTGACTTGACAGCACAGTGGAAGCTAATGTGTACCATTCTTTTTCAGAATGGAGAAAACTTGAAATAATGGAAGAATACTTAAACAAAAACAAATATATATATATATATATATATATATATATATATATATATATATATATATATATATATATATATATATATATATATATATATATATATATATATATATATATAGCTTTTATTTTCTAGTTTGGTTACAGTCACAGTTTTGCCATTTCACATTATTGGAACACTTAACCGTTGAATATAGCCTTACATATCCTGGGGCACCATATTTTGCTCCCCCCCCCCGTACCATATGCAAAAGATTAAGGAGTTAAGTAAGTTGATGAGTACTCTTTGGATTTCCTTGGTTGTGATAAGATAATGGAGTCAGACAATGTTCAGTATGGGCGACAATCAGGGATCCTAGAAATCAGTTTGCTGCGGAATAACGAGGAAAAACACGGATTTGCAGTGCCGTCTGAGAATTTTTTGTTTTACACTTGGGGCGGGCAAAAAACTTGCAAGGCTTTTTTTGTTTGTTTGGTAACTAAATCAATACACTTATATATAATCATGGCATTTACGTAAACATACTTGTTCAATAAAACTGCTTCTGGAGTAGAGGTCAAGGTTGGAGGAGGCACACTGTCATATTTAATGTTAAAACGTAGTTGCAGTTTACTTCAGGATCCAGTGCATCACTACTGAACAAACGGTTTAAAAGATTTCAAAAAACGATAAAAATCATCCCTAAGAGCAAGTCAAAGAGTTGGCAATAGCCATACAGACAAATACTATTTGTACTGTTTAAAGTTAAAAGGGAAGTTTGTTTATATTATTAATTAACTTCCTAAGAATTTAAAACTGTACCAATACATATTTCCTGTGTCAATTTTAGCCTTTTATTTTAATTTCAGAATTAAAAAAACCTGCATTAAACATTTTTATACAATCTGTGTTTTTTTTTTTTTTTTATTGAGGAAAAGTAGGATCCCTGGTAATGATGCATCACAAACCTTGCTTATGAAAAAGCAGTGGAATTATTACTGAAAAAAGAGCTATAATACAGTACAGAGGCTTAACGCACTGGTGTTATAGTTAGCTGGCCCCTCCCCCTGCTTAAAGCTGTGCCTCCTGGCATAGAATAGTCTCCTGATCTCAGTTTCACATGGCTCAGATGTCTAACGGTGCAGAACTTGTAAAGCTTTATATTTATATATGACTATTTTAGAGTTACTGCTTCAGCCTTTCCCGTCTCAACCAGAGAAGTGAATGAGCATAATGTGCAACCTGAGCAACGAGGATGAGGATGCCCAGTTTATAACAGAATGCTGCATACAGTGGATGACAAGGAGTTTCCATTCGGCTTTCATTCCTTCAGCCCACAAACATGCTCAGATTACAACAACGATAAGATACCATTACCTGTCATTACACCAGAACACAAGATTACATTTTAAAAAGATGCAAAAACACAAAAATAAAATCGCACACACAGCAAATATGTCATCTATGTTGCAAAGACAATCGTTAAACTAGAAAAAAAAAAAGATAGCACACACAAACAGAAATCATAACCAGAAGCATTACTGTTGCAGGCTTTTGCCGCACTGGCCATTTGTCTGTTAAAACCTGCAGTAAGCAATGAGAAAAGCATAAAACATGTCCTGTTCCAGCCAAAAAAAAAAAAAAAAAAAAAAAAAAAAAAAAGAATATTGTGAGAAGGGGTTTATCTGACGCTGGGACAGTGTTAAGGTTTTTCTTTTCTTTATTAAAATGACATCGCATCAAACTGAAGAATTAATATTAACGTATTATTTCCCTGACATGGACTTTGTTTTCTCTTATAAATGAAATAGGATGGGTAGCCAAAGAACATTCCATATTAGATACACAGCAGTATCATTTGGGACTACCTGCAAGTAGTCCTATTGAGAAACTGCTGCTATTAGTTTGAGTGTGTGCGAGCTGGTTAAAAGGGAACTGATGGCACAATTCAGTAGGTTATTTTCTAAAAAGAAATATGTTTAAATAAAAAAAGACAGTGAAGGGGGCTCCACGCAGATGTGCCCTACAGCCTGGAGATCGCATGTTCGAATCCAGGCTATATCACTGCCGACCGTGACTGGGGGTTCCCAGGGGGGGGGGGCGGGGGCGGCTAGGTCGGCCAGGGTGTCCTCAGCTCACCACGCACCAGCGGCCCCTATGGTCTGGCCGGGTGCCTGTGGGCTTGCCTGGAAGCTGCCCAAAGCTGCGTTGTCCCCAGATGCTGTAGCTCTGAGGTGGCTGCATGGTGAGTCTGCAGTGTGTAAAGATGCGGGTGGCTGAAAGCACACACTTCGGAGGACAGCGTGTGTTCGTCCTCACCCCTCCCAAGTCAGCACAGGGGTGGTAGCAGTGAGCTGAGCCCAAAAATAATTGGACATTACTAAATTTTGGAGAAAGTAATAAAAATAATAATTGTCGACAACTAAATTTATATTAAAAAAAAAAAAAAGAAGAAGACAGTGAAGATAATAGTCTAAATTCTAGTTTTGCTGTTAAACCTATGTACCTTTACCTAACTTCTCTATAATTTTTTTGGTTTTGTTTTTTAATGTGTAGGACTCAATTCTCAAAAATGACCTGCACACAAACTT
Organism: Polyodon spathula; assembly: GCF_017654505.1. Taxonomy (NCBI): domain Eukaryota; kingdom Metazoa; phylum Chordata; class Actinopteri; order Acipenseriformes; family Polyodontidae; genus Polyodon; species Polyodon spathula. The sequence continues at coordinate 27,964,748 of NC_054550.1, forward strand.
ATTTTTGTTTACTGGGTATGTGGGAGCCATGAGGAGTACGATCATGATGTAAAATGAACAAGAGAATGATGTACAATGCTGCCCGGGACACCGCATAGTGAAGTATCCTCAGTAGAACATTAGAAAAGTTCCAGTGATCCTGCAGTAATCAGTTTCCAATCGAAATATGAAGCACAGCCTTACCACTATCCCAGATTGAGGTACAAAGGAACAGCGATGCCTGGTCATGCTCACTTTTCTAAAGATCAGGTTAGTTAAAAAATGAATGAATAGATGCATAGAAAAACAAAACTGATTCAACAGCAGATGCAAGGGAAATGTGACACAGCAAACCTGCTAGGGATAGGGACCTACCAACACAGAATTATCCAACAAGATTTCCTGTATAGGAGAGCAAATTACATAGCAGTTATAACACCACTGTGGGAACAGAAACATTGTCATTTACAGTATATTTGTTTTACAGTTCTTTTTATTTAACAAATTATGAAAACTGGAATACCCAGGAGATGGTGGCTAAATCTAGACCAAGGGGTGGAATGTGGTCCTGAAGACATGTGTCTACTTGACCTTTGTAGTTGAAAAAACTCAGGAGGCCACTTCAAGCATTCGGCCACTTGATAAAGAAGAATCATCTTAGGGAGTCTATGCAATACTTTTATAAATTAAAAATGCAGGAAAAAAAAACAAAAAAAACATGTAACAAAATATTACAAAGAAATGGTAAAGGTTTTACTAAAGTATAAAAAGAGTGCACTAGCACTAGTCTGGGAATTACCAGCAATTAAATTTTAAGGGTCAAGGGCTTTAGATAAAGCAAAAGTACTGTACTACTTCTCTCATACTGACAGGATTCTGACGTAACACACCACATGTGAGGTACAGACGAGATGGATGCCAGAAGAATGACACGGTACATTGCACTGGAAAGACTGTCCTCAAGGGGCAAATAAAGTAGCTATGATTGGTCATTGGTCTCTAGAAAAATCAGCGGTTTTGTCATTGCAAACCTATCCTCTCATAACATAGTTGAGACTAGCTGAATCGAGGACATTAGATGGCAACGCTACCCAATCAGCTGCAACAGAGTCTCAAATTTCATTGTAAATCCACCAACTTGTCCCATGTGCCATTGTAAAATAAACTGGTGACAATAAGTACCAGGTTCAAGCATTTTATAAAATGTGGGCTTACTTAACAGTATATATATTTGTGGGCAACTAGGTAAATTCAGAAATGGATAAGTAGATGATATTTAGGTGTGTCCCACTATCTTGTATAAGACACATAAACCTACACACATTTTCTACATGCTTTATGACTTGTATGGTTATGTGTGACTCACACAGAGGCTGGGGACGAGGCTGGTCAGGTTAACGTGCCGCGGTGCAAACATGTGAAGCTGCTGCAGGCAGGAGATGGCCTGAGCCTGGACCAAACAGTCAGGGTTATCCTGCATCACCGCACAGCCAACCAGGCACGAGGTCCTCAGGGCAGAGACAGAGGAGCCGCTGCCTGGCAGGAGGGAGACGAGAGGATAGGAGACACATTCACTGCCATAGCTTTTCATCAGGTCAGCATGACAGAATACACCAATCACTGGACAGAGCTTTGAGACTAAATTAAACTGCAGTATAATGTTTTAAAATGACAGCTTCAGACTATATATAGTGAATGAAGTGCATGACAAATGCAATAAATGCAATACCTTGCAGCTCAGGACCAAGGGTTGTGATAAGTGCATTTAAACAACGGCCAAGGCTCTGATGAACTTCCACATAAGCAGGAGGCACGGTCAGTAGCAGCATCAGAACCAGTGAAAAGGAGGGCTCCACATGGACACGATATAATTGTCCTGCAGAGTCTATCACCAGTGACAGGGAATGCAACGCCCACATCTATAAAACAAGGAAACAGAGATCAAACTGACTGGAGAGACAAAATGTTTCAAACTAAATCTAGATGGCTACAGAAAGTGTTATCAAACTAGTTCAGTAATGATCTGTTATTGGAGACCCTCTCCCAGACTCCTATAAATGTAATCCAACTGAATTTACACCAAAACAACCTTTGTATCCTTTTTACTGTAATTTTGTATCATTTTAAAAACAAACTTTCACTATTCCACTATTTTACAACAGCCTTTCAAGATGGCACATACTGAGTAAAGTCCCAAATGTTATTACTGAAGGCCCTACCTGAACTTCTGGTGAGGTGTTGTCCTGAGAAAGGGCACATAGGATTCCCACACAGGCATTGAGGTGCTGACTTGAGCTAATTCCACCCAAATAACGGTAAAGAGATCCCAGAGCAAGGGAATGTCCTGTCCGTGATACCACATCCCTGGCTGACTTTAACCTAAAGAACAGTGGAAAAGAGATTACTTTATTAAAAGTGAATCTTCAAAGAGTATGTGAGGGTTAGAATTTGATGAGGGTAAAACTCAGGTGTAGCGGTTTAAAACATGTCAGCCGAATGTGAGCATTTGACCACCTTGTGTCTCTGCTCAACTTTCAACACAACAGACCTGTACATAATACTGCAGACTGTTTCTGCAGTATAACAAAGATAACTTTAGTTATAGTTCTGAAAGTAAATCTTCCATGTGCAAACTGTGCAATGTATTTACTTAAGCAGTATAGCACAGCATGACAAGGATTAGAAGGAAAGGGAGCTAAGTGATTTCGGAAGACGTAGTTTAGACAACAATCTTTCTAAATACAGGGATGGAAATAAGACTCCCGCAGCATAGCAGTCTATTCCATTCCTGATTTTACAATGAGTCTAACAAGTTACCTATATACTGGAGCTAATCAAGCTCGGAGTATAACCTGGAATTCTCTTATTTCCATCTCTGAAATATTAATATGCACAAATAGAAGTCTGCAATTTCTACTTACTTATCAAAGCTGATTTGTGCTATTCCAACAGTAAAGGCCCCATCATTTGCAACTTGTGCCAGTCGAGACAAAGCCTCTGCTGCAGCACATCTCAACAGAGGGTTGGCACTTTCCAAGGCTCCCATAACCAGTGCCAGGGCAGGCCTCCTCACCTCCTCTGGGCCCAAACTCACACGACTGTTACCCAGACACTGGACAAACAAACTTCACTGCTTAGAAAGTTCATAACAGTTTAAGGCTTAAACAATGTTAGACTTGTTTGTATTAAAGTGAGAGTTTCATTTAGTCTTTTAAGATCAGTTATAAATTTCCCAACAGGGTACATTTATTTTTGAGCAATAACCAAGTGTCTTACTTTTAAAGCACTGCAGAATGCAGACACCACATGTATCTGGACAGTCTGTTGCCGAGACCCTTTGACTTGTTTGATAGATTCGGAGCACTGCTCCAGGATTTGGACCCTATAAAAAAAAAAAAAAAAAAAAAAACCACACACACACCAGTTAGAGACATAGACTAATGACAGATACACTTCATATGGTTATATTTCCATAAACTACAGCAGCCAGTTACCTCTGTTGTGCTGAAATGTGGGGGAACACAACTCCAAAGAGGCCGACTGCTGCTATGACTACTGATGGAGCTGGGGACAGCGGCGTAGGCACAATATCCACCTCCGATACCTTCTCACAGATAGCAAAGGGGTCGTACTCAAGGCTTCCTCCCCCCGCACTGCCACCCTGCTGCAGCTGGTAGAATTACAAAGCATACCCTTACAATTCGACACAAAAGTACTTAAAAAATAGGAACAATGCATACTAAAGAAAGCAAACCTGCTCCTCAATGAACCTGTGGTCAGTTTCCTGTAGTGCTGGCCCCAGTAAGAGGACATCATCAGGGTGGCATAGAGCCGGAAGCAGGAAAGATGCAGCAGAAACCAGGTTTTCAGGGCTAGTCAAATCAGAGACCAGCTGTTTGAGGATTTGGTTGAAACCTCCTGCAAGTATTGACAAACAAGCAATATTTATTTATTTATTTATTTACTACCAAAAGCAAAGCAGTACCATGGCTAAAGTGTAAGAGAAATGAAAATGTACAGCCACAATATATTCCAGTTTTTACTTCCACAAAATCCACCTTTAAAACGTGCAAACGTCATCTTAAAAGAAGAAGTGATCCAGGAACTTGGCCAAAAGACAGTCCCGAGGCAGACTGTCTAATTTGTAGGCAGTTGTAATTAATGAACAGCTGTCTGTTCAATAGATAATGTACACTTATTACTGCCTTCCAGATCGATAAACATCAATGATGCAGTCAATGTCAACATAATGGAGGCAGCTGCCAACAGTGAAAACCAGCATCCGATTGGCAGATAAGCAAGCTGGTTTTTGTTAGGTTATCAAGGTAATGCCTTTGCTTCTGGAAACCTGCAGACTCATTAATATAATCAACCTAATTCTTCTCTAATGTGTTTTATTATTTTCGCCGCACCAGTAAATGGTACGACTGTTACCTCACCTCTGCAACTCGCTTACCAAAAGGACAGAAGATCAAGGCGCAATTTATATTTTAACCTGCAGGCTGTGGCACCCAAGTTTAATGCAGCCAATACAAAGCATTTGTAAAACCATAAGAGGGTGGATAGGTGGCTGATATCAAGCTTAATCTTAAGGAAGTACATTTCAAGGTCTATTTTGAAGATGCCACAATTCCATTTATTAATATTTTCTAAGTGCCCTAACATGAAATCAGTCATTTCCAGGATACAGCGGATCAAACTGAAGAATACAACACACACGTATAAAATACAAAAAAGCAAGCTATTTCGGTTCAAAAGAAAGTCAAGATTTAAATGTATTTCCATTCATCATTTAGGCATTCTAAATTTAGCAATGAACTGGATCTATTCAATGGATCCAAATGGCTGTATATCTAAATACTGCAGTTGTTTATCTAAATAAATTAACTTCAGCAAGAAAAGTGCCCCTGTTTTATTGAACTATACATTGGCTGTATTAAATTCACTCAAAATCGACCCCTTACAGGAATGTATTGACAGAATGTCATCCATATTTCCAAATAACAATTCTCCAAAGGTCTTAAGCGAACGGTGTAATAATATCTATACATTACTGACAAGCTGTGCAGTGTGCTTGATTTATGTACTTACCTTCATAGGTCTTAGGGGGCAGCAAAGCAAGGATCTCATAAAGTCTTTGCCTAAAGACCATAGCTATAATTTTCATGGGATTCCCATATGCTTTGATCAGCGAGGGCAACCTAAGAAAACATGTAATGTGCTCATTGCATGCTGAAGAGCAAACTTGTATTAACACAGCAGAGTTAGAGTTAATCTATTAATTAAAATTCAGCTTCTATTCAGGGTTGGTTTGACAGCTAGAAAACCCCCACATTCTCATCCTCAGTGGACATTCTGATCTAGACAACATAGGACAGAGATAAAGCAGAGCACTGTAGTGGATTTAGCCACTGTTCCAGACCCAGTAGTGCAGCTTTTTTAAATACTTTGTGCCGGAAACCCACGACTTGTCTAACGGGTTTCAAGGGCACCAGTAGACAAAGGCTTTCAAAAGAAATTGGCAGTGTTGCTTAAAATGACTCAGGCTTCTGTTTCAAGAAATAAACCCTCTTCCATTCAGCACAGTTTGAGCTTTTATCCAGTAAATTGTGAGATAAAGCAGGCTTTAAAAAAAATAAAAACATTTTAAAATGGTTTTAATAAAAATTATTTTGCAGAGCATCATGCCAGCTTTTAATTTTCTCATAATTCGTCTGGAAAAAAAAAAGTGTGTACTTTGGCCAATTTCAACCCTCAAGCCAGCAATGGAAGTTAAATGATTTTCTATCTACTTGACATGCATCAAAAAAAACAAAGAATAGTCATCCCTCCCTAATGGCAACAAAATACCGAGGCTTGTTCAGTTGAACAATAATGACTTGGAAGTAAACGGGGGTGATCAAATATTTCCCACAGGGTCAACTGTTAGAGTTGTAACCCTCTGGAAGTGAATCAAAACGCCACCAAACAGACACAGCAGTTGTAAACGCAATGCCTAAGCACATATTTGTGGGTGTGTCTTGGGGGAGGGGGAGGGGGGGTTTGAGAACCTTTAATTCTAAGTAATAAAATCCTGAGAAATGTGATGATCAAAAGGATCATCTGAAACATACAAGCATGGCAGCCACCTCCCCCAGGAGATTCCATCCATCCAAATCACAGGTTCCTAGGCTAGTTCTTGCCCATCCCTGCTTAACAAACCATGGACTTACTGTGTTAATAAAGCTACAGCGCAAGAAAGTGGTGGCAGAAGTCTCTGGACGACATCATCAGTAAGAAGATCTCCACAGTGCGAAACAAAGCTTTTCATTGCTGGGGAAAACATGAGAAACATTTGAACAACACTTTGCAAGCTCTCTCTGTGGGAGCTGGCTGTACTGGAGCAACAGGATTAATGGAAACTCCTTTTTCTCTCAGCCCATGAGCGATAGCATACCCATCAGCTGAATACTCATTTCTACAAAACTTAATTATTTAAAAGATCTGCTTTTTCTCAAATTTCTACATCAACACTTAAAAGTTCAGATTGCTGTAATTTAACATTGCAGTCATGTTCATGTCATGCTTGGTATAAACCAGCTATTTATTTTTAGATAGTTGAATGTTTATTATGTGCTTACGTATACTCAATAAAATGTTCTTTTCACAGAATTGTAGATTCTGGGAGGGAGATACACTATATGTTAGGAAATGTATCTGCTAAAGTGATATGCTATATAAAATAACTAATTCACCCTGACCTAGATTGTGATAACTGCCCAACTGGTTATCGCAATTCCCATACCTAGCATAAACACAGTTGCATAAGAGGTTGTCAAGACATGGTTAAAAACGTATGAAAACACACTTGTTATCCTGACAGACTTGCTTGACCGGCAATTGCCACCTCTTGCCAATTACACAGGGAATTGTACTGTACTGCACATACAAGCTCTCATTTTATTGGCAAACAATGTTCACTAAATTAAAATAGTATTACTCTACCAATATCTACGAGCAGATTTAACATTTATTTATTTTTTATTTTTTATTTGAATGGGTGTGCCGGGCTGGTCATATCAGCATTTTTATGCAGCTTGAAACATGGTGGTATAACAAGAGCATACTTTACCCTATTACATCTCATTAAAAGTACTTTGCTTACCACACAGTGCTCCAGCACGGCCTTCCAAAGTCACCTGCCAGGTAAAGGAATCTCCCCGGCTCCTCTCCGTGTCCAGGTCCTTCGGGGATTGGGGAAAGGCACACTTCCACAGCAGCAGCATTCTCGGAAGATGATGATGAACAACCGTAGGGCCTGCAAGTTCCACAGGCTGGTATTCCACACGAACCACAAACTCCCAATATCAACATGCTAACTGTATTACACACTGGCTAAAAAGTGCATTTACATATATTTACATATAACGCACCACATTGTAATTTTTTTTCTTTTGAAAGAGCGGAAGGATCCTCCACCCTCTTCACGAAAAATCAGTAATAATAATAATAATAATAATAATAATATAATAATAATAATAAAAAAAGTAAAAATCAGTCTTTTACTGTCTGGGGAGCAACATAATGGCCACAGCAATTAAGCATTCAGATGAGACAACTTGTATATAGTCCATAACTTACAGTATATAAAATTACAGATGCATGAAATAACATCTAGCTTATGTATAACATTTATTGACCTACCTAATGTCATCAGTGCAGTCAACAAAAGCCAACCAGCTTGTACCCGATGTACTGAAATGCGGCTGTTTTGAGCTGCGGATCGAAGCAGGTCCTCTGCAAGCCTAATCACCATCTAAAGACAATATTAAAGTCACAAATAAATAACATCAATTGAAATTTAAACAGTTACTTCTTCAGAGGACATGTTTAAATAAATAAGCGACTGGAAAACAGATTCATATATGTCAATAGAAGTCTATTATCAACAATCCCTCCTCCTGTAAAAATATCAAGCAGAGCATCAAAGACCCCTTACCTTGCCCTTCCCGTGCGGTATTCCCAGAGGACACTGCTGCACCGCTCCCAGCAAAGCTGCAATGGCAGCGCTGTAACCTGACACTGCTTCAGGAGAGGATTTGAGAGCGCCGAGCCTCTCCAAGCAGCGATCCAGCAGCACAGAGACATGGGAGGGCAAGGCCACAGCAAGGCAGCGCAAACACCAAGCTGCTGACAGTCGGGCCGAGGCACTGGGGTGGAGGAGCACAGAGATTACAGTGTCCAGGACACCTAGAAGAGAAAAACTAATGTTTGTAACCACTGCTGTAAATACAATACGACAGCCATCGGTATGATCAAACAGTAAAAAACTTATCTACAACCACAGTACATACATGTGGAAATGTAAGGGTGACAAATGCACAAGGGGACAGACATGTACCTCCAGATTGAGACACGAGATATTCCAACGATGTACATTAAACTCTTGTATAATATATTTAAACGGGTGATTACAGTATATCCTGGTCGCCACGGGTATAAAAAACCTTAACTGTACCATTTCACAAAAATGAATACCCACAGAGCTTTTGAAATCGCCACGTAATACATCCTTATTACTGTAACAATCAATATTTGTTTAATTATAGGTCTGAACTGCTTTGGGTAAAGTGATCCGATGTGACTACGTAGATGTGCAGTGTATATATGCGATGTAGCCACACTGTCTGTAGTGGAATTAATAGGCACAAATTTGGAAGACGTTAAGAGATTGTTATTAAGGCTGCTGCTGAAACAGTGCAGTGCCGAATACTGACTAGAGTTCCCAGAACCCAAATGATAAATGGAAGCCGGCTACTGCCCACCACCCAGCTACTGAAGCAGAGCCTGCCTGCCAATTCATGGCCCACTATAAGCACAGCACAGAACTCTCACAACTGAGCAACAAAGCCAAAACATCAGCTCTATAAATAATTAAATCAATCAATATTACAGGGCATCGCTGCACCAAGACAAACATTCAAGGTACTTTATAAACTTCTAAACAAAAGACCAAAAAGTTTGAAAAGGCAGTCATATAACTTGAAATACATGACCAAAAGTTAATTACATGCTAAAAATCAAGCATTCCTCCTTTTGAAAAGGTTTCAGTTCCAATGTAATATAGATCTCTTTTGCAAGACATAAAATCTGAATGTATCTGGTAATGGCTATGCCTAGTTGCTCCCCGTTACTTATTTGTAAATATTAATAGTTTGATTCTTAACTGAAGATTGATACTGTGGATTTTCAAATGGAATTTGTATGTAGCAGAATATTTTTTTCTGGACAGGCTGTAGAATTTGCAGCAAAACATTTGACTTACCACTGCTGTCTGCTGCGTTACACTCGGTCCTGAAAGATCTGAACATAATCACGGTTGTTTTGATATTTTTATTCCCACGTCCTTATTCATAAATAATTTTTGATGCATCGTGAAAACACCTACTATCATTGGTGACCCCATGTACAGGTGGTATGTCTTCAATATACATACCTGTGTTAGTATCCTGCAGAAGAGGTGCAGCAGTAGTGCCCAGACCCAGGATGAGGCAGCCCAGCTCCTGCAGCGCACACACAAGAACATGCTGGCTCGCAGAGACATCCGTCGTTCCCACTCTTGTCTCTATGTTGCTGTCACTCATGGCTGCATCTACCATTTAAAAAGACAAAATAATGCAATGATCACTCAAAATGCTATCACGGAAAACTTGTCTTTCAGATGCCCTAGTTCACAAAGATAAAGATTACAAATGATTGCTGCACCTAAGGTAATAAAAAACAGGTATGTATTGATCACAAGGGAAACTACTGAAATGTTTTAATCAATGCAAACATTTGGATAACCATCACAAAAAGGTTTCGAAATGTATATATTTGAGTGTGGTCTTTTTGTAAATCTTGGACTACCTTACCCAAGATGGGTATTTTAGGTATCACAAGTTTATTGCTCACCAAGATCTGTGAAATTTGTTTAGTGTGTAATTTATATTACTTTCAGCTTCAATCAGAAATTCTGGGATATTACTAAAGACTCTGAAAACACTGCCTTGTGTTAGATTTCAACCTGCCCAAGTGTCGAAGGAAAGTGCCTTAGCCCAGAACGCACTCCTGTTTCTCAGGCTCTGGCATTCATGCCGACACAATGATGATCAATCAAAACCAAAATAGTCTCCTTCCCATACCTACAGCTTTCTTTTGTTTTCCTACTGCCTGGCAAATCTCTTTGGCAGCCGCGATTTGTGCTTTCTCTCCAAGTAGGGTCCCCACAGTGGCTCGCAGGATAAATGAGATACAGCGTCGACAGCAGATTGCATCCATCTGGGTCTGGGTTGCTTTGGGATTGGAAACCAGCTCCAGGATGTGCTCGAGTAAGGTAGAGAAATTCCTTTCCAGCCACTGGCCCCCGAGTGTGGAGATGAACACAACACAGGCCTACAAGGAGTTGAAATACAGTCAAACCCTCAAGGCAATTAAATGTGTGTAGTCCAACTGACAACATCACATTAAGTTTGAGTTAGTAACTTGGTGAAAATTCGCTGGCTTGCAAACATCACATTTCACCAAAGGGCCCAATTTTAATTAACATTTAGCTTGGAAAAAAAAGGTGTTTGGATAATACAAATCCATTAATATTAACAGAAAGCACCTACATTAATTTCAATTTTGTTAATGGTGTTTTAATGTGCTTTTTCCAAAAATGCCCTTTCCCCCAGATTACATTTAATTGAATTTAGCCCCTGGTAGATTTAAAAAAAAAAGGTCAGAAAATGCTTTCTGGGTTACACAACCTTTCAGAACAGCTACATACAGCGGAAGGGCTTCATTGCAAGCAAACTGCAGTGTGTAGGTTACAGCTACAACCAACTGAACCCTTTATGGTTCTAAAGAAATGGTTATGCAGTATAAAATGCACTCAGATGTTCATATCAGTCCTTTTGTATGCCTACTGGTTTTGAAATATTCAAGGTACACTGCAGTAAAACAAAACACACTGAAGATGTGAAATGGGTTGACAAAATAAAGACAAAAAAGACTGGCACTTTGTACAAACCACCCAGCAAGTTATGGGTTACGACTGAAGACCCACACATTCTAAAAATATCTTCCCCATGGATGCCTGCATTTGCTTTCAAAGTGTCTGCACTGCAGGCAAGTTCATAAACAAATGGCAGTCCTTCGGCACCACAAAAGCTCAGGAACGAACCTGAGTTACGCCGACTTTGACGTCCCTGCTGACAGAGCTAGTCCCCTTCAGCATATCTCCGCTGGCACGCAGGAACCCAGAACACCCACGGAGAAAACCTGTGGCCAGGAGGGCCATGACATCCTCCAAGGAGCTCTTACGAAAACTTTGCCTTGGGCCTGGACGGGGGAACACCATGGGAGAGGGGAGTACAGTGAAGTGGCCGATATAACACCAACATATTCAAATCACAGTACTAATGACAACAACAGTCACAAAAAGATACAGCATTTTCTTCTTATTGGTAGTGCCAATAAGCCCCAATAGATGTAATAAACCGCATTTCCATACATTCAAAGTAAAATACAATTACCATGAATATAATTCTGAATATGAGATAACATCTGCCATTTATCAAGTACAGTGGCCTATTGCCTCCTGTCTAAAAAGCTAAAAGCTGTGTTACCTATCTGAATAGCAATCTACAGTACTAATCACACTTCAATTCAAATTAGCCACAATGGCACAGCTATGCAATTACATCTTGTTCAGATAGCTGCTCATTTATCAATGTTCATTTATTGACCTGAGAGCAAGGCCCAATTCCTAAGTCCCAATTATTTGTCTGTCCAAAAACACATTGAACTTAAACTGTTCTCAGTGAAAGCGTCAGGACTCTTACATAGTGTTACCGTCTCACAGAGTTATAACACGTATGTAATTTTACTATGCTATTTCATTGTATTTTAACCTCAGTATCTTAACAGAAGCCATTAGTTATCAAAAAAGACTTTTTTTTTGCCTGTGCTGAAAAGTAATAGCAGTATAGCAGTTTTAAGAGCATAAATAAAGCTCTTTTTTCTTTCATCTCTTACCTGGAGCTTGCTTAGGCATTACAGCTGTAGCAAGAATTGTGCCTAAAAGCTTTGAAACTGCCACCCGCACATCATAATTAGACCCCTCAAAGGCCTTAAAGCACAGTGTAGATACATTCTCCAGCTCAGAGCTCCACATAAAAACGGCCTCGTTTTGAAGTTCAAAGAGACACTGCGGGGGAAAAGTGTGTATAAAATAGGGGAGTCTACGGTGGGAAGGAAAATACAGATACATAAAAAGCTATTTATGCTATCTTAACCTTTGGATCATGCTACAGTGAAAAATAAATAAGATATGCTCAAACATTACATGGGAAAGTCAGTTTGAAGCTTTAACAGGACCAGTTGAAATATCAAACACTGCAGTGTAATGTATATAAATCATTAGAAAAGCGGCATGTCTTTTATATTTAACAAACCTTCAAGCCCTACAGTATCAGCAGAAATCGACACGGTGCTTATTATAACAAGTGCTGCAGAAGACAACCCCTTGTTCAGCTACTGCAAGCAAAACTGGCTAGGCTGAAAGAATGGCTAGCCGCTCTCATATTACTCTGCAGTCTGCAATTTCATCTAAACCCAGGGGAAGGCATTTCATTTTTCGTTGATTTTTGCTGGGTCTCAGACTGAAACGCTCAATGAATTTCGGAACTGTTGCAGCACCTAATTTTGCAGGTCAAATCTTTCCATACTGGTAGCTAATTCAAGCTGCCCATCGCTTGTATTGGTAACCTCTTGGTTCATGTTATTGTCAACACAAGTTTCTTTAGCTATAAACTATGTCTTTAGCAGATACATTCACCTGTTTTTTAGTGGCACTCACTTACTTGTATGTATGGTACACAACACAGTATGCTGTACAGAAATAGATAGTAGACCAATTGAGTTTTCAGCACAGAAACTATTTCATGGCATGGCATACCTTGGCTGCAGCACATCTAACTGCCATGGACCGATCAGAAAGACAGGAACGCGCAGCTTTGTAGATATCTCTGTGACACGGAACAGCACTCACTCCTTGACCACGAAGAATCTTCTCCAAGCTCAACATAATCTCGTAACGGCCCTGCGACTAGCGGAGAAGACAGAAGGATTCAGGAAAATTGAAGCTTATTACTAAATTCTAGAAATCTAAACATCAGACATGCACCAGGCTACAATGAACTGTTTTATAGATGGTCAGGTTTAACAATTAAATCTGAAGTAATTGGTCACCAAAAAGACTAAAAGGTTTGTGGTTCTTATTCAAATTGCCTCTGTCAATCATTTGTATAGGACAGATGGCCACTTAGTTCTCATTTCTGTCAAAGGTTTCGTTAGACTTGTTTGGTTGGAAAACACATATTTGGATTTATCTTTGGAAACTCATGGTTATAATATTCACAGACAGTGAGCAATTTATTATTGGCATTTGACCAACCCAAATGGCCACCTGTTAGTTACCTTGGATCAAATTCTCTACAAACTCTAAATCAGCACACCTTTACACAAATGCTCATCACTTAATAAAATGTAAAAGAAATCCAGCCAGACATTTTGGAGCAATTGTGACAGCTGTATTGGATAGGAGGTCAAAGTGATACACAACTTCTTAATTTGTCGTCATTTCAAGTCAACACAACAAACAGTCCTATAATATACAAAAAGCATCAGTCATCAATTTATCTTTGGAGTGATCCCCTGGAAACCTTAATTATATTGTTTGATGCTTCCCTATTTCACTTCTATTCTAGTGTCCTTTCAGTGGCGATATACTGGACTGCTACACATGGGCTTATTTTTTTACCTTGGTGTAAATCCAGTATTCCAGGGCTAGAAAATAATAATAGGACACACTCACTGATCTCTCTCTCGCTCTCTCTCAGTAATCTGGTTGCTCACACCCACAATCAGCAGCCAATCAGCAGCCTTGGCTCAGTAGCTAGCACAGCTCCATAGTAACGTTTCCTATAATTTTGTTCTCGGTGATTGATTTTTCTCTTCCTTACCTCTGCACTCTTCATTGCTTTCAACAAGTTCCCTACGGTGTCAGTGAAGGTATTCCCCAGCAACCTGCCCAGTTGCTCATACAAGGCACCCAAGCATGCAACTGCAGCACTGAAATTACAAGTTTAATCAACCAGTCAGTCAACTGACATTTACACAACTGCAAAATAAATAAATCTATTTTTAAAAAAAAGGGAAAAAAATGTGCTTATCCACCTAAAGAAAATACTAAATAAGTACATGCAAAAAGCTGATGTTTACATTTCTTAGCAGTGTCAACTTTAATAGCAAATTGTTACTGTTTTCAATACATTTTATTGCATATTTCCCCAGTTATATCCCTGCTGCATCAAATATATTCAACACTTTACAGATGTCGGTATCATGAAAGTAGGCCACCACCACTGAGCTGCATGGAGAACAGCATAGCAAAACAAATGCAGAGGACTGTTTATGAAAAACAGACAAGTGGTTGTAAAGATAAAGCTTCCTTTTCTGCAGCCGAGGTTACTGGGATCTTTCTCAAGCTATAGCTCAAAACTGTGAAAATATATACAGACGTTCATTATATCCCTTTTAATGGGGATGTTACTCTATATAACAATTTTAATTACATTTAATTTTAAAAAGTGCAGCCTGTAATAGCCAGAATTCAGCTCCAGTTCACATGCAATTCAAGTAATAATAATGGAAGTTAATCTGAAAAGCATTTCTGCTGCATTGCAACACCAGAACCGAAAACATTTCCACATTTGAGGTGGCAAAAGGTACAGTTACCAGAGAGAACTATTCTGTTACAACATTCAATAAAACGGATAATTGCTCACCTACACGTTTGTATGGTTACCCACGCAATCGTGGGTTTCATTTTTACTGTTGTGGTACACTGTAATGCAATACAAAAAATATATATAGGTTCCATGAAATGACCTATCATGCTCAGAACAGGGGTCCTGTTTGTGTAAATTCGGAGCAGCCCAGTAGATTTTTCAGATTATCACCTTTACCAATTTGACTAACATTTAACTCTTTGCAACCCATTTTAATGAATATGTGTTTTTAGCAGCACCTATATTGGACTTACAGTTTGGTGGGTAGATAGCTGGGGGAATCATCCTTGCTCTGAATGATTTCATTGCATTCATCCACAGTTTGGTACACAGAGAACGTGTCCCCTACACTGTAGAGCACTCCAAGGTTCTTGGCAATGAGCCTGCGGGTGGGAGGACCTGGAGAGCTGTTGAGCAGAGCTGTCAATTGTTCCACAAGTTTCTGCTGTTTCTCCTTTAAATCAGCCTGTAGACACATGACCAAAGCACAAAGATTTAAAAAACACAGTTAATACATTGACATTATGCACGTTTGTTACAAAATTTGGTGGCATTGTGTACAGAGCGTACTAAAGCTTAATGTCAACTTAATGTAATACCCATTCATGTCAGGAGAGGAGACCCTTTTAACAGGGCTTAGAGTTCATAATAGGGAGGGACAACGTAAAGAGTTCAAGCATTACTGCCATCCCACTCTAAATAATCTGGCTCATTTGCCACTAATATCAATTCCTTACTTGATAAAGTCTAATTGGTCTAGCAGTATGTTCTGGCAGATCCAAACCAGGATTTGTACGTTCCTTGTATTCAATGCAAAATCTTAGAGGGAGCCCATGAAACTGAGACTGTAAATGTGTCAGGTACATCTAGTATGTAGTAGGATCCTCGCTAACGCCGATGTACGGTCCAGTAAAAAGCAAGAGCAGACACAACACTTTGCTTTAACCTAGGCTCAGTACTTACTGTATTGGTGTTCATCCACCAAACAGGCACTCAAAACACTTAAAAATGAACCAGGAGAGTTTAGATGAGACTATGGTAACTTGCAGAAGAGAAGCTGCCTAAATGATGAGACATGCCCAGTCCCAATCATGCAAACCTTACCCACATTACAGAACAGTCCTACTTACCCTGTCAGCAGCAATTAAAAGTTTCTTTAGGAATCTCAGCCATTCGAATACAAACTCTGCCTTCTGATGTTCACTGAGTTGACTGCAGACTTCTTCATTTAGCAACAGGCCATGGGCCAGCTCCATTCCTCCCTCTCTGTGACAACAGTTTAACACCCAGCCAACAAAAAAAAAAAATCAGGGCTTCTTACTGCTAATGCAACAACATTTCAGTATCTGCAACAACAAAAATAAATGCAATGCTTGGTTTTCTTTTAAACTCAGAAAAACTGATCAGTAACTGAAATGTGGAGATGAAGAAACACCATATTGTTTCTTCCAGTTAATATTTCCAAGAACTTTGACATTTGGGATCAAAATAAAATGGTTACTGACCACAAATAATACACCTCCAACACAGAACTACTACTTGCCATTCCAGCTTTGCCAGAGTTTCAATCTCTCAAAATCTGGTTCTGAAGGTCGCAGATGACTGCTGAACACACTAGACATACTAGATAGTATCACTATTACAATGTAAGCTGAGCCATACTGTAGACAAGACAGTGTGTAACACAGTGTAAATGCCTGGCTGAATAATTCATGAGTCCTGTGCATAGCAGGTGCACTGCTGCAACTGCTGGATACATTACCACAGCTCCCTGGAGAGTCTCTTTCACAGGTAACTGCCCCCACCCCGTGAGAGATTAGTGCCAATGTAACCTTTGTACACTAGCTCAGTTTCAGCACAGCACTGCTATAACTACTGGTAGAATGGCACCATGTAACTAATTAGCAGTGCTGGGTGAATTGTGTACACATTTCACTTATTTCAATTACATATCGTGTGTAATTACAGTATGCTTAACAGGAAGTGAATAATTTGTGCTTGCTGCAGGTCAAACAAGCAGGATAGATCAATACTCCAACAAATTATACTGTCTGCGATGTAAGAGGCCATTTGTTTTCCTGGCAGACAAGGTGAAGGTACAGAGAGTGGTTACTCACAAAATATAGCACACTATTCTTGAGTCTCGGGTCCTCAGACCAGAAATTATACATTACGGTAATTAATCAGTCTGCTGCTTGTCTCCGGGGCGGATCACTACACTATCACTCCCTGCTGATGCACTGACTAGGTAGTTTTTTACTAGGGAACACAATAACTCGAATCAACACTTGCCAGTTTTGCACAATCGTATTCTTCATTTAAATCTATTTTAACTAATAAATAAATAAATAAAGTGCTTCAATTAGAAAGTGTTGCTTTCTAGTTTTGAACCGTTTCTGCGTCAAAGTAACCGTGGCATATTTACATTAACAGAAACCTTCGCTATATTTCCATTTGTTTAAAACACACCCCAAAAATAAAAATAAATATCCTTAATCTGATAATCCATCTTGAAATGCACTACTTATTCTCGCCAGTATTTTATTAGTTCGTTGTATTCGTATTCATTTATTCAAACATGGAACGAGTTCTTTCAGTATTTCAATAATACAAAACTTTCGCTTGTATAAAAGGTTAACAATTATTTAGGTGTTTCTTTTTTCTTTTTTAAAATCTTAAGTAAATAATTAGCAAATAATTAACCAGTGGGATTTGTGTTATCAGACTTTAAAGAGCCAATTATTCATTTTAAATCATTCATATGATATATTATAGAAAAAAAAAAACTTATTGAAAAATAAGTATTTTTTCTAATGAGAATATGTATTTGTAAATCACCATCGGAAAATAATAATAATAATAATAATAATAATATACATATGTAAAATAAGTCAGTCCCGACTGGGTTTCATACAACACCGGCCCGGAGAGCTGAGAGGCGGATGCCATTTCCGAGGGACACTGCATTCAAACACCCCTTCTCCAGAAAGCATGCCAGCCCTCAGGAGAATCGCACCAATTCCAGAAAAAAAGTGTTCCGTCTTTACCTGTTAATCGTGAATTCGGAAATCCTCTTGTTTCCTAGTTCCAAAAGCCAGGGGGTGTCCGATGTAGTGACAGCGAAGGAATGCTTTGAAAAGGACGCGCTAAGACACCGCAGCTGCTGCCTGAAGTCAGACAGCAGTGTGAAATACTGCGAGTCGGGAGAAGGCAGTCGAACTCCGAATCATGGAGCACATCGACGGAATCAGGGAGAGGGAATCGATTATAGAGCTTAAAAGTTAAGCACTTGTAAACAACCAGTTATCCGCGTCAGTTAAGTAACTACCTAGGGATCCTGTGCCATTTTACAGTAGGCTAGGTCATTAATGTGGGGAAACATTCTTCTTCTTGCTATATTCTTTTTCTACGGTGTTTATGACCAGTGCTGGTGAGAAAAGTGGACACCTCAAACCATGATGTCATGTCAGCTGCCATATCTGTTCCTTCAACCATTAGGCCTACTCCTTAAGAGTTTGAAGGTGCCAGTTTTATGAGCGTACAAAGTACAGGGCAAAGAGTAAGTCACAAATTCTCAGATCCAAAGAATATTTCACCAACTTCAGCTTCTGATGACTGTCTTAAATGATCTCCCAACTGTAGCTTCTAAAGACACTTTGGCTTGATTCCACTTACCAAAACTGAATTTAAAACAAACTCCCTTGGCTGTAGCAATAGCAAAATATAATACAATACAATTTCTTATATTTACTAAGAATTTGACTCATCCTGTGGTGGGACACGATCATTTCACACTACATATTTTCATCCCAGGGCGCACTCATGCGTGACCTTTGCCCCTCAACGTTTGTTTTGTGGCTACTGCCATGCACGTTTTCAACCCGAGGCGAGCGTAACCCTGTTGCAATCACATTTAATTTTTCACCCCGGGTTGAAACTGGCAATGTGAATGTTCTTGCCTGTTCACCAAAGCAGTACTAGATTATAAAGGTCCCTTTCTACATTGAAGTTAGGGTTTTTTAAATATTGGCCTTTTAATATGGGCACATATATTATTGGCTTTTATTTAGTGCATGGGACAATTATTAGGGTTTATAAACACCCACAAATAACAGGAATGTGCAAATACTTCAAAACAGAAAAATGTCATTCCTTTTATAAAGTGGACCTGGTTGCCAAATGAGATTCTAAATTTAACAAACAATAACATATCAATACCAATTTCTGAGAGGAAAGGAAACAGCAAACATTATCAGCAACACTGATAGACTGGATCACATTTCCAGCAGGACAATGTCAAGCAAAAGGATTGTATTTTCTTTCATTTTAGGTGTATATTTCTTTCAGGAATGCATGGTAATTATACATTTTATATTACATGTAACTATAGTCAGTAACATTATTCTCGTGGATGATGCTAAATATACTGAGAAAAAAATCGCATTTCTTGATGCTAAGATGTGTTATGATACTAAGAATCAACACGGATGTTAGTGCCACTTCAGTAGTCATGCTCTGTATGTTATCGCAAACAGAATGATGGTGGTTTAAATAAAGTTTTACTGTAATTCTTTAACTGTTTATTAACTATTTTTATCTGTCTTCATTTGTAAGGTTTTTCATATTTCTTCCTCAAATTACATTTTAAATAAAACAGTGGATGATTTTGTCTAATGAAAGGGCATATTCAGGTCATTCTAAAAAATTCTGATATCATACCTGTAAAGCACAGTTTTATAATATACAGTAGACCCTGATACTGCAATCTGACTTTTTTGGGCATCAGATCACATAGTAATGTCACATTAAGGTTAGCTATATTGTTTAATTTTCTCTCACATAGCTACATATTAAAACACATATAAAACAACATCTGGAGTATGACATTTCAGCATTACTTAAAAAAATTCCACAAATTGTTGAGATATTGAGAAAGTTGATGGCTACATTTAGCAGCAATATATTTATTTTGAATCACACAAATGTAATTTGGAACAGCAATATAACAAGATGTGTTGCAACACCTGGCCCCAAAACAAGGTAACGGAAACAGGACAGCAATAAGGAGTGGTGCGATTAAAATTCAATCAAATGTGTATAAGGTCCATTAGTGTCCAGTTTCAATACTTGTCTATTCCCATAGGTCCCATGTTTGACCAATACTCCTGATTCAGTGCATTTGCTGGAAGAGGAGAGCTCTTTTTCACACTGAGCCACAAAGCTGGCGTACAGCTGCATTCCCTGCTCCTTCCCGATGTTGGCGTGGTACTGCATGCTCTTTCCTTTGGCTTTACCGCCCAGGGTAGCTTGCGGGACTATCAGAACATTCCCAGGCAGGTCGAGAACAGACACATACCTACCAGTGTCTGTCTCACACAGCTTCACGTTTAATAGTGTACTCACTGTGAATACAATTAATACAGTGCTTATCAAAAAAAGTTTACATTCTGTGTTGCCAGAAAGAAGCAGATTAGCACTCATCTAAAGTAAGGTAAGGTAGTCCAAGTAAAAACTAGATGTAAAAGCGCTATTTCTGTAAAATGAAAAACAGACCTTAAATGTTACAATTAACATAGTATTGCAATTTTTACACCTAACAAAGGTTTAGTAAATATTTTAGCTTCATGATGTGCCCAATTCAAAATTAAATTAGGAATGAAGAAAATAATTTCAGAAATATTACCCGATGTACACTTCCCTTTACTATATATGTTTAAAATGTGCAGTTTTGAAATAAACACCTGTTGTAGCAAATATTTATTTACACTTTTAAACATGACATCTGGTACTAGGTTAAACAAAGTTGCTTGCCTTTCTCACAAGAAAATATACATGGTCTTCCTGGGTCATTTCATTTTAGCATTGTCTTCTGGGTCAAAGCCTGTTACTGGCTGAAAACATGTCAGTTAATACTGTAAACATCTGGTTGGTTAATGACAGGAAAGAAGGCCTTGAAAAGGGTGGGGGCAATTCTTCAGGCTATATAACCAAGAAAGTGCAAAGCTGTCTAAAAAGAATGTTACCCAAACAGAGATTTCTTTAACCTATTGTAGTACCAGATAGTTGTTTAAAAATGAAATTACACGCTTCCTAAAACACAGGTTTCTTTCATGATTACACATTTGATACCTCTAGTTAATGGATGTGGGTGCTGTTGAAAATATATGGACTTATTGTGCTAGCTAGCTACAATTACTTTAAATTACATTAAACATTATTATTATGCCCAGTTAACTCATACTAGAATATTTTACCCCATGTAAAGCATGACCCCAATCGATTCTTTTTTTTTTTTAAATCACTAGTAGCACATAAGAAGCTGGTGTAGTGATGCATTTAAAAATATACTGTACCTATTTTGGGGATTATCTCTTCTGTGGCCCCTTTGAAAAAACAGATATAAATCACCATTCCTCTCTGAATCTAAAACAAACAAAAAAATAAAGTAAGAAATCATGTTGTTATTCAAATCCCTAAATGTAATCTTCATTTTTTTTTATTTCGTGTGTGTACATTCCTAAAAATAGAACCCATACCCATTCCATGGTGCTGTTTTTGGTGGGTTTATGCTCAGGACCAGCACGAAGATGTACAACTTACATTCTACTAGATTTGGTAGGGAATCACATTCATGACATCTACTTAACACAAACCGTCATTTAAAAACTGTTTTTAAACATAATTCGCTGTCAAATATACATCACATATCATATGCTATTCTGCTGCATGTACTACATATTTGTAAATACAACTTGATTATATTAAAATTAAACTATGAGGAAATAGAATTTTAAGGAACGCTTAAAAATACACCAAAGGCAAATTGTAGTTTACAGTGCAGTACCTCAACCCATTCTGCCTCAGAGTCCTGTGTTGGGGGCTTCACTTGCAGTTTGCCATGCAGGCATTGCTGAACTATACTTCGAGCAACCACAGCCGTGTTTGACTCTGTCATTTTGTTTGTAACTTGAAAAACACTAAACACTTCTATACCACGGCTCACGTAAACAGTATCCGACGGTTTATTTTGCAATTCAGATATTTAGTATAATTAGTTATACATTACTGAATGAATTTGCAGTAATAGTTGATCACGTTTATTCAAACCTAGACGAGACCGAAGCTACATGCATAGGTTTTTGCTTGAGGAGGGGTTTATGAGCAGCTTGACAATGGTACAGTCCAATTATTAATCTAAACTATGTATCAGAGAGCGTGGAAGTTGCAACTTGGTGAAATATCAACAAAAACAGTCACATACGGAACGCAACTCGGCGACTTTGATACAATCAGCTTTTTTCTGTGAACTGAATCAATACGTCAAAGCTCGGGTCGTGTTGACGTCCGTGCGTTTTAAGACGTCATCAATAATCGACAACGAACTTGACTGTTGAATGTTGCATGTTTTTAGAAATGGATGTTAAAAGTTATTCTGAAAACAAAAAATGATTTACAGCAGGGTGTTGCATTTCCACAAACACGTCATTAATTGCAGGAAAGTGAAGGCAGCCATCAGGTGTGATGAGCACATCGTCATCGCTGCAGCATGCAGAAAACATTCCTTTCGTTTCAAGGTGAGCATTGTGACAGATTGTGATAAAGTAATTTTCTTGATAACGTGGTAAAGAATACATCTTCTTTACAACAACTGAACTAACAAGATTAAAAACGGCACTGAAAATAACTACGACTAGGCTTCTGTAAGGCAATCAGGTTTTGCAATAGCCTGTTCTTTGTAAGTCAATGTGTAATGTTTTCAATTAACTAATTAAAATAATGAATCAGTCTGGTAAGCAGCATTTGAAAGCACATGAGACAATTTTGCAATCAGAACAACTACCACACTTATTTATTACGAAGAATAAATATAGCCAATGGTATGCTGGGCATGACTTAGCAAGTTGATATTAATTGGACACACCTGTGTTTAATAAGACAGTACAGTACCACAACCAACCGAGGCTAAATAAAACCGGGAATGGCTCAACCTGCTGTGGAATTGGCCACTTATTTTGCTCTTGATTGTACTTGTGTGTGGCATTTAAAACACTAGATTTCACGTTTGGAGAGCTCTTACTATAACTAATGATATAGGCTAGTTTACACAAGGCAAACTATATAAAGCAACTTGTGTTGCTAGGTCTCTTCACTAAGTAACAAAGGCACCCACACTGTCATGAGGAAGCCAGGTAAGAGTGACACCAGTGAAAGTAGCTAACAAATGTGATCAGAGGAATTTAACTGATCACACAACTTAGAAATATTATTATTATTATTATTTTTAAAGAAATCTGTTTTTTGTTGTATAGCCTAATTACAACTTGGTCATGTTTATTATAAGTATTGTCCAAATCATAAAGGCGGTTTGGCATTTCTTGAAATCCTGTCCTGGAGACGCAGTGGGTTCTTATTGTCTGGCTCCAGCTGTCTGCCTCTAACACACTGCTGGCAGTAAGGAAGTTTCTTTTAAACCCCAGCGGGAGCAACAGCAATTTATTTTCTATCTTATTTTCTGGCACTTAGTGACTGGTTTGTCTCTTTAAAACCATTTTGTTTGGAATACCACACAATGTGTTGACATGTGTGTTATATATTATATATATATATATATATATATATATATATATATATATATATATATATATATATATTTTTATAAATTTAATAATGAACCAGGTAAAAAAAAAAAAAAAATTGTCACAAAGTGTGCTCATCCATGTCCGTGATGATAAAGAATGAAACTCCCTGTTTGGATTCGTGTGTTGGACTTTTTGCTCTTTTCCCCCTCAGTCTTCAGGTCCTGCTGGGCAGTCTGCGCAGGAGAGACAAAGGCAGCACATGGCACGAGGACTTCCTAAACAGAAACCTATACTAGGGGTGAAGCAGGTCGTGGTAGTCGCATCAGGCAAAGGGGGTGTTGGGAAATCCACCACAGCAGGTGAGCTGACACTCTCTTTTTTCTTTTTGTTCAATTCACCAGTGTTATTAACTTAGTGTTGCTGTCTATGCATAATATACTGTGCTGTAGAAAGTATGGGGAATAGGATCCTGGAGTGTCAGAATGCACATCATATGATGTAACAGTTACTATTATGCTATACATGTGTTGTATCTGATTGTGGTGCATGTAAGCATTTGATCAGTATAGTTGATGCAACATGCTGTAGATGAGAAATACACATATTGGAATGATGTCTGTTTGCACAGTACAATTCCCACAGGGAAAATACTGTCCAGACGACTGCCAAAGTGGAGTCTTCGAACAGGCCTCTTAATGCGTCTGGTCTGATGGTCTTTACAGGGAGTCTCCTACACAGATGATCTTTAAAGGAGTGCCAATGAAGGTTTAAAAAAGATAAAATAAAATCCTGCCTCTCAGTAGAATTACTGCATTCCCTTATTAGAGGTAATTTGGGGTAAAACTTAAACCACTCTACTATGATGACATTAGGAGGAATAGTCTTGTCTTGTATTTTTTAACCTGCATGGTATCCTGCAGTTTCAACATTCAGTTTTCATGTTTACTGCATATTTGTTAGTTAAGTAAGACTACAGCATGATGTAAATTGAATACTGTAGTAGTAAGAGCACCATCTGCTGTTTGCTTGTTTTCAGTTCTCTGATATTTCTAATAAGTTATCATCTAATAAGTCAGCATAACTGCATAGAGTACAGCTCCCAGACAGCTATTCAATAACTGATTTTGCAGCGACATAATAGTGAGCAGAAATTATTAGATAAAATACAGTATTAATGCAACTTGCTCACTGGCATATTTTGCAATTAATATAGAAAATTAAGTTCACTATGCACTTGATAGGGGGACTATGTCTTTAAAAAATGTGCTTTCTTTTTGCTACAGTGAACTTGGCCCTTGGATTAGCAGCAAATGATTCTGTAAGTATTGCATTCATCTTTTGAAACCAGGATTGTATTGTTCCACAATCCCCCACTATGATATTTTTATTTGACTGTATATGTGTCATTTAAAATAATACACAATATGTTTGAGTCCCTGGATTACAAACGCCTCTTTTCTTGCATGGTATCTGTTGTAATGCCGGTAGTCTCTCGTTACACATTGACATTACGTTAGGAGTATATCTTCGCCATACTACTTAGTAAATGTATGTATTATATGAAGGAGTAATTTTAAAACTATGACAGTAAACGTTACAAAACTAGCATAATGCAACTCGGAAGGTTAATTTAATTCAAAATTATGCCAGGGTTGGTTTTTTTTACAAGATTTGTAAGATTAACATCTTGATTTTCCTTCATTAGTGACACGTATATCACAATTTTATAAATATTTGACAAAAACTGCTTTATGAAATGTACAACTTTATAATCATGTTTCTGCTATGACAGAGTAAATCGGTGGGACTACTGGATGCAGATATTTATGGTCCATCGATCCCCAAAATGATGAATCTGAGAGGCAACCCAGAACTGACTGACAGTATGTCTGAATGCCATTTCACTTTCTTTATTAGCGATTTATAGGAACAGTGCTTGCTGTTAAATCATCTACTTCTGTGGTTCCACACGCACCTCCAATAGGTCAGTGCTGTTAACCCTTTCATGCAGTGCGACCTCATATGAGGACATATAAAAATGATAATGCATCACAAATGCAGATGAGGATGTATATATAAATGCATATATAAAGCAATGGATAAATACATATATTTAAATATTTTATTATGTGTCCAAAACCTACTTAATTTTTTCAGCAAAAAAAAAAAAACTGAATTTGGATATCCATCCAAAAAGAACTTGCATGAACTATTTTTTAAATCATGTAATTATAATACCCATGACAATGACAATGGTGGACATCTGCACCAAGGCTTGAGCAGTTACAGTAGTGAGTGCAGTCTGTATCACACGTTGATGGAATACATGCATCTGAAGTATATTTACGTAGAGTTGTTTTTGCATTTATTTGTATTAATGCAGAAAACCTAATGAGACCGCTGATGAATTATGGTGTTCTTTGGTAAGTATTTCATAATTTTTAAAATGAATGAAAAAAAAAAAAAAAAAAAAAAAAAATATTGGTATTCAAGAATTATTTCAAGATTATTTTGGTATTCAACTGGATTTGAAAAATGGCAAATATATTACCTCCAAAAAACATAACAGGGCTTCTACCAGGGAAATCTGCAAAATAATTTGAATAAATATGAAATGAATACATTCATAGTACAAAAAAAAAAAAAAAATCAGCATTGTCGCTTTAATAAAATAAAAATCTAATTATAATCTAAAGTAAGAACTGAAATGAAACAAATGCATTTCAGAAACAAATTTATATGTGCTGTTGGATAACTGTGTGTAGTTGGGTTTCATAAGGGGGTCTGAAGCATTGCCTGGATTTTTTTTCTCTCTACCAGCATGTCAATGGGTTTTCTTGTTGAGGAGGGTGCACCTATTGTGTGGAGAGGACTCATGGTAATGTCTGCGATAGAGAGGTTATTACGACAGGTAAGGAGATATGGTACTTTTGCTTGATCCTCAAAATAAGGTTGCGTTGTTTTGGAACTAAGACTTTGCAAAGAGACAACTGCAAAGTATATTCTATAGCTTCAAAATGGTTTTTGATGTGTATACACTTTCTTTGTTTGAATCTTTATGATGAATTGTGGTGCTTGTTAATGGACAGAATTGGAGACTTAAGGTGACTACAGGCAATGTGAACTTCCATCTCAGTGTCTTAACAACCCTTGGTAAGCTGCACTAAAAAGAGTAAACCACACAAGTGCATGTAACGCTAGCGAAAGGTTGCAGGTAAAGTCAACACATCAGTAGGTGTGTTTGTGGCTGGGTGAGTTTCCCCCATGCATCAGGGCACTGTCATGGTTTTGGAATGTTTGTTGAGTTCAGTACCATGTAAGGCCTTTGGAAGCCAACCCCTGTGGGTAAACCAAACATTGGCTTTTATCAAACAGGACTGAACAAATGAACAGGCTAGCCACTGGTCATTTCACATCTCCTTATTGTCATGTGTCTATGGATGTGTCATCAAGCTTTAATGTCAAATGAAACAAAGACCTTTAGCTGCTTAGTCTCTACTTATTATTATTTAGTCGTTTTAGCAGATATTTTTATCCAAAGCTACTTAGAGGCTAGGGGGTAAATTATGTGTGAACTGCTGCTGCAGAGTCACTTACTATAAGATTTCAGTCCTCATCCGAAGGATGATGTTCACACTGGCTGTGAGCAGTGGTTTATCTGAAGCATTTTAGTCAAGACTACTTGGAAAAACAAATAAGTACTGTTTGTAGAATTATTAAGCTCTTTACTGTCAAGTAAAATTCCCATTAGTTTTTTAGGAATGAAAAAAAAAACATAGGATGTTCATGTGAGGACTCAAAATGGTCCCCAGATTGTTTTTAAATAGCTTCGATTTTGCTTTCACAGAACTGTACATATTACACGTAAAGCCTTTATTTTTTTCCATTGACTTTTATTTATGATATAAGCCTTGGTTTAGAGTGTGCAGTGGTCATGCGTGCTGTCGATACAGACTGAATAAAAAACAAAATAAAGATTAAAGATAAGAATGAAGGTTATGCAGAAGGAAATCCTGCTCATTGCTTCTCTGTTTTACTTTGTTTTTTTAAGCCATTGCCTTGTGTTGTCCCATGGCAGGTAGAATGGGGACAGCTGGACTATCTGGTAATAGACATGCCTCCAGGTACAGGAGATGTACAGCTGTCAGTCACTCAGAATATCCCAATTTCAGGTATGGAAACAAGCCTAAATTATTCTCGACACTGTGTGTTTATATTATACAACTGCAGCAATTGTTCTCCTGTTCATTTCAATGGGCTATGTAATAATCATATCTCAGGATGTTGCCGCGGTTCTTTTTAGATCTATTTTTGATAGTTGTTTTAAATTTCAGATGACCTCCTAGCCATTGCATAATTGCAATATGGCACTTCAGGGTGTGTGTCTCTGGAATGCTGACAATTCTTGGGAGTTGAAGGCACAATGCAGTTGAGGTGTAGCATTATCCTACAATCACACATGCACCCTGTCATTCTATATTGCTTAATTATGAGTCAGAAAGGAGTTATTGTAATGGATATACTGTGCTTTTTTTTTTGGTATTTTATTGTTGCATTTTGGTAGCTCCTTTTGAAATCTGTAATAAAAACTCTTCAATGCTTATGTTTTGGTATACCTGTATATATGTTTTTCATGTTACTTGCAGTATGTTGTATTGGCACTGGGCATAAAAAAGAAAGCTCTGTACAAAACCCTATCTTCTAAATGTTAACAGACTTTTATGGTCACATATTTAAAATATTAGAATTTTTTGTCCTATTGAAAATGAAAAGGTTAATAAACTGGGCAAAAGCTTTATAAATCTGCCAGTCATCCTAAGTAAAACAAAAAGGTCAGAGTATGTGATTGAATGGAGTAATCTGATTGGACAGGAAGCTTCTGAACATATATACAATTAGAATTCATGGGCAGCTGTCTCGGCTAATGAGAATGTATGTTGGAGGCTGTCATGCGGAGTGATTTTAATATACTGTGTGCTGTACCAATGTTATGAAGTCTTGAAAGGGAATTGAACAATCTGCTGGTCTGTTTCTATTAGTTAGAGTAAGTCATGTAGAAAATAGACACAGAAGGCAATTAAATTATAATAACCACAGATTGATTACCAATGGGTTTGTTTTTTTATAGAGTAGAGCTACATTTAAAGCTACAGTGTTCTGTTTTATGTGAAACCCCTGGGTACATGTGTTGAGTTATTTAAGAACAAACTTAGAACACCTGGTAAAGGCTCATTTGGCAGGTGTAGAGGGTGAGTAAAGTTTACACCTTAGCTGTGCCAAATTCCAATCTGGCGACGAGCTCATCTTGCTCACACGTAGGGATAGTCTCTCTTGGACACACCAAATAAATAAAAATAAAAAAATCCTTTTAAATTCCATTTGTCGGATTCTGTCCACAAGGGGGCATCATCACATAGAAGAACACTGATAGATGTGAAAGGGCTGTTGAGTGTAAACATTTATGTATTTGGTCACAGATTTTAGATATATATAAAACATGTATGTGTGTATGTATGTATGTATGTATGTATGTGTGTATATATATATATATATATATATATATATATAATCAAATTCTGTCACAAAGATATCATCTGTCAATATAGTCAGCACTCGGATGTCTGTTACCCAGATACACATCAGCTGCGTTTTACCGCCCTTGTGTTAAGAATAAAATCAATCCCCATTTTTTATATATATATACACACACACACACACACACACACACACCAGACAAGCTAGGGTAATGTAACTGTTAATCATTAAACAGTTTTGGATACTGTGATGAATTTATTTTTAATCTGATCTTTTGTTGTTTTTGTGCATTTTCATTTGCAAGTGAACTGTGACGTTCGGGCCTTATCGAGCACTATATTCTGCAATTTTGAATGCTGACTTTGATTCTGACCCACTAACAGTGAGTTTTGCATACCGCTACAATACGTACCGGATTTAAAAGTATGTGCTGTGTTGCAGTTAATGTGTCTTCTCTTTTAGTTTTGGCAAGTGATATTTTCAGAATCATTTCGTTCTGAATTAAAATACTTCTTCTGTTGAGAATATAGTACTATACCAACAAAACCAATACAGTACATCTAAATGGAAGCCTACTTTTTTTAAAACATCGTCCTTTTCAGATGTGTATTTTAGACATTGTGTCTTTATATTCCCTAAAAAACTGAGAAGGGTTGGAACGGCCAAAATGAAATAATCAGATACGCGTCGCACGCGGTAACCGACACAAAAGTCAAACTTTTATAGGTTCGGATATGCGAGTGCTGACTTTGGTATGTCCCTGTGAAAATGCAGACAAAATGTTCTCTCTGACTGTCCGTGCAACACCATTTCTAGACCAGTGATGGTGGCCCTCAAATATTATTGCTCATTATTGGGTGCCTCCACGTTGCACATCATTGCAAAAGGGAATCAGATTTTTATAAGCAAATGAAAATATAATGCTTAATAAATGTAATTTATAGTTCCCTTATATTCCCTTGCATCATTTGTAGGTTTTTTTTGTCTACCTAATGATGGTTTTATTCCATCACTGTAAGCATGTAACCCATCAGGACCAATACATGATATATATTGTAATGTGACCAGCATATCAACATACATATTTTGATGACATTGAAAACCGAATTGCTGTTTCCACTGACTGCAGCTACCCTGTACTAAGATGCAACATTGCAGGTAATAACATAACAGCATAGCAGGAGATACTATGTTTGATAACTAAGGTCAGAATACTGTACTGGGAACATAAAGCAACATTTCCAAAAAAAGAAATAACTGGATGAATGCATTGGAGAAAAAACAATATAACTCTTATTCCTAATGGAGCTTGTTAAAAAATGCAATGCTTTAATGTAGGATAATGTAAATTAATAAAATACAATAAAAAAAAAACATATAGTATATAAGGTATAAATGAGTGCCAATAGAATATTCTACTTGTAGTGTGAGCAGGATCATGCAGCTCATCACAATGCCACTCTGAGGGGCAGCACACTGGCATTCCCATACAAGCCAGCTCATCTTGGGTTACATTCCTCCACCAGTGTGATTTTGCCATGTTCAAACAAAGGTTTGTACATGAATGCACATTCCGGTGAAAAAGCTCAAAGTTGAAATGTATGAACTCGCAGCTAATACCTGCATGTTTTGATGATCAGAGGAAAATAATTAATGTGTGTGATCATGTACTGGTATAATTGTGATTATACTAGATGTTGGATAAGATGATACTGCCTTCTATTGAGGAAGGTGAATTTATCAGGATTCACCTGTCATTTTCCTGTATGTATTTCTGACCTCTGTAGCATTAGGTTGAATCTCACCATTATATATTGCTGCCTGATCATTTCAATATATAAATATATATGACTTTCATTTCAGCTCACTCTCCAACTCTATGAATAAGGTGCTATCAGTTATACTATGCCTTCACTTTTCTATACTGCAAATCTTTCTCAATAAATCTTAAATTATTGATGAAAAATACTCTGTCTTTCTGACAGTCTTTCCCTATGGGTCATTGTATAAAAAATAGAATACTATACTGTAACCTACCACTCGAGCTCCTGGGTAGCACAAACGAATCCTGAAATTGTCTCCACCCTTGTTGCATCAATGCGCAATTCTATTTGTGTTCTTATTACTATAAACATGAATTGTGTCACTTCAGATTTGTTTTAGATATTTAAATATACCAGAGAACACCAATGTATAAAACCTCTAATTTTGCTTCACGAACCTCCTAATAGAAGTTAAGAGGTTGCTAGAACACAATCTCTCACGGTAAATCATCATGGCTGAGACTAGGCTCCAGGCTTTTAAAACCTTTTGATGGGTGTCAATAAGATGTCAGAAGGAATCTCAATAATCGGAGACAGCTGAATGTTTTGCCCTGCAATCATGCTTATTTTTCCATTTTTAGCCCTGGCCAACAGCCAGCCTCTTTATTCTATTCTTGTATATCCTCTGCCAGCTGAGAGTTTTACTACTGCAGCAGAGGGGCTGGGCAGTGTGCCACACAGTATTTCTCTTTTCCTGCTATTGGCATTGCCAGTCTGCAGCAGAATCGCTCTTCTGTATCAGAGAGATTCTGATGAAAAATGTGTTCTGTTGAAGGTTCACCTGCAGTCTTCAATGGGGGATTTTACACTAATGAGTCGGCCTGTGTCAAAATAGTCAAGGAAACTATTTAAAATACAAACAGACAATAGTTTGCCAGAAATATTTGTGTTTTTTTTTTTTTTTTTTTTTTTTTTTTTTAAACAAAGTGGCGTGGTTAACCAGTACGTTTTCTCAAACTGTACAGGAGATCATCCTGATCATGCCCGTCTCCTGTTCTTGTCCCTTATCCAACAAAAGAAAAGATATTTGAACATACACTATACATGTATTGTACAAGTCAAATTAGTATAAGAAAAAACACATTTATAATATTTTCATAACCAAACCCGGGTACAGCGATCTATCTTATTTACATCCATATGTTATCCAACATTGTCTTTTAGATATATGCTGTCCTTATCTCCTTTCCTGTTGCCACTCCTCCAAGTAACTATCCTGCCTGTCACCCCCAGGTAAAATGCTATGCAACTTGGATTAAAAAAAAAAATACTCCCCACTTTGTCTTAGGGGGAACTGAAAAGCCTGCAGTGATACACTGAGGAACAATGTTGACCCTTGCTATGGCCTGCTGAAACAGAGTTTAAAATCAACAAAAGAGCCATTTGGCAGTTAATTTGGCAAAGTTAATTTGTGAGCCAATAACATCTTTTAGAATGAGCCATTCAGATTTACATAGGAGTATTCGTTTTTTGTTTTTACAAAACTTTATGGGCTTGTGGCAGGCTGGCGAGTGGATAGAGGCCCAGAGACAGACTGCAGTTCAAAAAAAAATACTAATTTTATTATAAATAAACACAAAAATAAAGCTGCACAAGGACAAAATAACAGATATTCAAACACAAATAAAGCAAAAACAGAACTCACAAAAGGTACTTTTTTAAAGGGAACTCATAAAGGTTTCCAGGCTGGGCAATGCTTTCACTGGATTTAGCAAAATTTAAAAAATACAAACACCAACCTGCTTCCTCAACTCCCTCCTCTCAGTTGAGAAGTAGAGGCCTCCTTTTATGTCAGGTGGCTGGGTGCTGATTGATTGTTAATTAAGTTAATCATTTAATCAACTAATCAACCCCAGCCACCTGAACATAATAAACCCAGGCAGGTAGGGGAAATTAACCCCATCCCTGCCAATTTAAAAAGGGCAGAGCTTTGCTCTGCCACAGGGCTCCTATGTGTTCCTTTCCACCAATTTAATGTCAGTTCACTAAAAGTGCCTGTTGCTGCTCATTGAATGAACTGATGGCCCACACAGCTGAAAGCGTCACCCAGGTTTCAGGGCAGTAACAGGAAAGGGTTTCTGCTTCTTTGATTTTACCACCTGTTTAAATGTGAAGATAAACTGAAGGACTTGTTAATGTGTGATCTCTTCCAGGCGCTGTGATCGTGTCAACTCCACAGGACATCGCTCTACTGGATGCGCGGAGAGGAGCAGAGATGTTCAGAAAAGTCAATGTGCCTGTGAGCATTTACAGCTTTCATTTCTCAGCTGTGCATTTGCTTGCTGATGCGATAAGATAATTGCTTCATGGTGTACATTAGGAATGTCAAATATGTAACTGGTAAGGGAGATCATATAGTAAAAATTCTGTTTTTGCTTTGGGCCAGTTTAAATTTTGGTTTTGACATTTTAATTTGGACAGTATGATGCTTAAATGTCTCCAGTCACCAAGACAGGACTGATTCAATGTAACACGTCTGTTAAGGTTTTAATCCGTTAGTTAAATGTTCTTGGAGCAAGAATTTAACCAGTTGCAGATACAAATAGTTACTTCTCAGGCACAGTTTATGATTGACAGATTTGTTTTTCAGTTTTGGTCAGGCAATTTTTTAAATGTAACTAAAACCAACTGTTATTTTGTCATGTAAAATGTAATCCATTACCACATTTCTTTACCTCTCTGTAAAAGGAGCCATTACAGTTATAAGTTACTGAAAGGTGTAATCCAATTAAACTAATGCATTACATGCAATGTGTTACTTCCCAACACTGCTGGAGGTACGCATAGCCATTGTCACACATAATGGAGTGACATGTGTTTCAGAGTGGTCATTCTTGTAAAAATCGGAATCATGTAAGAAAGCACTGTAATGCTGTAATTATCTGAGAATAATTGTTATAGTAGACAGTTACTTTACCTTACAAGTAAATACGGCAAATGTATGCAGCAGCAGCACCCTGAAGAGTTAATCCAAGTTTATTTGATTACATTTATGCTATGCCATTGGAATATGTGTTTTTATGTTCAGTCTATTTCTATGATTACTCACAGCAGAACGTAATTAGAGTTTAGTCACAGCTTTAGTGTAATACCTTTCCTACTTATTTTTCTTGATTCTATTTCACTGCTTTGCCCCTACACGATCTTGGCTTGGTGCCAGAGGTGGTTGTTGTGAATTGTATTATATGTGCAAAGAATAACTTTAGTATTCTAGATTACATTTCCAGTTTGATTTGTTCTTGACATTTTTATTTGTTTATTTATTTTAAGTAATGAAAATTGGTTTAATGAAAACACAGCATGATTTGAATGTACAAAAAAGTACGACAGGCTTCAGATTAGAGATCATTTTGTTCTACTCCATGTTTATGTTGGTATTGCTGACTAGAAACAAGAAGGCCACCAACTGAGGTCACATTATGCATTTATAATGATTCCTTCTGTAACTGTCTAATACTGTTTATATTTGTCACACAATAACTCCTGGACAAACTGATCAAATATAGAATGCCCTTTTGAATATTGGTAGAGGGTACACAAAATAACATGGGGATGGGGGTCATACACTTTTGTACTGTATGCTAGCAGCAGATACAAGGAAACAGGATTCCCCCCTGTTTTCTTTGTTAGGGGGCTATGTGGCTCATCTGATTCACAAAGCAGTGTGATGCCCTTCACCCCAAGGGGGCTTGTTACATTTTAATCCAGGTTTGATTAGTGTCGATAATAAAGCATATAATGTACCGTATTACTTTTAATTATTTCCCTACCCCAGCTCAAATAAATGCAGCACTTAAAGAAATGCGTACAAAACGCAATATGGCAAAATGTTACAAATAGAAACAAAATTAATTAAATAACTTGAATAAAATGTATTTAAAAGCATACAATTACACACTGGAGCATATCGGTATTTTACTGTAAAGTGTTTGGGTTCCATAAAAAAGAGTACCGTAAGTACACAGCACTATGTAGTGGTAGAGACGGGAAGTTTGGAAAATGGGGGGGAGGTGATGTTTTGTGTCAAGCAGAAGCTAGTGTAGCTCTCGTTGCTGTTTAGGGGATAGCCTGGACCAGGAAACTGTGTGAGTGTTTAGTTGTCTTGCTGGTTGAAGAGAAAGAAATGCGTCGTATATTAGAGTTCAGCCCTGCTTAGAAACTGTTGTAAGAAAGGGGAAAATAAACCTGCCTCCTCAGTGTTGAATTGAAATTTCTCTCTTGTTTATTATTTTCCTCTCCACACTACACTGGTATGTGTCCTCAACTAGTCAAACACTAATCTCATCTGCAAGCTCAGCAGCTTTCAGTTTCAAGTTGTAGGACTTCTTCAGCGTCCTGATCATGTTGTATCAACAGAAATAAACTTCAATGTACGCCTCCCCCAAATACCACAATAAAAAATGGTGCCTTTCAAAAACCATAGTACCTCTAATTGCTGGTGCCCTTGAATAAGCGCCAGAGCTGTTATTAGCAATTTAAAATAAATGCAGCACTGTTAATTCAAAGTAATACGGTATAATGGGTGTTTGCAGCAAATTCCAATTTCGCCAATGAGTGGCATGCAGTGAAAATGAACACCCGGTGGCACTAGACACAAGGCAAGTCACACGTATAAATATCACCAAGGGATGCCAACAAATCTAGGGTATTCATATTTTGCAAATATCTCTAATACATTTTGTACTGGAGTAGCTAGCATTACTGCATTTTTCACCATTATAGAATTGTAAATCATAATTGATGACAGATTTTATGTACACCAAGTACATTTTTCTGTACAGAGTGTAGCTTGACTCTGAGGTCGTTAGTCAGAAGTGAATAGAGAATCTTAACCATGGATAGTTTATAGGCCAGTCTGGGGTGTCCGTGTGATTAATTGCAGGTGGGGTGTTTATGTCTTGTCTTTGTCTTGCTGTTTACTTGGGTCATTCATCAGTTGGGCATGACTTGAGCACTGAGTAATAGATGGCGAGGGTTGTTTGTCTTCAGAGCTAAATAAGGTGGCCAAAGCTTTTTGCTAAACCTGAAGTAACCTGATGAAGAGGGTTAGTGTTTTCCTTTTAAGCATTATCGAACCATCAGGTTGCCAAAATGTAGAGTGGTATGCTTGATCCATTGATGGGTGGGTATGCCATCTGACACTGTACAGACTAAAGGGTTAGGAAGGTTACCAAGCCTATGAATATGAACACATTGGGTGTGTTTTGTATGTTTGTGCCGCTACGTCTTTCAGTCCATGGATTTGTTGCGTGCAAGAATGGCCATTAAATCAAACCAGACCATTGGCACTGAAGTACACATTTATAAAGCCTGTTTGGGTTTTAGTGTAAAAGTGATAGATTGAGCTGTCATAGTTCAAAACGATCACGCAGAAACAGAAGGCACCCAATCTATGACCATATGGTAAAGGAATGTGCCAAGATGGGTGTGTATTTGTGTAGTTATGTGAGCTGTCGATCAAATATATGTTGAAATGTTATCTGGGTGCATAGTTTGTCCATTGTTTTTTTTTTTATTTGATGATACTTCTAGTTTCATTGTTGCAGTTCCAAAATAATATAAGAGTAACATACAGTATGAAAAGGCAGGGTTACAGCCTAGCCATGGACTGATGTGGCATGTGAAAAAGTAAACATACATCACTAATTTCAATAAAATGTAGACTTTTTGTGAAAATAAAATACACATTTAAATCTCTGCACCACACAGACATTAATAGAAACAGGTTGCTATTGTACAGTTTTTTTTTTTTTTTTCTGAAATGATGCTTTGCATTTATATCCTTTCCTGCTTGTCAGCTGAATGTGAATGCTCTTGTTTTTATGCTTCGTTCGTTCTCACTGTGGCATTTTGAACGGGTGCAGCTGTGACAGTGTATTTCCTTGCGGAATTAGCTGGATAGGAGCTCTGCAATGCTTCTGGCATTCCCCTCCCTGCTCTGACAAGGTGGAACCAAGATTGATGGGGGAGGTACAGGTGTAAACTCTGTTCCATTCAATAGCCTGGGCTTCAGCTGTGCCGTTAGCAGGGACTGTTAACTGGGCAGCCTAAGCTCAAAACATAATCCAAACACTTTAGAAATATAGCACTTGGAAGATATTGAATATATTGTCAGATATTTTATTCAAAATGTGTTTTTGTTTCTTCACATTTAAACAGAAGTAAAAAAATAAAAAAACTCTATGGAAAGAGGAGGTCTCTGCCTAGTTCTGGTTATCATACTGTATATTCTGAAACGGACATGTTTTTTTAAAATGGTACTGTTAAGTAAATTCTCATTTCATTTAGCCCGCAGAACTCACTCGGAATAAAAGTTGCTGACATATGCCCCACAACAGACTAATTGAAGCTGTCAAATGCAATAACTTGTTGGCTGTCATTTCAACACAACATTTTAACAGGATTATTTTAGGCACTTGGGGAATGTATTTAGCTGCACTGCAAGGATTTAGGAAAAACAACTGAATCGGTGTTAACATCCTGAAGGGATAATATTATTCAAAATATGGGGGGGATTTTTGATCCATTTAGTTATTTACATTTGTAGTGTTTTTTTTATTTTTATTTTACCCTTTTACTATATTTTATAAAAAAGCAGAAACAGGGTTGTGTTACATGATTTATAAGTGTTTAAAAAGCAGTTCATTTATTTACAGGTTATTTTTATAGGGGAATGTAAAAGTATTACTGAAAAAGAACAAACATTGCAGTAGAGTAAATGGAAACATTTGTGTGTTAATACCCTGCCACATTAATTCCCTCAATTTCAGGCTTCAATATAGTAGGTTAGAAAAAACGACACAGGAGGCCATGCTGACATTTTGGGTCTTGTTTTACCATGTATGCGGGCACATAAACCGAGTTGGTAGACTTTGCTTTTACAACCACCAATATACTGCCCAGCCCTCATACTGGACATTGTGTGTAGACTTGGTAGGCAAAGACTATTGCTTTCTAATTAGTTCTCAAGTGTTTTCAGGGCTTATCAGTTAAAAGATCTACTGGGTTATGAAAATCCATTTAAAGCTGGCTACTGTCTTTATACAGATTTTTTTTTTATGTAAATAATTTATGTAAATGGCCTTTTCTACTGACTCTGGTGCATTCAGTTCCATTGCAAAGTACACCACCATTTGATTCACTTTGAAACAAATTAGCCTTGGCTGTATAACGCAGCAGCTTGCAGTGCCAAAGAAAATGAACTGAAAAAGTAACAGGAATGACAATGTCATGGAATTGCAAAGGTAAGATATAAATGGATAATTAAGTAAGCAGTGGGTTTGCTTAAGCCTTGCCAAAGTTGGACTGGCACACAAATTACTATTTTAACTTCATTGCTTGTTAACACACTTTAGTTTCAGATGCGAATTATTGCTGTCTTGTTAAGGTACTCTCCAATTAAGGCATACAGATCTGCTCTAATGTTATTTCATCTCTTCAAAGGGGACAATAAACTTGATATAAGTTATAGCGACCCCTGTATAGCATTGATTTCTGTGAAGTCTGTCTTGAATAGAGATGATGCTGGATCTGCTCTACATTTTTTTTTAAATAGACAAACTAAGAATGTAACTGTGACCTTATTCAATCTGGACATCCCAGCAGTGGTGCTGCTGGAGCCCTGCAATGATCATAAATCAAGAGGTGATTTTTCTTAAAGTGCATTTGATTCTGGCTATTTCAATCAAGGACAAATAATGCAATCTGCCTGCTCTAGCTAGAATCATAGCAGCTCATCTGAAGCATCCACAGCAAGTAAGGTAAGAGCAACTAAGTCTGCCATTAGTAATCCCTTCGCATTCCTTTTTTAAATGGCAGCGTTTACACACAGTGTATTTAGTGAACTGTGTTTAACCATTGAGGTATAAGATGGGTCTACCGAGCTGGACCTACGCTGGATTTTATCTCTTGCTTCCAAAAACGGCCCTAGTTTCTTACCCCCTTCACCACCTAGCCCTCTATCATGTTTTACTTATTGAAGCATCTATTCATTCTTCCAGGTTCTGGGTCTCGTCCAAAACATGAGTGTGTTCCACTGTCCGAACTGCAACCACAAAACCCATATATTTGGAGAAGATGGGGCAACAGAGCTGGCAAACAGCCTCGGAGTCGAAGTCTTGGGTAAGGATACAGTACCAAGTCCAGGGATGGAAATAACAATCCTGTTGCATAGCAGTTTTATCTGTTCCATGATTTATTGTAGTGTATAGCTCGTAAGTCAATTTCTGTCTAACTAGGCTTGCAGTAAAAACTGGAAAAGCTCATAGTCTTGGGCAGAATTGTCAAATTAGAAGTCCTCAATGCATTACTGTGCTTTTCTTACTGTAATACATTAGTCATTGTCCAACATTTAAATGTGATTTATTTCATATGTAAGCCTATGTTAAGGAGTATGGGCTGTACCTTCATCTATTCTTGTCAACCCACCGCTACTTCAGATGTTAGTATCATCAATATTATATTTCTATATATTCTAAATTTTCAATGTCATGGCCACTTTGAAACATTGGCTTCATACTTTGTACACCAGTGTATTCTAGGATTCTTTAGGTTGTTTGATCACAAAAATCTTACAAGAAAGCTAAGCTGTTTGTACATATAGACAGTTATATTTGAAACATATGTAAACATACAATTATTAAACAATAAAATATTGTCTTTATATGTTTAAAAAATAAATTTATACAGAACAGAATTGTAATGTTGCCTTTGGAGTTTAGCAATATAGAAGTATAACTTGGAAGTAATCCACACCTGTATGTTTTGTACCAAAGTGAATACTGCATCAATTTAAATGTGAAAGCAGCCAAAAATCTGGGGTGACCCTTTTGAAATATATTTCTTTGTCTATTTACAGGAGATATCCCATTACACATTAATATAAGAGAGATGTCAGATAAAGGGCAGCCTGTGGTTGTGTCCAAGCCAGACAGTCCAGAGGTTTGTTTTAAAGCCATTTATCCATTCATCCAAAATGACAAGACGACAAACATTTTGGCCAGTGCATTCATCAGTGTTATGCACGGTTATTACTACTGAAATATGCATGATAGTGATTTTAAACTTTTTTCTAAAGAGTTCAGGTCATAGTATTAATGGTGAACTCTAGATTGCTCTTTGCCAGCCATTTCATATAATTGCCAGCTTTTCATCAGGGCCTGTAACTACTCTATACTTGCAAGTAACTAAATGACATCCATAATTACCAGTCCATTTTCACAATCATTCACAGTAAATGGAGTGTCTGTTTTCTTCTCGATAACACCAGCTCAGTTACGTTTCTATGGTTTCCTGTCCCTATATCAACCACAGCGGTATGGCATCCATCCCAAATTAGGCTTTTGCTATGTGCAGTTGTCCCTCCTTATCCCTCAACCGCTAAACCACAGAAAAATAGGCAGGTGCAGGGTATGAAGAAATGCTGACCAACTAAAATGCCAACTTAGCCTCCTATCGAGTTTGATCACTACATTGTGCAGTGATTCATCAAAATCTGTGTTTGCTTTTCTCAATGAAGTGTATTTTATAATGATACATTAATATCAGTATCTTTTATTTTTGTTACCAGGGATTTGTTATCCCTTGCTGTGGTACATATTCCCAGCAATGGGAATATACCAGAGGCCCCTGTGTTTTATTGGGGGTGATTTGCTACAAAACAGGCAATGCATCATTAATTTGCATATTGAATTTGAATTCATGTCAAGTAGAATACAATTCCTAATCCTTCTATTTACAGTTACTTTCTATATCGGGTACACCTATTAAAAGTTTAAAGAGTGTTTTCAAGTCTGACACACTGTATGCAGTCCATTGACTTTTCTATAGATTTTAAAGCTGGAGATCCAAGTCCTTTTAATAATTTATTACAGGCTTTGCCTGGCAAATACAGCAGTAATGGTATTAGCATAGTTTGTTTGTTCCAGGCCAAAGCCTACCTAAAGGTTGCTGCTGAAGTCGTGAAACGACTGCCAGCTCCATCGCCTGAGTGCCAGGAATGCTGAAATGTGAAAGTCTGGGCAGGAGCAGCCTTGTCAGTGCTGAGCAGCTTGTTCGGTGATGGTGTGGACATCAGACCCCTCTGAAAGTGAATAGAACCATCATTTTACATGCTTGTTTCTGTGTGGTGATTCATTGCGTTATTTCTTTACTGTACACAATGCTGTCATGAATAAAGTTCACTCTTGTTCTCTGTTAGGTTTGATGTGCTTTAGTTGGCAGCCATTGCTGTTCGATGAGAAATTGCATAGTAAAATGATTACATCGAGGGTTGTAAAGAAAATACAAATCTTAAAGGCATAGAAATTTACTAAGCATTTAACCCAAAACTATTTTGTTGGGCTCTTGTATTGATTCACCATTTATATTTATTTGATGCATTGTATACCACTGTAATTGAATACATTATTTGATAATCAATATACAATTTGAAACAAAGTAAACACTAAATCAAGTCTGAACATGTCTATGGTAAGGGTTTTGTGCAGGGAAGCGTCAGGACCATGTCACAAAGAAAGGTCTATTATATTCAATATAAACAAGACATAATTGTTAGTCACAGT
This sequence comes from Polyodon spathula, assembly GCF_017654505.1. Lineage (NCBI taxonomy): Eukaryota > Metazoa > Chordata > Actinopteri > Acipenseriformes > Polyodontidae > Polyodon > Polyodon spathula. Next base: position 28,006,081 of record NC_054550.1, read on the forward strand.
GTTGTTAAGTGACCAACTGGCTGTATTATGTTATGTTGAAAAATGTAAGACAATTTTGTCATTTTTAAATGGCAGATGCCATTGTAGTGTGTGTACTCCACCTCTGTTTGTGTGCCCTCTATCTACTGTAGTATTATTTCTATATTTAATACCCTGCTTTGATGGAGAAACCGTGTAACAGGCATAATTAAGAATGGCTTGCATCAATTCATTATCTCATTGGAGTTCTGATCTTGCTGTTTTGCAGGGAAGCTGTATTTCTAGTCTCATCATCTAAATAATCTGTTTTGCCTAGATCAGTGGGTACTGCATATCTAACCGATCTCATTTCTAGGTTTCCCCATTTCCATTTATATGCATGCCACTGATCTCAGCAATACAAATGATTACATCTACTATAGAATCATCGTTAATGCAATGCAAAATTATACAAATAAACATTTCAAAATATTCTGGTTTCACTGGCAAAGACTCCCTTCTCCCACATGATTACCATAACCAGGACAGGACATGCAGATGTTAAAACAAAGCTACATTTAATTGACTTTCCGGAAGTGTGTGTGAGTGCATGGTGCCAGTTCACCACCCACAATCAAATGAATGAACCTCCGATACGTGCCAGACCTGGCTCTCTCAGCTCTGAGCAGCCCCCATATTGTTCCTGTATACCACAATAGCTCTTTCAGAAGACGTTTTATAATGGATTATTGAGAAGGATTTGCAGATGATTTCTGTCTATTTTTATTTCTGGTTGGCACTTCTATGGAACTATTTACAAATACTGTGGACTGCAGGATATATAGAAAGAGCTGAACCATTCAACTGTATTTTCTGTATGCTATACTGCTGTATAAAATAAAAATGTACTAAAATCTTGAGGGGAACAGGACTTAAAGTTTTTATAGATTTTTCTATTTTTATTGGTAAAGCAGTAAACTGTTGCTGGAAATAAATACTTTGGAATTGCCCTGTTTCCAATAATTGTTACTATTAAAATCTCCCATTTTAATAATTTGCACTTGTCTTGTGTAACACTGCATATTTACAAGAGGTGTTGGCACCTGCTGTTCAGATGTATCAAGCAGATTCAAAAAGCTTTCCAAATTAGACTGTGCAATGTGCATCACCTTGGATATCGCTACAATGAAATTCATTCCTTTATTTCTCCTGAAGAAAAAGGGGTTCTCAGTAGAGAATGATCCCGTAGTGAGCGTGGCTGCTGTCATAGACAGGTTGTGCCGACTCCTCAAAGAAAGAGAGGTGGATCGAACTTGTGTTACGTTGCGAGGGCCTGTGCTGTATTTCCTTCCGTGCACAGAACAGCACATGCAGGTTAGACAGTTAATAAGTGTTTAGAAGTCCTCAAGCTAGCTCAAGGATATTTAGTTTTGCCTTGGCCTCAGTTATTCTCGGCCCTTGGATTTTAAGGATAAGGAAGGGGTGTTTTAATATTGTTACATACAGGTAATATTAATGATTAAATATTGGTACTAATTCAATCTATACATATTGAGAGATGGGTGATTGATGAATTGAAAATTGTGGATGTAAATTGGATTCACTGCAAGTCTTCGTGTGGATCAGGACAAGGCTTGGGTGGGGTTCTATGTAACACAGGAGGTGAACTTACAGAATTGGGCAAGAGAAAACATATATCAAGAGCAATCTTGTAAGGTTCGCGCAAGTAATGTTTTGCTAGTTATATCACTTTCATTTTTTAAATAAAATAAAGCGTAATCACTTTATTTAGGGAAACCACCATTAGATCCAAAGCACAATTTTATGATGCTAGATAGAACATGCTTTATCGTCCCTGTTAAAATCTAATCTTTAAACCTTATTGAAACAGAATGTATAAAAGCAATGAAAGTGCATGACTTTCTATTGCAGTTTGCAGAAAGAATAATGCATTCAACCTTGACTAGCACAGTGGAAGCAGCAGTTCTTAAATCAAACATTGCTGAAATTACCGTAATTACATTATTTTCACAACCCCCCCACAGTAATGATGGTATTGTGTCAAAGCTATATGCAGCATAGTGCAGTCAGTCAAATCTTCAAACTCAAATAAAATTATGTCTATATGTTTCTGTTTAAAAAAAATTTCAAACTGAATTTCAGTGCCTTTTTTTTTTTTTTTTTTTTTTTGCTCGGCATTATAAACCAGAGGGACTGTCCACTTTTTCAGAAAAATGACTTAATTGCATGGGTCTGATCAAACATTCTAGTATCCAAGACACTGTCTTTTGTATTTAATTATGACATACAGTTATTGCGCAAACAGTCTGTGGTAACGTTGCCCAGTGTAGCATTACATTAAAAAACAAAAAAAACAGAGCTGAAGACCATCATCAAAGCATTTTTTTAAATTTAAAAGGCAAGAGCAAATATGTTTTATATTTCATGGATACTTATTATGTATGTGCAAATACACCACTAAAGGTCATTATAAAATCATACTCTTTGGAACATATTTCCACTAGTTTGACTATATATAAACCACAAACTCATTTTATATTGCTTGAGGGGCATCTCTTTATGCATCCTAATAAACCTTTCAAAGGCAACTGTTCTGCAGTATATAGAGAGCTGGGTCATTCTTTATGTTACCCATGATGGTAACAAACTGGTAATAATGATTTTTCAAAGTGATTTCACCTGTATTATGCTACAGTTATGCATGTACAGTACTTATTAAATTAATACTTTGGGGAAGTGTGAGCAAGGCAGAATTTGTGTAATGAGGCCTATATAAAAATAATCATGATGCACCAGTAATATATTGCCCCCTGAACCATTGAGTTGATATGCAATGGAAGATCTTGTTTCTGGAAGAAATTGCTGGTGCACACCTCTTAGGGTCTCTTTACTTAGATCTTTATATCTTAGTTTAGCCTTTCCGTTTTATTTCAGTCCCTGCCCCACTTTTGATTTGTTAATACCTCTTCTGTATCTGAAATTGAATGTCCATAAACAAATGTGTTTCTAAACTCACCCTACACTCCTGAGTCTTCTTTAAAACATTCCATTCCCTGTCATGAGAAACTGCCAGATGGCAACCAGGAATGGTCGCTTGCAACACCAAATGAGTCAACCTGCAATTTAGACCTGTAATGAATCTACAAAGGAGCCTGTAAGCGGGGCTTCTAAGGAAAACAGCAGGAAACATCTGGTATTTCTGGGTGGGCACAGAAAATTTATAAAGGGGAAGGTGTTATATTTATTATCTATATTGAGTAATATCATTGACAGATGAAATAGATGTCTAGATAGATGTCTAGACAGTGACTATTTTACACTGAAAACTAGATATTATACTGGAGTGTGCTGGTCTGTCATTTTGAGTGGAGTTACTATTAGACCTTTGTACATGTCTGCAGTACTGAAATAGTTGACCAGTCATTTTTTGCCATCCAACTGTTGAAATGGTACAAGGCTGCAACATGAACTATAGTAATGTTTAAACAGACAGCATCTAGATAATTTAGTTAACATGAACAAATCAAAATAAAATGTTCCAGATAGGGTATATTGTCCATCGAACGTTTCTGAATACAATAAAAAAAATATATGGTAGAAAGAGGTTAGCAATAGAGCTATCTCTCTGTTTAGATCATGTGACATCTAGAAGTTTATAATACAGTATCAGTTTATAAAAAATAAAAAAACTATACACATAAACTCATAAAGCTATCCCCTAAAGGTACACCGATTACACAATACCACTGAAGAATCTGTGGAATGCAGAAGACTGATAATGGGCTCCTAGAATGACAGAGATGGTTTGTTTGTGGTTTATACAGATTTTGTATGATGTTACGTCACAGTTTCAGATACAGTTATATGATCAAAATAGAAGAAATTAACAATAATACATCCAGTCGGTATTTCTAGTTAACATGATTGCAGTCATAGGCAATCTTACTTACTTTGGTTGCCAGACAAAAAAAAAATGTCCTATTAACTGTTCCTGGAAGCATTTTAAATGGAACTTCTACATGCATTACTCCTTCAATCATTTTTTTTTATCCAGGGCACACTTTGCTGCAGTTCTTTTTTCTTGAATAAAGGGAACTGTTGTTTTCATTCTCCTGTCCTTAGATATCATTTGTTAAGGCTGAGATTTGAGCTGAAACCTGCATTTTTGAATAATAATGAACTGTGTGCATGATCTGCCTAGATGCAGTTTTTTCCCCACCAAGGGTAATCAAAAGAGAGAATGCAGTGCCCAGACAGATTTATTGCTACTGTATTTCTGAGAATTAACTGCAAATCAGCAGATTTCTTTCTTGTAATACAAATCTACAAATAGCTTGTTTGTGATTAAAAAAAAAACAGGCACAGGGATTTAAATAAAGGCAGATAGAATTCTGAAACAGGTGTAAATGGTGCATATTTGCTTTAGAAAATAAGATAAAACATTTTAGAGTTTGTAGTGCATTTTTGAAAGGGATAATACCCTCTCTGCATGAACTGACTTTTCCAAACATTTTCCAAATGCAGTAAAAATGAAGCAATAATTAGCAACCTTTAATTTTATTATATTGATAAGGCTGTCATAATGAATTAATAATTTAATTAACATGTTTGTAAATCATATGTGTTCGATGGGGATTTTGAAGTTTTCTTTTTATGGTTGTAAATAAAAGTCCTGCTACAGAACAGGATCTCATTTTAAATCGGGGTTCATATTTATGACATACTCATTATGGGTCCCAAGAATTCAGCTTATACCATTGATGTGTTGATACAGTTTCAAACATCCACTTTAGCTAAATAGCCACAATATAGCACTGGACCACGTATTCCCAGTCCGTAAATTAACACAAATTCTAACCTAGTACGCTACATTGCATGCATGCACACAATATACTAATTTCTAATGCCCATATTCAAAGCCTTCCTTATATACTAAGCAGTACTAGTTTCATTCTTTTGAGTCAAACACTACCACATTTTCATGTTGCTATGCAGTTATTGCCCTTTTAACAAGCCATGGTTTTGGCACAGCAAATAATGTCCAAGTGTCTAATACTGTTGTAAGTAAAATGAATGATCCATTTTAGATACTGTATAGAGAAGACATTCATTTAGCAAGGCTTAAATCAATGATATTTTAAGAAAAACAACCATAAATACACCAGTGTTCCAGTATATATTTAATAATATTCGGTACTCTATTTTTCTAGGAAGATGATTACTGCAGCTGATTATAATCTCACACCAGTGCACGTTATGTGATTTGACTGTGATTATTTACAGACTATCTACAATGTTCTAGAAAAACACCACACTATGCTGAAGACACTTCTCAGGGATGGAAATCAGACTGCTATTGCTTAGCAGTTTCTCCCATTTTAGGTTATACACTACAAGTTTGATTAGTGTATCGGTAAGAAGTTCAGGAGTGTCTGATTTTAACTCATAGTAAAACCAGGAATGGATCAAACTGCTATGCAATGGGAGTCTTATTGTTCTGTCTTCATTTTTGTGTGAGGAAGTGCAGACTCCATTGGAATTGAACAAGCCAGAGCTGGGGCTGTATATTTAGGCAGCCTATTTTGAAGAAGCAATTCATAAAATTAGACAGTATGTTTACGATGATAAATACTTTTACCTATTCATAAAAGTGTTTTTAAGACAGTCCACTTTAAAGTAATACCTCATTACAAGACACATGCTATTACTTTTTAATCAATATTTAATACTTTAGCACTTAATATAGACTAATCCATTTTTAATACTTTGGCACTTAATATACACTCTCTGTATTGCATAAACTGCAAACTGACAATGTTAATCTTCCTTTCAGCTTTTGTTTTGCAAAAACAAATCACATGTATAAACCACACCTTCAGCTGGGACAGGCTTAGTATGAGTGGCTGCCAGATACCCATTGACTGACAGGGAAATATGAAACTGTGGTCTTTAGCCTTGAGTAGAAAAATGCAAGAGTGCAGCTACAGTATGAGGGAAAGAAACACTGCAAGATGAGCGCTTCCACCAGGATATACTGGACTTTGAACGCCGCTACCAAGGATAGTATAACGAGAATATGATGGGAGACTACATTTGGGGGCTGATTCGTAAAAGTGATTTACAGTATAATCGTAAATCTCAAAATACTACTCACTTCTAAATCTTTTGTAGTCATTTTTGATTGTTAATTTGGATTCATATGTTGTTTTTTTCTGACTTTATGTGAACGAAAAGACACAAATTCGCCCGTTTTCTCATTGGAAATAGGTAAATTTCAAAATATCACTGTCCTGGTCACAAAAGCAAAGTTTGTGGGAAATAATTGCCATTTTCTATACTTTTGAGGCATAAGCAATTAGAAAATAACACTTACTACCCAGGAACAAAAATTGTGTTACATAGTGTTATCTATTAATATTTACGATATTGGCACAGATCCTAAATCAATAAAGCCACAAAAAAACATGATAGTTAATACAGATTTTTAATATACTAATATGTAATACAGATAGTCAGTAAAGTGTTTTACTAAAGTGTGTGTAATAGCTTTTATAGCTGTGTAAAAATGTATGACAATGGCATTCATTGCTTGCACAGTTACAAAGAGAAAATGTGTAATGTCAGTAACACTCAACAGCAAGCGTATGCACATGTAAATATGTGCGTTTGACATACAGACATAGCCTTCCCCCCACCACTCACGCACACAAACACACACACGCACAGAGCATCGAAATATTGAAATACGTCTTTAAATATGCAAATGAGATGAGATTGTAATTCTATCTTTGCTGTTGTTTTGGTGTGCGTTAACTATGGCTCCCTTAAAGTAAAGGGTCTTGTTTTGCATTATCAGTCCTGAAAGAATTTTTTTTCCCCAAACTGGCCCCTCCAATTTACCTTAACCTTGACCTGGAGAGACCTCCCTCACTCAGGGTATGAGCATTACTCAGTCTCCATGCTTATACAAACCCAGACATCAGAGCAAACTGCAGCTGGTTCCAATTGAACTAAATCAACTGATTCATTTGACCAGTAGAGACTGAGGTGAAACTACATGAGACAGATTTCAACCCAGATAATATGGAGAAAAACACTTCTCAAATACATGAGTGATAAATACATGATTGCACTTCATTAGTAGTGCATATGTTTGAATCAAAGGAAAACAATAACATCATAATAGGGAAGTGATTTCTTGATTATTTTTTTTTTGGCAATATTGCTCAACGTAAGTACGCTTTCAGTAAATGAATCATATAAAAGGCAAACAAAAGAACTTAATTGTGTTTCTTTTTTTTTCCTTGGCAGATATTCAAACTGTAGATCATAGACTGTTGTTGGTTCAACTTCCTCAAGAAAACAGTTTCACTTTTACTGTGCCCCTCCATTTGATCAAGTTTATTAATTGGCTTATAGTCAGGATTCTAGGTCTGGAAATTCTATTTCTCCATTATTAGTCAGTGCCGCGTTCTCTTTAGTTCAAAAAATTCTATTCCAGTCTTGAGTCACTAATATACTAAACGTATTTTACATTCATGCATCAACAACAACAAATGATTGTTTAAAATGAATGCTTCAGACCCAGTGTACACCTCATGCCAATTTCCATACAGATACAATAACGACTCCTTTTTTATGGTTTTGTCTTTTTGAATCACTCAGGTTGATAATGAATGTATTAAAATTTACATCCATGTCCTGATGTTTTATCCACAGAACTGATAAACAACTCATTCATAAACAGGACTTCTATTTATAAGTTATTATTATTACTATTTTTTTTTCTTAAAAATGTTCATGCTTTTTGAAGATGCCCAAAAACTCAGTAAGGGTTTTCGAATTTCAATATTTTTATATCATCAGAAAAGTTCATTGACATGTTCTTTCTATTATAGCCCAAGCATACTCTTTTGAAGATTTGATAAGTTGACAATCGGGATGGGAACAGGTATGCATATTGTACCTATTGCAACAAATTATAGTAAAGCTGCTAAAGTGGTAAGAGAACATTAGCAGTGGTCTCTAGTGTTAAAACTGGTTTAAACCTTCTTTAAATCAACTCCCCCCCTTTCTTAATCGCCTATATAAATTCCAGGAAAAGAGAAGAAAACGACTTCTTTAAAAAAAAAAGAAACATCTGTAGAATGTCTGCAACTCTTAACATTTTAAAACTGGGTGATTCACTGCGGTTTTTCCAAAATTAAATGAGGCCTTTGAAAAGCGAAAGAGCAAATACAAGTTTATCCTTTTTTTTTTCTAATCCACTGCAACACAGAAGCCTTTTACAGCAGATGAGTCACCCTAGCAAGCCACAGGGGCTGAGAGAACTGAAGCTGATTTTCCAACCCGGCCCCTTCTGTTACCTTCAGTCCAGTGGGGAAGGAATGTCAGAGCAGGCAGGATTTGTTATCTGCACATATCAGTAAATGGGTATCTGATTCATACACATTTATCCAGTGTTTGAAATCAGCCAGGCATGTCAATGGGATCCTGTGAGATAGCTGTACATCCAGATTTCTGTTCAATGAACAGCACTCATATTTCACCACCAATTTTTATAGTCACATAAACTGTAAATACACAGGTGTGGCAGCGCTGAGGCCTTCCCTTGTAAAGGAATGTATTTTGGTGGTGTTTTTGTTTGTAAATAAAAAAGGTGTGTTTAATTTAGATAACTGAAAGGAATTTGCAGCAGGTGGCCAGGTGTAAGTTGAAGAATTGATAATCATTTAACCCTGATCACCTGCCTTTGAAAAGAGACTGCAAAGCCAGTTTCTTTATTTTTTCGTTTGATCTTTGGTTGGTAGTTTCATCTGCAAGCCTGAAGGAGAAGAACCCTCACCGTTGTGTGTGGAACCAGGGTGAGCTACAACACAGTCACCGTGTGGTTAAACCAGGATTCATTTAGGGGAATTATAATCCCACAAAAATTTTATTTAGTTTGTGCAGGGGAAAGGTTCCTGAAGCGGGACTTCCATTTTAGTGGGACTGGTGCTTGGCTCGAGTTTGTTTTATAGCTGTTTTTTTCATTCTGTTTTGTTTTCGATTTTTTTTATTATTATGTACCTGTGGCAAAGTGGCTAGTGGAGGGGAACAGGTATAGCGGTGATGCGATGCAGGAGTGACAGGCAGACAACAGTTTCCAATGAAAAGGTGCTTTTATTTATAATCCAGGTCTGGTGACCGTTAAATAATAAATCCCCGGCTATACACAACAATGTGTAAAGCACGGGGATAGCAATAATAGGACACAGTCCCGAACAAAACGAACACACAGTCACCAGTCCTGGGTGAGTGCAGACGTGCTTGTGGTGGGTGAAGACACTGTATTTTGTGACGGTTCTGTGCAGTGGTGATCCGGATTGTGCTGACCCTGGTCGACAGCTCCGGATAGGTGAGTTAACTGTCTGGTGGTGCAAAACGCAGACAATTACAAACAAACACAACACGTAATTCCTCTTTACAACGAGAGCTCCTCTCTCGATCCTTCTCTCTCCAAGCGTTAACCCAAACGAAGGAGAAGACCAGCGTTACCCTGGCCCCTATATGTAATCCCGCATGATATCGAGATAAACGGTTGCAGCTGCCTTATTATTTGCAGCTGCCTCTCGTTTACCTCTCAAATCAATACGGTCTTACAACAGAGTTGCGCTTCCCTCCAGGCTGACCCACTTCCCTGACCCGGAAACGAACTGTCATGCCAGCCCTTCCAGATACTTCTCCTCTCGTTCTTTAGCGCCCTCACAGGTTGGGAGGAAGATTCATCACCAGAACTCATCTTTCCGTCACAGTACCCTTGTGTGTATTTCCTTCCATAGTAAGGATACCATTGCTGGTACTCTAGTGGAAGCCACCAAAAACTGCAACTGCCTGAAACCTCTGTGATTCCTACTAAAACCTGGACGCCTGAGAGGTGTTTTAACTACAAACCTTATATGTCTCTTGCGTTTCTCAGCGGATGCCCACACAGTAACAGAACACACCTGTTACACTTGGTGTGAGAAATGGGATCTGTTGAGTCCTGCCGAGGCAAGGCAAGATCACCCGCCAGAGAGAGACATAGAGAGCTACGAGAGCTGGCGTCTGGACCCCAGCGCCACCCTGTGGCTGAGGACAGAGGGGAGAAACCTACTGGGGGTCAGCCACCTGAGGATTCTAGTGGATTTTGTACACATAAAGCCAGAAGTCCAGCTCAAGAGGACCCGCAGGCAGTACCCGGCACTAATAGAGTCGATGGAGGCCAAGGCAGAGGTTGTGGACTGGATCTAGGCTCCATTTATCATTCAGAATGGGTTTTTTATGCATCTTGTTGAGGTTGGAGTTTTTTATGCATCAAGTTGAGGTTTTCAATATTCAGTCACAGAAGCCAATAAAAACACACACACACACACACACACACAATCTCTTGAATGCATTTGATTGATCTGCACAAATTCCAGGTTTCCTGCTACAAACCAGACCATCAATGCAATTCAAAGAGCTCTGACTGCGAGCATATTAGCATATTAGTGTCTGGATGTTTGCAAGTATGCTTTTCACAAAGAGATTTATCCAAGTGATCCAGGAGATACTGTCTTGAATAGTAATTTGTTCTGACTTGTAACTTTTCAAGGGGCAATTGTGTGTCAAATGTCTGGATTTCAATACAAGTTGGGTCTGACTCATTGAGTAAAGACATTATGGTTAATACTGTTCATTTTAGGTGGGCTACATCTGACCCAAGCTTAGTTTTTTTCCCAAGCTTCCCTAGATATTATACTATTATACTATTGCCAATATATAGTACAAGGCTTGTGGGAATGACTGATTAAGTTTACCTGGTGTTACTAAATAATAACATTAAATCAACTGGAAACAGATATTTTGTATTCAAGACATTCTCAAGAAACTCATTGCTTTTAAATGTTCTTAAACACTTTCTGTCTTATTGATGATATTTTATATTTTTTGTAATAACTAATATTATTTATAATATACCATGTCAGACAGGTTAGTGTACAGCCAATGAAAAATAGAAACAATAAATAAATAGCAAGTCTTCTATGATGTCTTCTCAAGTGATTCTAGATTATGCAAATCCATTTTCAAAGAGGTACACAGAAAAAGGAAGAATGGTCAATATGTAAATAAGGTGGAAGCAAAAATACTTGGTGGACAACGTCTTTTTACAGCCAAAATATGCAGAGAAAGGACATTCTTTAATTGACAAAAGTGATAATACAGCCACTACAGCATCTGAAACACTACAGCCACTGTAGGCTTCGGACCAAGAAAAGAGTGGTCACATTGTTCCAATGGAGAGCTTGTAATATATTTATCCAATTGCCAGATACATTTGGACACTGGGAATTGATTTTTTCAAAAATGTAAGTAATGGAAGATGCTATTACAGATCAGTGGACCACCTTGTATTATGTAAGCTAATGTTAATCAATGTTTAGATAAACCAGACACGGTGTAATTAGAGTTTTTTTTTTCGCTGTTAATCATGATGTAAATGACTTTATCTAGGGAAAACCTGTATGTTTTGTTGCAATTATTCATATGAAGAATGAAATGGCAGAAAGGCTTTTTTATTAAAACAAATGAGTTGGGCTGGCTTCCTCTGAGACACCAGTTTCATTGGATTACCCTCGACAATAAAGACATCATTGGACATCTATGAAATGATTTGTGAAGACTGCAGTATATTGCAATTCCTGGTTGTTGACCAGGGATTTGATTTTGTTTCTTTAATGGGTTTTCTGTATTGCATTGCATTTTTTACTTTGTCACTTGCTCATGGTAAAAGTCATCAATATATTCCCTCATATAGAGATCTTTTTTTTTTTCTCTTTAATGAAGGTGATAAAAAATGATTATTTCTTTCAGGTACAAACTTGTGCAGGTATACAAATTCAGCAGGATTCGGCTTCGGGCACATGCTACTGCTTTTTCTTTATTAGCTCTATTTTAAAAACTAGAAATTATCAGTATCTTTTACCTATAAATGATCTTTGCTGTCAAGCAGTAGAATTACAATGGCAAAGCAACGGTTTTGTTCTAAGGGGCAATAATAGTAAAGGGATATTTTTTATGTTGTACCAGTTTTGCATATGTTCAGTAGATCATCTAGATCACCTAGGTTTTCCTGGTAATATAGTATAAATAAATATCATGTTCTCATAACTGAGTGAAGAACTTTTAGACTGCTGGGCTCAGTTCTCTTGCTGTCTATCTTGTTAATTACATTATTGATGTTTGTTTCAGCACTAATCCAAGTACAGTAGAGAGGTTATATTCATGACTCTGACTGACATGACTCGGATTATATAAATAAATGAAACCAGGGAAAGTACCATAGTATTTAAATTTACACAAAGAAAACCATCATGCAATATTCTCAGCAGTGGGTCTCTGTCTACAAAGAAGAGGACAAACTGAAAGAAATCTCAGCAGCTAAAGTGAAGGACAATGGTTAAACCGTGGGAAATGATGCAGAGGATGGAGTGAAAAAACTCACACGAATGCTGAAAAAAGATTTTACTTTGCCATTGTGCCTCACCTTCTAAAACTGTAAATAAGAGTCCACATGCAGGACATAGAACTGGCTACAAGGATATTTATTGCAGCTTTTTAATAAGGATCATTTAAACAATAAAATTAAGAGGCGTTTTTTCGCGCAACTTGGAACACGTTTGATTCCCATTCTGAGATGCTTACGAGCAATTCCGTTTTTACTGCCTACATGTTTTTCGAATTGTGCAATGGCAAAAGTCCAATCCTGTGGGATGTGGAAAATGTTGCTCTGTATTTATTGAATACACAGCTCTTTGAGTTCCAGGCACTTCCTGTGAAGGTTCCATTATGGAAGCTGTGGGAATTCAGATGCTCACCTGTTGCAAACAAGGCCTGGCATAGTCACGCTGAACTTGCAGTCACCCTGGTTAAATCACTGTGAACTTGCAGTCCTGAAGTACCCTTAATTGGGCTGCTTGCTGACGTTCAAAAGGTGTTGAAATTAACAGGTTGCAGGGAAGCTTGACCCTGTTTATGCCTTGGCTCTGTAAAATAATGCAAAGTCTACCTTGACTTGACTTCTTTTCCACCAGTTGCAACCAAAATCTGGTAACTATTACCAGCTATGGTGTGAAATGGGTCATGAGGAGTAGAGTCCTGTTCTTTTGCTGTGGTTTTTGTGAGCAATTAGGATATAAAAGAAAAAAAAAAGCAGTATGGCTAAAGATATGAAGTGCTGGAGGTTTTGTCATATACAAACACAGGGGGTTTACTTTAATAGCCCCATCCACACCCAACTCTCCCATCAGTTTAATAGATTTTCCTGCTTGAAAAGCTATTTTTTACCAATGGGTCCTGGGCTTAAAATAACTTGTACTATATTCTGCGGGAGATCAGCACACCTTTCTTTAAAACAGGCACTGAACGTTGTTGCAATTTAAAACAGGCTCATTTTCGGTTTGGTTGCCTTGGAGGAAGCACATTATTTGGAGAAGTGGGAGCAGTTCATCTCCCTGCTTGTCTATTCCTTGGACTGCCACTGCTTGTGCTACCCAGACCACTGGGTCTGCAGAAAGGCCTTCTCTATGCTTACATTTTCTAAATTTTATTGAAAGCATCATGTCCAGATTTAAATGTAGAGACTGAATAATTAACCCAGAAATGTATTATTCTGATTAATATAAAGTTTTAAATACATAACTCCATTACATTTAAAATTGTATTGTAATTCATTTGTCTTCTACTTCAGGACTTTTTACTGGCTTCAAAATGAACAGTTTGTTCAGTAAAGATCCATATTTTATATAAGTCTGGCCCCACCAAGCAGAATAAAACATGTATTTGGTCTGGATGTATAACTCTTGATGTATATTTTTTATCAATGGGTCTATTGTGTTGTACTGAAAAAAAATTAAATGCAGTGCTGGGTCTTATCACCTTCTGCCAGCTCCATTGGCTTATTTTCACTAATTTGTTTTACTTTTGTATGTGCCTATGTTTGACTGACAGCATATTGACTTGAGCTCTCCATGTTTTTGTTTTGAGCAACTGCAGTTCTGGGCTTCCTCAGTTCAACAAACTGCCTGTCACTGCATCCAGCCACCTTCCACAGGTTAAAGGTTTATTTAGACTTTGGAAAAAACAATCTAGAGGTGACTGTGTTTTACTGTTTTCAATAGTGTATTATTCTGCACTTTTCTCCTCAATGATAGAGTATTGGTATCCCTAGGTAGTGAAGCAACTCTCCCTGTATTTCTGTTGGTATATAATAGGTCATCAGACCCATGAGGTTAGTGGTCCATACTGTAGAAATCAGTTTACACTGTTCTTTTTAACAGTGTGCAAGTTTAAAAAATGTGTTGTTTTTTTTATTGCGTTTATTCCGTAGATGCATTTTACAAGAACAAATATGAAGATCTGTATTGGCATACTCACCATAACCCAGATCTATGTGCACTTTACAATATTACTTCAGCAAAGTTAATTCTGGTTTTCTCATTGTGTGACTTTCATTTCTGTGCCCTGATAATCTACCTGCAGCACTCCTGAGATGCATGATATTATCTTCATGTCATTTGACATTGTCACAGAATATGATAAATAGCCATTTTATTGCTCATTAGCTGTATGACTTTCAATTGGGATATATTATGTCAGCTAGCTAATCCCCACGAGTATGAGATGCAGACATTAATAACTAATATTTTGAACAAAAACAAGCAACAACATTGGCAAGCAAAGCCTTTCCCAACTATGAACTGTTCCACAAAACCAAATTAATTGTGAAACAGGCTGAGGAAACATCTTTTCATCAAGCAGTTTTTAACATGATAAATATCAATAATACATTACAAGAGCTCCTATTTTAAAAAGTGTTTTCAGTTTTCCCAGAGCGGCAGATGTTTTTTTGGGGAGTTTTCCTGTGCCATGATTCATGTGACTATAGTCTAATTTGAGCATGCAATGTGCTATTGACCAGTCTGTAATATAGTGTATAATTTATTTATCTATGAGTAGTCTGTGTATACTGTTTGCATCTTAAAATAACTCAAAATTATCCAGAATTATTGATTTATTTATTTGGACTTCCTTTTGTTTAGATTTTAAAACAGACGTTACCATACTCTGGCTGTATCAAAGCTAATCTGCTCCTAATGTGCAGGCTTACACAGCAGCGTGCTATTTATATCATGAATGGCTTCATTTGGGCTGGGCCCTTAGTTTCTGTGTCATTTGTCTTCTTGTAATCAAAACTGGTTTATGAGGAATGCCTAGTTTCATCGGAGGTCAGATTTGAGAATATTCTTATAATAAGTCAGTTTGTTGCTAACTCCCTTTTTAACACAGGGTTATAATATACCTGTTTGTTTTTTGTTTTTTTTTCTATAATGGCATTTCAATCTTCTGTGTAGCACTTCATTTATAAAAGTTTTACCAGAGCGAAAGCATAGCAAAGTGTAATAGAGCACAGTGAGAGAATGATAAGAAACATATTGCATCAAGCACAGAGAGGTACGGCTAAACACATTTACAAAAAATGGTGCAAATGTATAACAACCGTGGGATAACTGCTAAATTACCATGCAAAGTTACTGTGGTAAATTTTCAGAAGTGCTTAGGCATGTTAAAACAAGCAATCATGTTAAATGATTAATGTCTGTTATAAAACATGTAACCTAAAAGTGAGATTGGAATGTGAAGATGGTCTGCTTTCTAATTCCATATGTGTATATTTATCATCTTCACAAAAAGAATCCCAATATGTCTATATTTTGTTGTTGTTTTTTATTGGAGTGGACTGAGCAGAGCAGCTAGACTGGGTTAATTTCCATAGGCAGATCTGACTCTGCATGTTTCTATTCCAGTATTCCAGTACCTCTGCTGTAGACTAGAATAACCATCATGGATTCCCTCACATACCACCAACGGGCAGATATAGAGGAAAGCACTAGAGAAGGCTAAGGGTTTGCAGGAGATGGTTGACGTATTGATTGGATTGATTAATGAGAACAGTCCAGAGGAAATTACCTGAAATAATTTAAAGACCTTCACCATCACCAGGCAAAACATTGCTACATTCTGTATGTTTCTTTAAATGCTCAGAATGCGTAGGATATCTATTGATTTTCATACCTTGTTTCCGATGATAACATACAGTACATATTGCTTTTGTATTATCTTTACATTCAGTTGAATTTTCTAAGATAATGCTGTTATGATCTTGTTTTGTATTATTGGGTTTTAATTATAGTAGCTGATAAGTAGTGATAACACCCCCCCCCCCTACACACACACATTTTTTTAAGATTTAAAAATAAATGATATGCCACAATTTTACATGCACCTAATCTTGATTAATATTATCAACAACATCAACCAAAAAAATTCTGTTAAAAAATAATGGTAGAAAAACAATTTTATTTTGGTGATAATATTGCCCATGTATAGGTTAACTGAAGTGGATGTGTGCATATACAGTACTGGAAGAGAAAAGGCAAGGTAAAAACAAGATTGATTTGTAGATTAACATGATTGTTGCTGATAAACTTATTCTGTATATTTCACACACCATGCACATCCATTCACTTTATAGGTCTCAAATATGCAAGAATAATAAAAAAAAACTGTTTTATCACACACATATTTTGATTTTAAAACATGATATCCAATTGTACACTAGGTTAAAGAAATCTCTGTATGTGGGCCTTGCTTTCTGACATAGTCTTACACCTTCAAGGTCATTTCACCTGGAGAGTGAAATTACCCCCACTCCTTCAGGGCCTCCTTTCCTGTCAGTAACCAATCAATCTTCTGGCCTTCTGATGACTGAAATGTTTTGCAGACAAGCTTCTTTGACAAGAAGACACTGAGGTGAAATGATGTAGAATGTGAAGCAGCAACAGATTTCCTGGAAGACAAGGCCAGTAAACTGTTGCCTTTCTTTTGCATAGTGTAATAGCTGATTTCATGTTATAAAATGAAAACACACATTTGCTTTACCATGTGTCTCTTTTCAAAACTGCAAATGTTGGACCGATTTAATGAATGGAAGTGTGTGAGAGGTAAGATTTATGAAATATATTTTTTTAGCTACAACCACTGTGACTCAAAGACATCTACTTAAAAAAAAAAACACAAGTGAGTTTGTCTATACAGTATGATATTCTTTCAGGCCAGAATTAGTTAGATGGGAGAGATAGGATCTAAAAGAGTAAAAAATAAAGCAGACGCAGAAACACTTTATAAACAAGCACAGAGAATGTTTCCAAACATGCATCTATAATATAAAAGGTATATTGATAGAATATGACTGCATCGTGGGTTTTGTTTGAATTTTCTCTCATTTTAAGAGGATGAAACGAGGTATGTTGAGTGGGGTGCCACAACAATAGATCCACAGATTTTATGTCTAGTCAGTAAGGAAATCCATGACAACTACATGTACGCTTCACAATGGCAAACAGAACTGTCATGAAAAAGGACGAATCTGTACTGAAGGAAACCAGGTATTGAAATCGGAGCATTCTGAGCATTTAACATTTCTTACAAATAAATAAAATAAAATAATTTATATCATAGCCATCCTTATGATTATTATAATGATTAGGATATGATTATTAATATGTGTTTTTTGTGCATTGAAAACGGTTTCATTATAGTGTACCATGCTCAGTATATAGTGAAAACAATGCAATTACTTTGCCAGACATCTTTAACTAGAAGCACACTGATACCATATTTAGGAGAGTAAAGAAAAGTAAACTTTCCTTACCTTTTTCTTAACTTAACTTTTCTTAATAACAATACATAACAGTTCATAAAAAAATATAACTTTATTAGTTTATTTGCAGTTCTTTATTAGACTTTGGTCAAGCAGCCAAGACTGAACAAAGTATCTCAGATTGGGTAAATAACCTATTAGACATTTCTGCCAAACCATATGAGGCATTCTAGATCAGTATTAAAAGAAAAGAAAAAAAAGCTATGAAATTGTGGGTTTAAATCCCAACTCAGTCACCGATTTATTTAATTTTGGGCAAGTCCCTGGCCTTTTTTAATTGGATGTAACCAAACATTGCATACATAACACAGTTAATCTTTGTTTTGCTTCCCAGAGCTAATACGGAATAGCATTCATATGACATACATTGCAACTTTACCCCCTACATTGCATGAGGTGTACACAAATAAATTGCAACAAAAGATGTCAAGTTATTTTTGTCATTTTCCATTATTCCCTTTTTTAAAAAAAATTGAAATTTGCTCTTGATTTGTCTGTTGCATGTGTTGTATTAAAAACAATCATGACCTAATCAGATAATGTGAACCAAAATGTGATCTCAATAGCTGTGGTATTGGAAGGAATAGCAGTCTGCATCAGTTATAGGTCTGTAACCTTTTAAATATAATTAATGGGAACATAAAAGATATATTAAAAATAACAGTCTGGCTGCTGTTCATTGATGTCATATGTCTACACACTGCTGCAGCACAGTACTTGTGCAGCCGCTCTGTCTATACAATATAATCTTACATTTCACCCAGTAATGAAAAAAAGAATCAGAATCTATTACAGTGCACACCATTTGACTTTATAAAAATAAAATGAAAAACGCAAAGTAAAAAAATATTAGTAATTACAATTTTAAAACCTGATGAGTGTTCTCATTTTTCACAAGATTTAACATGAGTTATATAAAAGCTGTTTTAGGCTGTTGTTGGCTTCTTTAACAACTGTCTTGAACCATTTTCTGATTATTAAACTTCATTTTAACATTTAGTTAATTGGGCCCACAGTTTTAAAGAAAAAAAAAGAATTTCAATGAATGGTGATTTTATTTATTGATTTATTCATTTTTAACAAACAATGAAATAGTAACCTAAAATAATATGCAGCCTTTTCCTTTGGGATTGAATATCTTTCTGATTAAAAGGAATCTAAAATTGTAATCTAATGAAAAGTGGAATGGTTGTTTTATCCTAAGTCTTGAAGAATGCCTTTACACTCCAACATCTCAACATGATAAAAAAAAAAAAAAAATCAATAAATGTACTACTCATCTCTATCTGTGTCATTATGACAATCAGGTTAATTGTAAAGGTCAAATAATTTATTAAAATAAGTGTTGTTGTGATAGCTGAAGTGCTTTTTATTTTAGCATTATCCTCAGAAAAAATGAAAACTTTGTTATGCTTGCCAGCAGAAGAGCAAGTGTGTATGAAAGCACTGGAAACCAATGTGGCTGGAGCTAACCAGGTAGGCATATACATTTTATTTTGATGTTGAAGACATTAGTCTTTAACTGGAAAAGTACATTTTAATCCAGCCTTGGTTTTACTATGAGCTCAGGAACAATTTTTGCAGTGAACACATTAAACAGGCACCAGTAACTCTAGCAGTGAACCTGAGAACTGGTAGCAGATAAAGACATAGCCTAGGGTTCAAAGAGAAGCTACACACCCATTCACAAACACAAACACACAACCTCTTGTGTCTTTCCTTATAATGTTCTCCAATTGGCCTCCGCTGTAGATTGGTGTGTGCTCCTATGGTAAATCCCTACATTCCCCAAAAAATGCCAATCTGAATAACTTGTTTAGGTGTTCCACCTCAGACACGAGGCAGCTAGTACATACTGTTAATGGGAAAAGTCAATTCCAAGGTTAAAAGTAAGCTTTTGTTGTGCTTTTCTCAACACTTGGACACTAAAGGTGAGATGAAATATAACAAACCACTTGATAACATGCCAAAACTCTGACTCTGCTTGCCTGCTGTGCCCCCTCCCCAACCCGCACTCTCCAGACAATCAGCCACCTTACTTATCTGCAGTACCATTATACTCCAATTAAAGTGGCAGCTCGTGCCACTTTAGTCCACCAGCT
This sequence comes from Polyodon spathula, assembly GCF_017654505.1. NCBI lineage: Eukaryota > Metazoa > Chordata > Actinopteri > Acipenseriformes > Polyodontidae > Polyodon > Polyodon spathula. Next base: position 28,025,944 of record NC_054550.1, read on the forward strand.
GGACTCTAGTTGCTTGGTTCCCCTCCCAAGATACTTCCAGCTCAGCACAGTTTCAAGAACAGCTGTTTCAAGAAGGGTGTTTGGACAGTTTTAATTTAATTTAATTGTTCTTTGCCTGAAGAAAGTTAAACACAATATACTTTTTTCTTTACAATCAAGAATTATATCTAATGCTCCTCTAATAAAGAATATTGGTCGGTTGTCGTCACGGCAATGTTGGTCAGGTGCTGGCATCCTCATAAAATGCCTTAGTTATAACAGTGCCCCAGCTAAGAAGAGCTGGTATGCATATGCTGGTATATTTGTGGACAAATCAGTGCCCTTGAACAAACAGCAAATGATTCAGAGCATAATAAAATTCTTGAAACAAAAATGTAAATCCCATCAAATCATCATATCACAGGACTTCAAATACAATACAGTACATTACATCCTTAAAACACAAATACCATGCACATCCTTCAACAATTATATATACGAAATATATTTAATATTGAAAAACTTGCTCGGCATATATATCAAACTGTACAGTATGTTTTAACACAACTGAAGCCAATGTAGCCACGCCTGTATGAGTGAGTACCTCCCCTTTTCACACAAAATACAAAACCTGGTGTCTTAGATGATTACTTGATATTTTTGTATTAAATATTTTTGGTGTTCTAATATGTATTTAATTAATTCCATGTTTCTCATGGGTATGCATGTATTCATTCACACACACACTCTTTCTGTATTTCTAACTTGTACTTTTTTTCTGACACATTGAGGTGATTGATTATGCTTCCTGCTGGGGCATCAGCCTCCATCTGCTGGTAACACCCAACACCCAGAAATAACGCTACTTGACACCTCACCTATTTTATTAAAAAGCAAACTATTAAGTACCTTGTTCTGCAGACATTTTCGTTACTGAGAGCTTTTATCCATTTTTTGAGGTTATTTATTTATTTATTTATTTATTTATTTATTTTTACAGAAATTCCCTTTGCCACACATGCTTAAATTGTTTGTTCCACTGTACAAAAAAAACCCCAGAAAAACTGTACATCTAACCAAAGTTAATAAAATAAACTACGTTTTGCTTGAAATACCAAAAGGCCAACCCACAAACACTGCAGATTGTGCTCTATCAGGCGCGTTATCGAAGACGGGGCATCGTGCACGCGGAGCGCGCGCTCGACCGACAGCCTAGCCGAATGGAAAAGTTAGAGGGAGAGGGAGAGAGAGAGCTGGATCCGTCGCCGCCATTACTGAGTGGAACTAGAGGGGAGGGAGCGAGTCTCAGATTACACATACCACAGAAAATTCAAGAAAAATAAAACTTCACACATTTTGAAGGGATTTTATATAACGTGTCGCTGTGATCTGAAGGAAAGAAAGTGATGCTGTTTAAGGAAGACTGAAAAAACAGAAAACAGAAAAGAGAAAAGCTGCCGCTTTTTCGTGGTGTCGGAGCTGGGAGCGACCATTAGGTAGGGGAATTTATTCAGGATCAAACTGTGATACACTTTCATACTCAATGGAATGAAATGCGAATTAACTGTCGGTACTGGTCCCAAGTTGTCTTGGCTGTAGTGTACTGCAATTAAATCACAGCACTGGATGTTTGTATTTTTCACGTTACTGTATGCGATAAATTTGTGATTACATAGGTAAAAATTCAAACAAGGGATTGTATGATTCTTCCTTGTCTGAGCAGGTAATAGATGGAGCAGGCCTTGGAAACTGGGCAGTGATTGTGGTTTTAACTCCCCCATTACATTTTGAACACACCGAGCTTGTGGTTGTTTAATGTAATGATACATGATACATAATAAAACTGTGGTTATTCCGAGGCAGAGCTAAAATGATAGACAGGAGGTCGACTGATCTGTGTAACAAGAAGCCCAGGAAGCAGGCTACAATTGGAACTAGAAAAATTGACCTAACTGTGTTTGACAGGGGACTGCGTCTAACCCCGAAATCAATTGGAGAACAGTGCTATCCAAACCGCGTTATCACGTCTCAACAAATGTCACACTGCACAGTACACTATCAGTTGTATCGACGTGTGTTGTAGATAATAATAAAATAAATTAAAAAAAAAAAATCAGTACTAGTGCCGTCGTTATAACAGTACAGTACTTTTGTTTTAATGCATAATGTCTGGTAAAGGGTGCACGTTACTTTATATGGCTGTACTGCACTATTAGTAACTTGATAATATATAGAGATTTTGTTCAACAAATCATTTTTACCACTAATAATTGAGAGCGCTGTAAAAATAAATACATAAATAAAATAAGTCAGTGACGTACACATTAGTTTGATGTAATCGGAATACATTTCACATTTTAATTCATGGTGTGACATTATTTAATTACGCTGCTAAAACTGATTTTTTTTTGTAAAAAAATGTCTTGTGAATATTTGCAAAGCGGTGCGGTGTAAAATACTGGTAGTGTTATACATACCTTGCTTTAAATTGGTAAACTGTTTAGTGGAAAAAAAAACACAGAATCAGATTTTTTTTTAATGTTATTATAGGAATTTATTTTAAAGTTTGCATTTATTTGTTTGGTTTTTTTAAGTCACAGACGCACTAAACGTTTCAGAGAGTAATGTGTACGATATTGTATATGGGTTGCTGGATTGTCTACCGCACGCTTTTATGTGGTAAAATGTGGAAGTGGTTGATGATGGCAGAGCATAAGACAGAATATTCGCTGAAAACATGTCTGGTTTAAAAAAAAAACAAACAAACAAAACAAAATATGGTCAGCCCGCCTTAATCGTTGGTACAATTTCTAACAGTTTCTTAAGACATTCTCGTGAGATTTAGAAGTGACGTAACATTTTTCAGTCAATAAAATATTTAGGTTTCCCATAGTTTATTTATAGGATGTAATCAAATTTAGACGCTACTGTGTTGAGTTTTTGTAATAAAATCCTGCCAAGGGTTCTGTCATACGTATGCAAATCACACTTTAAATAAATATGAATTGATTGCCGATTCAGTCTTTCAGTTTAATCTGATATTTTCTCGTTTCCAGCGGCTACAGTAATGTTAAGAATCCCATCATTTTTGACGCGTTTGCATTAAAGCTTCCTGCTTTGTGAATGCTGTAGCACAAAAGGTGCTCTGCTTATGAGTTAAGTTCTGGTTTGCACTATGTCTACATAAACAGGCCCTGAAAACAACCATACCACCTGCGCTATTGTACATTCACAGTTTGTTACCTGATTTCCCCATATGGATGTTAACGATTCAGTGCTTGGCAGAATTCTATGTAGTGATGAATTTGAAAAGTGACAGTCATTTCCGTTGCAATGGAGTATAGCCAGAAGGTGCAGCTGTAGTACATATGCTTGAAACTGGCAAGGACACTCAACCTTCTTGCTTTAGGTACAACTGTACAAGTGGTGTGTGTGTGTGTGTGTGTGTGTGTGTGTGTGTATATATATATATATATATATATATATATATATATATATATATTTTTTTTTTTTAACAAAAGTGACTTTCAGATTTTTTTATTGACCTCCAGTCATGACACAAGTTGTTTATGTTAATTGTTTGAGAGACTATTTGAGACACAAAAAGGTGTTTCTAAAATAAATATTACACAGAAAGTATACACTGAATGTGTAGTACATCTTTTGCATACCATTTAAAATTCTTATTTGTATTAGTGTGTGGTTGATTTCAGTCACAGTATTCACATGCTTGTTATCTGGTAGTTTGGGAGGATCACCTGACACTATTGGTAAGTAATTTTATTTAATTGAAGAACTGAAGGAATTAGTCTTTTTAAAAAGTTTACCAAACTAAGCAAATTATCAAATGGTGTATGTTGAAATATCCTGATTGAGAATACTGTTTACATGATATTTGTTTTCTGGGAGAACATCACTATGGCGTTGGAAACTACAGAAACTAATTATTGTTTTAAAAGACGATTGAATGTACAGCTATCTGGAAAAATTTACATCAATCAGGACAGACCAGTTTCATGTTTGATTTTCTTCTGTTTTAAATGTCACCTATCTTTTTTTAAAAATTTAATTTCTATTACTTTTTCCAGGAAGATGTTGAAAAAGGGGAAGTAGCTGCCTGGAATTGTGAAAGTGGGTAAAAGAAAATCCAGGATCAACACTCCGTCTCCCCAAAATGGAAATACTGCTTCTTCCACATGGACTGGAAAAAGAGTGATAATCACATTTTAATTCTTCAGTGAAGGAAAGAAGATGACTGAGGGAATATAATGGCAAAAAACAAGGAACCTCGTCCCCCAACTTATGCTATAAGCGTAGTTGGGCTGTCTGGAACAGAAAAGGAGAAAGGCAACTGCGGAGTTGGGAAGTCTTGTTTGTGCAATAGATATGTGCGGCCAAAGGCTGATGATTATTACACAGAGCATACCTCTGTCTTGAGCACAATCGACTTTGGAGGACGGGTTGTTAACAACGATCACTTTTTATACTGGGGTGAGTTTATGTACAGAAATGACGATGGATTGGAGTGCAAAATTCAGGTCATTGAACAGACTGAGTTTATTGATGATCAAACCTTTCAGCCACACCGGAGTACGAACTTACAGCCCTATATTAAGCGGTCAGCTGCAGCAAAGTTGCAGTCGGCAGAGAAGCTGATGTATATCTGCACTGACCAGCTAGGCTTGGAGCAAGACTTTGAACAAAAACAGATGCCTGATGGAAAGCTTAACATTGATGGTTTTCTCTTATGCATAGATGTGAGCAAAGGGTGCAATAGGAAATTTGAAGACCAGCTTAAATTTGTAAATAACCTGTATGCACAACTGGCAAAATCAAAAAAGCCTGTTGTAATAGCTGCAACAAAATGTGATGAATGTGTTGACCAATATCTGCGTGAAATACAGGCATTTGCTTCCAACAAAAAGAACCTCCTTGTGGTAGAAACTTCTGCACGGTGCAGTGTGAATGTTGATTCCTGTTTTAATACCTTGACTCAGTTGATAGATAAAACAAGAGGCAAACCCAAAATAAGCCCCTATCTGGATGCTTACAAGATCCAGAGACAGTCCGTTGCTACAGCAACAGACAAGTTTGAAAAGCTGATTGTGCAAACAGTGAAAGATTACCACACAAGTTGGAAAGCTTCGAGTCATAAATTAAAAAACCACCCTGATTATGAAAATTATATAAACTTGGAAGGCAGTGTGAAGGCCAAAAACACATTTTGCAAACACATTGAACAACTGAAGCAGGAACATATCAGGAAAAGAAAAGGGGATTATTTGGTTACCCTGCCTAGAATTCTTAATAATCTTCTTAGTAACCTGGATGAGATTGAGCATTTGAGCTGGTTAGAAGCCCAGAATTATTTGGAAAACAGGCCTGACTTTTCATACTGGTTTGTAGTATTGGAGCACACCCCATGGAATGAAACAGACCACATAGACAAAGTCAACGACAGGAGAATTCCTTTTGACCTCCTTTGTACACCAGAAGGGGAGAGAGTTTATCAAAACCATGTGCAACATTTAATTTCTGAGAAGAAGAGGGTGGAGATGAAGGAGAAGTTTAAGAAAACCCTGGAGCGGGTACAGTTTATCACACCAGGGCAGCCCTGGGAAGAGGTCATGTGTTTTGTAATGGAGGACGAAGCTTACAAGTATATTGGCGAAAGTGATCGCAGAGATGTTTACACTAGGCATCAACGGGAAATAGTTGAAAAAGCCAAAGAGGAATTTCAGGAAATGCTTTTTGAACATGCAGAACTGTTTTATGATTTGGATCTGAATGCAACCCCAAGCTGTGATAAAATGAGTGAAATTCATATGGTTCTGAATGAAGAGCCCAGATACAGGGCCTTACAGAAACTTGCACCGGACCGGCAATCTCTACTGCTAAAGCATATAGGATTTGTATATCATCCTACAAAGGACACTTGTCTCAGTGGCCAAAATTGTATTGACATTAAAGTTGAGCAGGTGCTTGCTAACAGTCTGGTTCAGTTGGATCATGGACACCCACGTTTTTATCACGACAGTGCCAACATTGATAAGGTTAACCTGTTTCTCTTAGGGAGGGAGGGGTTTGCACAGGAACTGGCAAATGAAATTCAAGCTCAGTCTACAGACGATGAATACACTCTGGATGGGAAGATCTATGAACTAGATCTTCAGACCATTGATGCCAATTCAACATTGCTATTGAGCCATTTCTGGACACCTGCCTTCAAACCTCATGGCTGTTTTTGTGTGTTCAGCTCCATAGAGTCACTTAATTTTATTGGTGATTGCATTGGGATTATTAGGGCAGAAGCTTCACAAAATAGAAGAGACAGATATTTGGCCCAGCTGCCATTTGTTCTAATATTGGCAAACCAGCGGGACAGTGTTTGCAAAAACCTGCCTATTTTAAGGCATCAGGGCCAACAACTCGCAAATAAGCTACAGTGTACTTTTGTAGACCTACCTTCTGGTACATTTCCACGCAAATTTAACGAGACCCAAATAAAACAAGCTCTGCGAGGAATACTTGAGGCACTAAAGCACAACTTTGATGTCATGAGCCCGCTGCCTTCCATTAAAGACATGTCGGAGACTGACTTGCGGATCGTAATGTGTGCCATGTGTGGAGATCCATTTAGTGTGGACCTCATTCTTTCGCCTTTCCTGGATTCACATTCCTGTAGTGCTGCTCAACCTGGTCAAAATAACACACTGGTTTTAGACAAGATTATTGGTGATAGTCGACGCCGAATCCAAATTACTATCCTCTCCTATCACTCTTCCATTGGCATAAGGAAAGATGAGCTAGTCCATGGGTATATCCTAGTTTATTCAGCAAAGCGCAAATCCTCCATGGCAATGCTTCGGGCATTCCTAGCAGAGGTACAGGATGTGATCCCTGTCCAAATGGTGGCTATCACTGACAGCCAAGCAGACTTCTTTGAAAATGAGGCCATCAAGGAGTTAATGACCGAGGGAGAGCACATAGCCACAGAAATCGCGGCCAAGTTTACTGCACTGTATTCTCTATCTCAATATCATAGACAAACCGAGGTGTTCACACCATTTTTCAATGAGGTGCTGGAAAAGAAGAACAATATCGAAGGTTCCTTTTTGTGTGACAGCACCAAAGAGTCTACAAATGCAAGTGAAGATGTGTTCTCGCAGTCACCCCTTGGAAATTCACCAGCGTACAGTTACTATCCAGATTCAGAGGATGACACTGAAGCACCACCCCCATACAGCCCTATTGGCGATGACGTGCAGTTGCTTCCAACACCCAGCGAACGCACTAAATATCGGATTGATTTGGAAGGAAATGAGTATCCCTTTCACAGCACTCCAGTGAACACCCATGACGATCGCAATCACAAAGTGCCTCCACCTGTCAGACCTAAGCCAGCCATACCCAAGACAAATGTGAAGAAACTGGATCCAAACCTTGTTAAGACCATTGAAGCAGGGATTGTGAAAAACACAAGGAAACAATCACGAGTCCCTCTTGCCCATGGAGAGGATATAGAGGCATCTGATAACTATGCAGAGCCTGCTGATACGCTACTAAAGTCCAAAGGCTACCGAGATGACATCTATGATGTTCCAGAAAATAGTCAGAATCGAATTGTCAAAATGAGAAACACCTTTGGAGGGATTCACGGCACTCACGGTGACGAGGAAAATGGCTTTGATCGAATGTCAAAGTCCCATGGTGGAAGGAGACCTTCAAAATACAAACATCGGTCCAAGATCCTTTTCAGCAAAACTAAAGCTTATCATCGAAGAGCACATTCAGATGCCAGCGATGATGAGACTGGGCTTTCAGTACAAAAGAAAAAGAAAGGTAGGGGCCACCGTGGGAGTGAAGAGGATCCCCTTCTTTCCCCAGTCGACCCATGGAAGGGAGGAATAGATAACCCTGCTATTACATCTGATCCTGAACAAGATGATAAAAAGCTCAAGAAGAAGAAACAACCAAAGATAAAAGAACCCAAAAAGGTAATTCCATTGAACTGGTCTGATTAGTAATATGATGCTTCTCTGCGCATACATAAACGTGCTAGTCAGGCACTGTGTTGTGGTGTAGATTTATTTGAGGCAATAAATGATTGTTCCCTTTTGTAGCATTGTCATCGTTGCACATCTTGTGAAAGTACTTCACAGTATTTTAATACATATTTGAACATAGTTACTCAGTATGGATACTAACTGCAGATAGTGTATTTTATATTTATGACATTATAGTACAAAGTTAATCTAAACAAAAACAATTATATGCTATTTACATTTCTTACATAGTTGTTTTTGGGCAAGCTACAGTATGTGACTGTTTTAAGTTTAATTGCACACTGTCTTTATGACTTTCAGTGTGCGCATTAAATACAAAGAGCACATGTTCAACCATTAGGGAAGTATTTTTCTTTTTTCTTTGTGAAGTAAAGTGTGCTTCTTTCTAGAATGCTAATATTACCATTTTACTAGGCTGTTAAGAACCATAGAGCTCACATAATTTCATCGTCATACCAGCAGGAAGACCGGCTGCTTGGCTTTTAATTATAACTTCAAGCAGAACTTTATTTCGAGTTGTCATTAACACAGATCTTGTAAAATTAGCAATATGCCAAGCAAAAACAATAAAATGTGGTAGAATACTTTGTCTAGATCACTGAACATACTATATCCTACTATACAACAGCATTGGTTAATCAGGAAACATATGTATGAACAGTGAAATATTTAAGGTAATTTCTGTATTTGTTGATTTTAATTTGTACTTCTATATGTTAACTATAATGAGATTTGAAGCAGAGACCATTTCCTTGGCATTTATACACAGTATAGTTTTAAAAATGCTGTTGGTTTAGTCACCCCTCTTCACTGCTCAGTGCAGATTTTTTGTAATACTTATTTTCCAGAGAAAATAACTATTTAAACTCATCCAGTGCTTGACACTCGTATGACCTTGAAACTGCATTAAGCACAACATTGTGAAGCAACAAGTATATTAATAATGGAATATGTCATAGAAGGATTTACTGAGGATCCGTTGTTAAAAGGCACATGCAATTTTATTTAAAAAAAAAAAAAAAAAAAAAAAAGTAAAACTGATTTTATTTATTTATTTATTTATTTACAGCCTAAACAAAAGGCCACAAAGCCTCTGTATCCACCTACCCGAAGAAACTGGGAGAGTAATTACTTCGGGGTTCCTCTCCAGGATCTTGTTACTGTTGAGAAACCTATCCCTCTATTCATTGAAAAATGTGTGGATTTTATTGAAGCTACAGGTAAGTCAACATTGCTTTTTTCCAAACTAGTTGGTGCCTAATAAAAACTGTTCTGGGTTGATAACATTCAATGTGTTTAATGATGCATAACTGAAAAAACTGGCTTAGCATTTAAACAGTGGCTGTAGTGTTGTAATGCAGCCTTAATATTTTGTAAAGATCTCCTTACAGATTGCTCTGGTGTATCTTACCGTTTCTCTTTAGCAGATCAAATATACTCTCGGATGTTTAAGAACTCCCCCATTCTTTTAACAACACGAATTGAGTAGCCAATGATAGTTATTTTTATTTCTATCTTGTGTTCTATCAAGGCCATATTTTTTGACATTCAATGTTTACGTGCAGCACCTTTTAATCAACTTTTGCTGTTTGTCTTGTTTTAATATTTCAGTGTTATTTGGTAACATAAAACCATTCAGTTTAAAGAATGGTTATACGCCTAATTTAGCATGTAAACATTTTCAATGCCAGGTTGACTTCTTTGTTTATGTGGCCCTTGGAGACTGATCTACGTCGGGTGGAAGTGTTTGTGCCAAGTGGTACCATGTAATTTTTGTTCAGATGTGCAATGCTATTTTGCTCTCAGAATTCCTGTTTGGTTCTTTTGTTATCTGCTCTTAGGGCTTTTCTGCCTTCAAAGTGGTTTCTTTCTTTTAAAAATGATAATTTTCTCTTGTTACGAGAAGGTTGTCTGGCACACTTTACCGCATACTGTATCTGCTTTGAAGTGACTGTCATTGTACTTTAGTGGTTGCAGTGCTGCATATTTACCTTTTTGACTAGGAGAGTGGATGAGTGCTCTAAATACACTGTCAAGGAGTCTTATTCACGGTGAGCTTTGGAAACTCTGTAGCAGGATGTGATACTAGCTTAGTGTAATTCAAGTTGATAGAAACACAAGTCGTGAACGAAACCTAGGTTGATTTTCTTTTTTTTTTTTTAAACTTATGAAGATTTTAAAATCTAGCCTATATTTTGAAAGCAGCCCTGTCATTTAGCATGTTTATTTGATGCGTTTTTGGAAATTGTTCTTTTTACTACAAAGAATAAAGATTGTCTTCACGACACTGGCGTGTGAAATTATAATTGCGTTATTGATAATTATTTATCTGTGTAGTGACAAGGGGCTTTAGATTCAGTGCGTGTTTTTTTTTTTTTTTTTTTGTAACGATTTACGTGTATCCGAAAATAGCTTGGCCGAGCTGTTTTTATAAACGTCAGTTGGACTTTGGAGTTTGTTTCGGATTAATTCGCAAACTAACTTGTGTAATATTGACTTTGGTGTCAGTGTATTGATTCCAAATTCTATTCTTTGTTTTAAAATTGTTTCACTTGACAATAATACAATTTTCTGTTTAGGCTGTTTTTTGTGTTTTGCATGAATCTGTTGAAATTATTTGCATACATCACCCCAGGACATTCTATACCAGTAATTCGAGTTCATAGTACATGAAAGCTTCATCTATTCTCTTCATCAGTTTTGATTCCCTTGGCGTAGCCTGAGTCTTGAGGGAGCACTTGGCCCACTGATAAGCAGCAGCTTTAGTGTATTACCAGTGGCACTTTGGCTTTCAACCTGTCCCTCCAGGTATTTTTGTGAAGTTTGAAATAGACAACAATGACATGGTGGTCGCTGGAGTTTAGACTGTGACCAAAATGGGGAAGTTCAGCTTGCATTATTTTTGTGGATGCACAGATTGTGGTATTTTTGGGCCAATTCCAATCGCCTGTATTCCATATCAATTGACAGAAACTGATACTGATTCCAATACTCTTTTTATAATTAATAATACAATTGTAAACCATCAATTGAAATTGTAATTTGACACTTAGAACTATATTTAAGCTTTAAACTGATTATTATTATTTGCAACTGGTACCTGACTGAAAACATTTGGAAAGCCCCAAGCATATAAACGGTGGTTATGCATAAACAGAATGTACTTTCGTTTACCTGACTAAAAGTTTGCAACAACAAAAAAGTCACAAACAAGATTGCACTTCCTCTTTCTCGCCAGCTCACCCACGAGTGTGCTCTGACAGGCACGGAATGGCAAATTGTATCAAGCATGGACTGGAGATGAAAACTGTGGGTGTTATCACATCATTGGTCCCTGAGCGGCTCATCCAGTTGAAAGCGCTGCCGCTGGGAGCGCAGGATGAGTCTTACAGCTTGGATGGCACCAGTCCATATCCGGTCTGTGCAAAGAGGCCTGACTTGTACCAAATTTGTTTTTTATTTCTAGAGAAAAACAAAAAAGATGTGCGATGTCTGTGAGTTTAACAAATGAGTGGAACCCACTTACACATTTGTGATACACTTTAGTTTAATTTCCTTGAGCATTCCTCATCTCATTAAAGAGCAATAGACAAATAGATTTGCAGTACAGATACAGGATTTATTTGAGTGTCTTGTTAACAGGCAGGTTTTTATAATATGCTCAGATTCCTGTCAGTGCTACTGGCCACTATTATTTGTTTATTTAGCAGACCCGTTGTCCAAGGTGACTTACAGAGACTAGGGTGTGTGAACTAGGCATTGGCAGCAGAGTCACTTACAACAAAGTCTCGTCTGAAAGACGGAGCACAAGGAAGTTAAGTGACTTGCTCAGGGTCACGCAGTGAGTCACCGGGATTTGAACCTGGTTACAAGCCCTTTTCTATAACCACCGGATCACACAGCCTCCCAAAACTTTGTTGCTGATACTGAATTAAATGTGAACAGGTCTTTTGAACTTTACATGCATCAGTAGAACAAGCCTAAATTGTCATGCTGTGTATATTTTGTTATGTTCCGGTTTGTTATGTTTACAGTGGGAAGCTGTCAGAATAGTGATGGGCCTTTTATACTGCAGATCTGGCCTGATCATTACGCATTGATTCTCTCAGACAAAAATGATGATGTTCAGAAATTCCATGTAATCTAATTACTGTACTTTTTCACTTGATAAATAGTGTGTTTTGGAATTGAAAGTAAAATGTGTGTACAAAAAAAAAAATGTGTGTGTGTATGTATGTGTATATATATATATATATATATATACACACACACACACACACATACATATATATTGGTTGAAAACAAACATTTAAACTTCAATTTACCTTAAGTTTTTTAAGTTGCCTTCTGAAAAATATTTGTACTCCAGATGTATACTATTTGATCATGTGACCATCAGGATGATTTGGCCAAACTGCAATGAATACAATGAACTGTAATTAGGGTACAGTTTTGTTTCTGCAATTCCAGTGCTGTGGCTGAAACTCTCAAGAGACGCAGAGAAACTCAGAGCCACTGCTAATTCATCCATTGTGGACACACAGCATAATTTTTTTAAATCTACATTTGCATCATACATCTTTCCTTTTTGTCAGCAGCAAGTTGTCATACAACAGAATAAAAGGGATGAGTTGTACCTACACCACATTATCTGCCATTTGTATTTTGTCTTCATTCGTTTTTGATTTAGTAACCTAATTTTGTGAAAGAAAAGCCCTGCCATTCTTTCAACAAAATCATCGAATGAAACAGAGTGTTGCATGAGAAATTGAAAGCTACAGCACTGCAGTTAATACAGTACCAGTGGGATTTTTAAGTGCTTGACGCAAAGGGTTTAGTCATGTATGTTGCTATTGATGATCTTTCTACCAGTATGTCATAATTTGTATTCTTACAAAAGGTTCAGTAGAAGCATGGTTCTGAAACCTTTTCAGTTGGTTTTATTTGGAGCGTATGTTTCACAGAAACCCATTGTAGACATTCCAGGCTTATTGAGGTAGTAAACATGATAGTATTAGCAGCTCGATTTAATAAAATATACATCCTGCTCATAAAGGATTCCTGTCAGTGGGGAAAATGTGAAACTGAGTGTTTCAAACTGCAATGCTTTATTTTGACATATTAACTAATTGATAAGTTGGCCCATGGGCTTGTGAATCAAAAATAGCTTTAAGAAGAGATTCTTAGATGCAGTTACATAAATGGAAAGTTAAAAAAAAAAAGGAATGATGACAGACATGGCATGAACTAGCTTTGACGAATTCAGATGAAATGTATGTATTTCAAACCGAATTGATATTGATATTGATATTGGCAGTGCATGTTTTTTTTTTTTTCTTCTAAAATTGTACATAGTGCGAGGTGAAGGACAGTGGGATGTTCCGAGATGTGTCAGGATAGCTTCTCTTCACAGCTCTGCACCTCAGTCCAGGCCTCTACCATTCAGTCCCTCTCTTATGCTACAGTGTTTGCTGGGGGTAGGTTGAATTAGGGTTGGGACGATTTACAGTAACTCGGTAGTATCGTTTCGAAACAGGTGCGGGGGTGAAATGGAGCTACACTAAGGGTATCATACCAACGGAAAACAATTGTGGACTATTTTAGAAATAGCAGGTAGGCTATGTGTTTTTCTTGCTGCAACGTGTACAATGTAAATGGTTCTATCAATTTTTAAACTACATGTAAATGATTTATTCCCTTTTATAGATTACCTGTAAGATTAATAGGATTTTCAGTTATTTTATTTATTTTTTAGCAGATGCCCTTGTCCAGGGCAACTTAAAATTGTTACAGATTCACATTACAAACTATCACATTACAAATAAGAGCAGTTACAGTACAGTAAAATCGGTGAAAATAACTAAACATGCAGCTATAGTAACATCACCAGTACATTAATCGAATTAGTACCATCAAAGGTTAGAACATTCCTTTGGTAATGTGTGTCGAACCTTCGAAGGTCAAAATGTAGGCCTACCCTTCGTCACAACCCTACTATTAAGAAGTTGGGTAAAAGGAAAGTGCGCTAAATTCCTAAAGAATGAACCACTGACGAAATGTAGCAATTTACTACGTAATTGTTTTGTACAGCCAACTTATTTCTAGCCCTTTGCAGTCCATTTATTCAGTGCTTGTCAGGCATGTAAGGTCCAGTTTATTTTCACACATGTTGTTTATTTTACATAAAAGATTTTGTTTCAGAGTAAAACAGGTTTAAAACACATTGCATGGCAAAACAACATCAGTACTTCATCTCCAGCCAAGCCCCACCCCTTGTTCGCTGTATTTTTCACATAACTCTTTATAGACGTGAATACTGATAAATCCTCTCCTGATCACTCGTTTTATCACCAAACTCCTCAATAATGCGATCCAAGTCACTTTTTATTACTATAACATCTCAAAAAGCTCTGCAAATGTCCGTAATATTCTTTGAGCGCTGGATGCAGAAGCAGCTGCCTCTTTGTTTGTGTCCATCATTATCGCTACGGTGGAGCTGCTAGCTCTATTGCTCACACGGCCCTTTTTTTCGGCTTCAGTAGGCTCCTATCAGTTTCACTTGGCCATTGAGTGGTTTTCTTGTCTTTTTCTGGAGAAAAAACTACTAGAGACCTGTGCTTTACATCTTTTTGATGATGTCAGACAGGGTCCGACATCGGACTGGAAAAGGAAAATCTGAATGTCGGACCTGGTCCGACATAGGACCGCTAAGGGCTAGTACATTACAGAACAAAAGTAGTTAGGGAAGCGTTATTAAAATTTGTCTGTATATTCACGATCAGTTGAGGTTTCTGCACTGTATTTTCAAAAACTGTTCGGCACAATCATTTAAGGTGGACCCTTTAGGTTTCATTAAATGTACTGGGACAAGAAACCACAAGTCAGGCACCTCTGCACTTAGAACACTGCTGCTCAATATGATGCAATCGGCTTTTTTTTCCTTTATTACAAGGCACCCTGATGACCCAAGAATTTTGACAGTAATCCCACATAAAATATTTTTGGTTTCTGTCTATCTGTCTTCATGCATTTAATAGTATTTCCAATTATGACTGGTAGTATTCATTCTTCTTTTTCTCTCTTTAAGATATGTAATAATGCTTGCTTAAATTCTGTATTCCCCTTACTCTATGCGAGTGTGAGTGTGCTTGCAGGCAAATTCATTTAAAGGTAAAGATGGTGGCAAGGTATGCAAATTTATATTTTTAATTCTAAAATGTCTGTTCAGAAAAAAATGCAGTCATTTTGCAGTCATTGCCTCAACTCTGTGACAAGGGGATAATGTACTTTGCATAAAATACCAATATATGAAATGTTGTTTTTCTACGAGATTTGTTTCTGTATCTGTGCATAGAGTAAATTTAGAAAAGAAAACAGTGTTTATAACACTGTAAGTCACCTTTATGGAACATGTAGAATTATTTTCTGTTTTTTTTCAGTTGACCTAAATCAGAAGGATTATGTTTAGCAGAATCTGTGGTGTGAGGATTTAGAATTCCTCAGATCAGTCATTCAGCAACAATGCAAATGGCTGCTCAAGTATACTGTAACTAGTCTGAATTTGGGCATTTCAGTTCTAGATGTAAGAAAAACACACAAGTTGCCCCCTAGGACTACTGATTTGACGGAATCGCGGAATTAGGCATTTTGGAATTTTTCAGCGTTGTGTTTTCTCCTCACAACTCCCAGGTTTTTTGCACTACCTCCAGCCAAGTTGAGTTAGTTCATCATGTGCCTTCACTCACACGTCTCTGCTGGAACTCAACAAGGCCCACCCCAAATAAAAGGCGCAAAATCTAAAACAATTTATTTTTATAAAATATACAAAAAACTAAAACGGACAGCATCACAAGCATCGATCTTTAAGTAGTGCACTCTAATTTATCATTTATAATAGGTGTGTGTGTGTATATACACATCCATATATATATATATATATATATATATATATATATATATATATATATATATATATATATATATATATGAAGTCTGCGTGTGTTTCTTGGTATGATCGTATGAAAGTATGTATAGGAAGCCAGTCGTTTTGTGTGTTTCTCAAATGATCTATCTCTGTATCTCTTAAAACACCTTTCACTAAAAACAGATAAGTTTTCTGTATATATTAAAACAGGTTTAAATATTCCCACACGAAGACTTGAATAAAACTTCAAAAACTGTATTCTCTGTATCAATAAGTGTTTGTACCCACTTCCCCATAACTTTTATTTAAACAAAAAATACAAAACAACCGAGCATTTTACTGTGAAAATAATAACTTAGTTAAACTTCAGCCTACACAGAATAAACGCTTACTTTGCTTAAGGCACAGTATGATATAACACAACATTTTTGAAAGGAAATAAACATTTGCCAAGTAGTGATTTTAACTCTGCATAAACATAAATTATACTGACAAAATAATGTTTTTAAAATATTTATTTTTGCTAAAAACCACACTGCACATCCAAACACAATGAGCGCTTTACTTTAAATAAAATGTATTTATAAAAAAAAAAAAAAAACAAAAAAAATTAAACATTTTTAAACAAAAAAATACGGTCTGCAATACCTGTTTTTGTTTCTTAAAAAAAATGCAAATGGCATCTGTGAAATCTTGGATAAATTTCCACAGAACCTTGCCTTTTAAGTTCTTCAATCCGCGTGTGCGCAGAAAAGCTCAAAAAGGCAAACGTAACTTTTCAGGGCTAACTTCCTGTGACACCAGCGACAAAAAATGGCAAAGCGCTGCATTCTTCTATTCTGAAAAACTTAGACCCAAGATACTGTGCTCAAAGCGGAGCTTTCCCAAAGTAAGCTAAATTAATTGAGTATTTTGTTATTGTTTAGTTTATTTCTTTCCACTCTACCCCCATTTAATAAAGCTATAATTTGCAATGTTAAAGCATGACCGTTTCTTAATTAAATGATATTATCTGATTATGAAGATACAAGCTTAAAGCTATTTTTCTAGCTACCATTCCTTAAAGGAAATGTGTAAAGGATGTAGTCACTACACTACACGTTGTTAGTGGAAGACTGTAAATATGATTCTTTCTCAGCCGTGCTGGACATTTGTTTTCTGAGTTGTTTTAATATAATTAAGTACTCCTGCTTATTTTAATGGCAGCAATAAGCCAAGTGGTGCATGTCATAATGTTTATAAACAAGTGTCTTCAGGTGCTTTACCTACTATTACAGCAACAAGAGTGATTGACAATCTTGGCTTTAATAAAAAGAATTGTGGTAATATTTGTAAATGTACTAATTTTAACTGTCAGCATTAGATTTATGTTCAATTATCAAAAATGTATTAAAAAAAATAAATACATAAAATAAAAAAAATAAAAAAATGGAAGAAACACAATTGGTCATTACAGAATTTGCTATTCCCCAGAATAGAAAATCAGTAGCCCTAGCTCCCCTGGTAAGTGTATAATTTAAGTAGCAACATGAACAAATTAGACAAAATGAGTTTCTTCAAAGAATCTAAAGTGATTTGAACGTGCATAACTGGCAAAAAAAAAAAGAATGCATTTTTAAGTCTGTTACCGCAGGACATCTTGAATGGATTTCGTTTTAAGCCTGTACTTTGGTTGCTATGTTTAGTTCCAGGTTACTTTAAAATTGCATACTGTAAAAAGCAAGGATGTGGAGGATTCATCTTGCATTAGCTATTCTTGCATTAGTTTCAGGGCACAAATGCCATTGTATCTGACATTGATGTACAATGACAATATAAACCCATGAATTTCTGGAACTGGTATTTTATGTCAATCCTTCCTAATCCAGGATTTTGTGCATGCTTATGGGGCTTTAACAAAATCTATTTTATGTTTTTCATGATTTGTTTAAAAGAGAAATATCAAGATTTACAATTTGTTCACAACATCATACACAAATGAAATGTGTCTGTGTGGTTTAAATTGTCATGTCACTAATACAACTACATGATCATTGGCGTTAAAAAGTGGTATTTCAGATTATAAAAAAAGCTCCAGTATATGTTGAGTTTAGCAGTACCATATGTGGAAAGGGTTCCATCACAAAATATGTGCCAGAACATTCACATTTGTTTAGGGCTGTGCTTTGTGGATTTTTAATAATATTGTATTTTATTTTATGTTTATTAAATTGAACTCATCCAGCAACTGCTGAAAACTACTGTCTGTAATATTGGCTTTTGGGGTTTCTTCTTGGGGCAGATGAAAACTAAATAAATGTTTTAAGATTAAAAGCAGTACTTTCTGGACACATGGAGAACACACATTTATAATAACATTTTGGTTTTATGAACCAAAACATAACCATATCTCTATTCTTTTAAAGTACTTTTGTTTTTATAAATAATGGGTGCGTTTCTTTTGGTGCAGGTGCTTTTTGTAGTGGAAAGTAATATTTACATTTTTATTTTAATGTGTATTGTATCAGCATTTTCTTCTTCCTAATTTGTTTAAAATTAGGTTGTGATGTAAATTACTTCAGGCTTGTTCAAAAAGAATGTATTCAGTTCTGAACATAATTTAGGCTACCTACAAATGTTGGAGTGCAGGGTACAGTACATTATCAATTATGAGTATTACTTGAGCAAAGCAAGAAAGTGCATTTGTTACTCAGTGAGAAGTAACCTAACCTAACCTAACCCTAACCATTTATTGTAATCATTTGTAATTTGTATCCTCGAAGTAAAGATTCAAGCTTAGCTTGATGTCCCTAACGGGTCTTTGAAATGACACACTTCTCGTCTGATGCCTTCTGATGATCAAAAGGAAGATTTTCCTGACAGTGATTAATTAGTATGGTAATTGAATTTCAGCACCGAATGAGCTACATTTACAGTGGGCTGTCATTTCAGTGCACTGCAAAGGCAAGGTTCTTAATTGCACTAAACAGGTAGCGACTTTATCCAACACCTTCCGGGCACATGTTCTATAGAGCACGGCTCATAGGGGTCACTTTAATGTGGGCTCAGTGAAAGAGACACAACTTAGAGTGCGTATTGTGACCAGTATCAATATGTTTCCTAACTGATGAAAAATGTATCTCCTGCCACGGTCAGTTATTCTCCATATATTATGGGATAAGATATCTTGCAGAACTGCACTGTAGTACAAAACATATCCAATTAAGAAGTTTTTGTTCATCAGCAGTCATGAGAACACATTGACAGCATCGGAGGAAAAGGGAAATGGGTTGGGGAAAAGGATCCTGGGTTGTTTTTGTTGCAATAGAAGAAGAGAGCTTTTCATAACCACACCAAAAATTAATGCATGGAATAATTTGTGTTAATGGTTCTCTCTCCTGCAAGAAAGTAATGCAAACCACCCATTTATCCTTTGTTGTACAGAATAAGAAGGTTGGTGTAGGTTTTGGTGTGGCAGCACAGTTGATAGAGGTTGTGTGGGTTCAATGAAGTACTGTGTTTGTTTGTTTTTTTAATAGTAGACAGTATCAGTCTTGTCTGGGAAAAACCTTCAATTGAAAAGGAGAATGATGTCATTGGGAGTATACATTGTGATTTAAATACAAAGTGCTATAGCTCAGTGGACTACAGTATCAAATGCATTCATTGCAACAGTAAACTGTAAGATAGTTTGAATCTACAGGCACCATGGGAAGCAAATACTGGGAGTTAGCACATGCAAGTATTGGGGATGCTAGCAATAGGGATGGGAATTTTAAACGTTTAAACGTATAAACTCTAAAGAAATGGTAAAATGTTTAATAATATGACAGACGTATAACCAGTCACGTGACAAATGTCACCAAACACATTTTTCTGTGCATTAATTTTAGTAATTTATCATCAGTAGTCCGTCGTATACTGTATGAGACTGCTGTAGTGCCACAGTAAGGATGGATATTATGAAAAGGAAGGGGTTTGGCAGTTGTCTCCAAGTAGCTTTTGTAATTGGTATAACAGAAAGATTGACACTGGGGTGGGTTTTATTCTCGGTCGATCTGGCGCCTCATTGGTGCACTGTGTGTGTTTATGCCTGTAGTAGGCGTGGTGCGGTATCAATTCCACGGCGGGGTAATAACGTTAATGACAACTGTTTTTTTTCTGAGTTTGTTCTATATTTTTAAAATAGCATTTCTAAACAAAGTAATTATGCCAAACAAAATTGCCGTACCACAAAAACACAAGTTCAATACTTCACAGTTTGAAATGAAAACATACAGAATTATTGTGGATGTAGCCACTGATGGCAATAAAAAGCAAACATCCATAACATCTGCTATAGATTTGGCCGAACAGGGCGTGATCACGTTATCCCCTGTGAGGACAGTGCGTGTGAATCGTGAATGCAGCAGTTTTGAAATCGATGTAAAATTATCCCAATACTATGCCGTCCCATAAAACAATAACAGGGAGGCTGGAAAAACTTAAAGAATAGTGCTGCAGCTTTTCATACAAAATTTTCAAAGAGCGAAAGTTCCAATTACCACAGGCTCGTGGACCCCATGCCCCAGTCTTCCCAGGTGGAAGGTTTTTTCACTTGAAATTGTTCTGTATGCTTTTGGACTGAATGGCTGTTTGTTTAGTACAGGTTTTATTTGTATGTTGGAACTACTGCACTAAAGTAAAGGACCCCTGAGACACAGTTCAAACAGGCAGGCCAGGCATCTTTTTTTTACAATTTTAATGTAAAGTTGTGTGGATATGTGAATTTGAATACTTTACTTTATTTAGTAATAGTTGACCATACACAATTAGCTGCACAATAAGGAAAATGTTATATTAATTGCTTAATATATTACTTGATTGTGTGTTAATTTGGTATTAAAAATCAGACTTGTGGCATTAGAATTGTAGAGATTCAAAATGGGTTATTTTTGTTAAAGTTCTGATGCAACCTTTGAATGTAAACATCAATCTGTCTTTCCTACTTTCACCTGAATAAGAGACTTTTGAGGTCTTGAAAGCTTGTGAATAATTATTTAGTTAGTCCAATAAAATGTATCATCCAATAAAAGGTATATGAAGGTATTTCTAATAAAAAAAAAAAATATATATATATATATATATATATATATATATATATATATATATATATATATATATAATTGGCGTTTTATACGACTTTGACGCAAAACAAGTTGTGAAGAGAAATGAAAAGATAGACTCTACTCGACTGTACTGAGACTGATTCACTCATGTCACTCCTTTATAATCACACATATACGACTTTGATTTGTCACATGAAAGTGCGTGACAGTGCACGAAATTTCATAAAAAGAGAGTCTTTTAAAGTGTTTAAAATGGACAGAAATGCATTAAAAGGTTTCCGATATGATGATGTTTTTTCCTAGTTGATAAGAGCATCAAGAGAAGAAAGAGATAGTTTCACATTTAATAAAACATTCCATGAATATAGCAGAGTTTCTGCCTCAGGACAAGGCCTCAAAGTAAACATTGTTATATTGTGCTTTTTTTTTTTTAAATGTGCGAAATTCACATGTAACACACGCACACACGTCTTTGATCTGTATAATGCCTTTCTTTGTTTGTCAGTATGTAGCAGGCAAAATGCAAAACAGTATTTTCATCCCAAAACTAAAAAGACATTAAGCTGAGTGGATACAAAAATGTTAAGATGCATTTTTAGGAGCCACCTGAGGTCACTTTTAGCTAAGTTTTCGTTCAGTTCACCCATAATTGTATTGTACAGGCCTATGCACTATACAATTACTTTTTCTTGCTACAATACTTGACTTAATTCACGGCCCTTGCTTACTGAGGACAGCAAACCAAAAATGTTTTGTTGACTGAGTAACGAGACTTTAAATACAGTGCTGCTTGAACTAGTTATCCAGACATGTTCAATGTACAGTGGCATGGTCTGTTTACACAGTGAGCCATCATTTATTAAGGTGTGTCAATAACCTTGCCTGTGTTTTATTAACATTCCTGTGACAATACCAGTACCTTCAAAGGCTCAAGGATTACTTGCATTTTTTTGGTATGATGGGTGTGGGTGGATGCAGACTATTTTATTGTAAAGTTGTTTTGCATTGAGGCTTATTCCCATCCCATTAAGTCTGCTTTTTCACATTTTCAGTCTTTTGTTGCAATTCATAGTTATTTTCAGGGTTCTACATTTAGATTTTTGACTACTGGCCCAGATGCAATTTTATCTGGCCCAATATATGTCTAGATTTTTTCATGACGGTTTTTATTTTCAGTATGTTACTAACTGTGTGTGGTAACCAAAGAGAGCCCAGGTCTCAAAAGAAAGTGGCTAAATGAAGCCTTTCAATATATGTTATTTCAGTCATTTAACATGCATATAGCAAGTGTTATAAGAAGTAATCCAAACCTGGGTAGCGTTGAAATTTGAAAGGTAATTTAATGTTATGATTAATATAAAGACATACTAAATGTTAAGCACAACAACACAGTAACTATAAGAAAAGGCAAGATACTTGGCGTTGGAAAGGAGTTTTTTTTTTTAACTCTGGACTGTAGTTCAATGTAAAACATCTACTGTTGACTTTCTGTGAATGGATGGAGTAACGGCAACATTTGCACTGACCATTAAAAGTACAACCAGGTATCCTTGTTTTGGATTATTTATAGGTCATTGAATAAACAAAATAACTTGAGTTTAGATTGATCTGATGTCAGTACTTGATGGCTAGTTGTAATTAGTAATGTTAAACTATTGTAATGTTGGAATGTATTTTTATTTTGGTCAGGTTACAATATTTACACTATTAAGATTATTTATAAAAATTATTTGTTAGAATTAAACAGATGTAAAATATTTAGGTTGCTATATGATAGGTGTTCTTTTATTCTGAATACACTACAGCAAAACATTTGGTGGTTTGCGCAATATTATGTTACTGTTGCTTTAATTGGAAGGGATACGTGCTGTGACGTTGCTGCTGCTCATTGAGTTCTGTATTTTACTTCAGTAAACAAAAGAAAAATCTTGTGCCTAAGGAAATAGGGTACAGAGGGAATAAATCTAGTCTTGGACATTGTTTGAACACTTTGTGAACCCGGCTTAACTTTACCGGCTTACACTGTTATGCCTCTGTCTGCAATATTAGTGGTTCTCATGATTTCAGAATAAAAACACCTGTATCTGAGGTTCCTTGGTCAGGCAGTGAATGTCAAGCAAAGACTCAACCATGAAGACCAAGGAGCTTTCAAAGCAAGTCAGGGATAAAGTCATTGAAAAGCACAGCTTAGGAGAAGGGTACAAAAAAATATCGAAGTCTCTGAATATCCCTGTGAAACAGTCTACGCAGTCATCAAGAAATGGAAGGTGCACTGTACCACCCAGACACTGCCTTGATCAGACAGACTCTCCAAACTGAGCAGCCGGGCAAGGAGGAAACTGGTGAGTGATGCCACTGTGAGGCCAATGACAACTTTGAAAGAGCTACAGAGTTCAATGGCTGAGATGGGAGAAAATGTGCATCAGTCAACAATATCCGGAACACTTCACAAAAGTAGCCTTTATGGCAGGGTGACAAGAAGGAAGCCATTACTAAAAATAAGCCATCTCAAAGCCTGCATGGAGTTTGCAACAAAGCACTTGAGGGATCCTGCAAAAATGTGGCAAAAGGTGTTTTGGTCAGACGAGACCATGCTATGGGGATGCTTCTCCTCAGCAGGGACTGGAAAGCTTGTTAGGGTTGAAGGAAAAATGGATTGAGCAAAGTACTGGCAAATACTAGAGGAAAACCTGGTTCAGTCTGCTAAAGAACTGGGGTGAAAATTCAACTTTCAGCAGGACATTGATTCAAAGCACAAAGCCAAAGCTACACTGGAGTGGCTTAAGAATAAGAAAGTGAATATCCTTGAGAGGCCCAGTCAAAGTCCTGACTTGGATCATATTGAGAATCTGTGGAAAGACTTAAACTGCTGTCTATAAGCGATCCCCAAGTAATTGAGAGAGCTTGAGCAAATATGCCAAGAAGAATGGGCACAAAGATGGTAGAGACTTGCCCAAAAACACTTGCTGCTGTAATTGCTTCCACCAAATATTGAGTTGACAGGTCAGAGTACTTACGCAGTCAACATATTTCAGTTTTTTTCTCTTTTAGTTTTTGCTGTCATTTACTGTAACTTGTCTTACCCTTTTAGAAATCTTCAGTTTGAGCATTCAAGTTTAGAATAAAATATTAAGTTTTAAAAAATGTGTATGCATCATTTTGCAATTTCACAAAATGGGACGCCATAGGAAGGGTCTGAATACTTTTGCAAGGCACTGTATCGGTACTGTACATTTAAGTATGCTATATTTTTAAGGTGATTTTATTTAGGGTTATGGGATTCTGCATGCTGTAGCTTATTTGTGCCGCCCAGTTAGGGGTAGAAGAGATTTGCATTCGGAAATGCTTGCTGATTTTGGGTTTGATAAAATGTTCTCTACATTTATGTGCTGTGCAGCAAATATTCAGGAGATGCCATTATCGGTTTTGTGTTGTGCTGTATATTGAGTAAGACTTGTGCAGTACCAGTCCTAAACTGCTATAAGTGTTGTCATTTTCTGTCCCCCCCGCTGATGCCTTTGTTCTCCTACAGTCCCTGCTCTTTGGGTTGCTGATGGCTGCATGGTGAGAAAATAGACTCCATGGCTTTTTGCTCATCGATTGTGGTTGCTCATTTAACTGCTGTACTCTCCAGCACTAAAACAGGCCACATAGCTTAATCAGTAAATACAAAGAACATATCTTATCCTTAGCATAAAGTAAGGCTTCCTGGATTCAAAAAAAAAAAAAAAAAATGTTATTTAAGTGCTTGTGTTGTATCAATGGGTGCCAGAGGGTCAGGAAACTGGGAGTGTGATAGCATACACCGGATCACTGTACAGCATGATATACAGCCTTTGCTAAGTTCTTACATAAGAAATACATCTGAAGTTGTAAATGACAATAAGACTACTTCCAAATGACACACTAGCTGCTACCTACTTTGCATTTTTGTATTATTCTTAACGGTTTTACAGTAGGTCAGTTTCTGGTGGTTACTGCTTCTGTCATTTCATTCCACCAATGCTAACATTTCACCTGTATTGTACAGTGTCATTCCACACTCTTTTCTCATTATATAAAAAAAAAAAGGAACTAAATTGAAATGGATGGGGGGATCATGAAGACTGATTTTAAACAAGCCTTAACTAAGTGAAGAGTGAAAGGGGAAGTACTGATTACATGAACCAGCAATGCCTCTCTAAATGTCATGGGTGGAGTCAGTCCCAGACATATGGCCAATTCCGTCTGACAAAAGTTACAATCTTTGTCTGGAGAACTTACATTTTTCTACTGTTAACATACCACAAAAAATGTAAAACATTTAAAATATGTTAACCATACTTGTATAAATAGGTACTTCCTCATAATGTATACAGTAGACTGAGTGATATTTCTGTTGGCTGTGCCGGAGAACAGACTTTGTTGCAGATTTCCTCTTCCAGCTTCCCTGTAGGAATTGGAGGCGTTGATCATTGTGGAATGTTTGTTTATTTCACAGAACCTTTTTAAAACCTGATCCTTGCAGACTCATCGTGTCAGAGCATATCATTGTGCTCCTGTACCCACATTACCTCTATTGTAGAGTTTTTTGTTTGCTTTTGTTCTAAATACTTAAATATACAGCATCTGTTCTACAGATTTGCTTTTTTGTTTTATTACCTTTCTGCATTGTGAATTAACCATTGCATCAGAACTACAATAAGTTCAATTTTAGAAAACACAAATTCAGTCTTATTTATAAAGCATACTTTTTGAGAATGAATGTGTGAGAAGAATGAATGTACGTGTCATAGGTTTTACTCTTTTAATGGGTAGATTTAAATGTAATGCTAACATTCATTTTTGTCAGGGTGAGACCCTCACTAATACTTAAATGCATGTGATTATGTTTATGATTGTTCCTGTTATTCTACTGGCAATAGAGCCACAGGTTATGTATCGTGCATACTGTTGAGTAAGTGTATTTAATGTAGGACAGTATATTGCTTTATTTAGATTAAGATGCTTACCTTATTGAAGTTGCCATAGCTTTACATGTGGGATAAGTGTTTTATTATAGCAATGTCATGTTCAGTAATCTTCCAAGAGAAGGGGTAATGCTAATGTTCAGTTTTTACTGGCAAGAGTTAAGGACTAGAGTAATAATAATAGCAATGAGAACGTGTAAACATAGAATAACGGAATAGATTTTCGATCATTGTTTGTAAACAAAGACGATATTCATGCAGGTTAAACGCAAACTTGTAAAAAAGAAAAAACATGTTTAATTTGAATATATATGAATGTTTTTTGAAAGTGGAATGACTGTTAAATCATTTGTTTGTGTAACTGTTTACTGAATAATTGATCCTGTTGAGTAGGTGGGGCGGGGGATTATTTAATACTGTGTCTTGCTGTGCGTTGTGTCATTCGTGATCTTGTCCTTTGTGAATGTCAGTCACTTTGTGTACAACCTGTTAGTGTGTGAGCATCATTTGTCATTTGTGTGAAGTATCCAGTGCCACAATAAATATTTATGCCTGTGAACACTACCAAGTTTCTGTTTTCATGCATTCTCAAAATGTTTTCCTGCAGTGAAAAATGTGATTGTGGATGGGAGTAAGCTCAGACCATTACACCGTTACAATTTTATCTCAAATAGAAACTGCAGGTGATCAGTAGTTATGCTTGAGCTACTGAAAGTCATGGATTAAATGAGACTGTACGTGAAAATAAAATTTTGGGTTGTCGATGTGCATTAACAAGTTTTGTTTGAGAAACCATTTTCCCAATAGCATCTTTGTACCTCCTACGGCTGGGTGCAGTCACATTAAGTGCAATTTTGAGGGCAGCTTGAATCATTGTGTTTGAAATGCTGCACAGCCACCTTTTCTGAGAGAGCTGCAGGGATTGAGGCTTGCTGCCTGTCATTTTACATTAAGAAACATTGACTTCTGTTGTCATCAGGGTGAACACAGTGCAGGACATAAAGTAGCAAGATCATCAAAGTGAACTGTTCTCTTTACTTTAAAGTGTAAGATGATGCAACTTTTCCAGGGCTAGACATTAAACGACCAGAGAAAAGCTGGTCTTTGCATTAATGACTCTTCACAGGTGGTGTAAAAGCTGTGTCCAACCAGAATGTACAGATGTTTTACCCATGAGTCAGTGCAATTACTTAATCATGTCAATTCCCTGGCTCATAGCCAGGCTCCTCCATGTCATAAATACTGTAGTGAATAGGCCAACACTGTCACACCTTTTGCAAGTCGTACCCCCCCCCCCAAAAAAAAAGCAAAAAAAACACAGAATAGCCAACTGAAAAATCACATTGTTGGGCCAATCGGTCCCAAAAGATCCACATAACACATACCATCATTCATGCGTTTCTGCCTGATCCATTCCAAGGCAGATTATGTAGTAATGTTAGATTAAGCTTGAAGAAAAGAGTTAATTCTAAATGTTAACCATCAGTTCACTGCGAATCGGCACTAAACTTTGGAACACAGATGTAATGATCCTTCTGTTGTATATTATTATTATTATTATTATTATTATTATTATTATTATTATTATTAAATTCATTTATTTGTTCAGCATTTATTCAAATTCTTTTGTAAGCAAAGTTAGGCTTCTGTGCAATGTTTTTGTATTGTGCTATGTAATTTTTAGTATTAGAAAAAATCCAATCCAATGACTTAAATGTCATGACTGCATTGATCAGTATACATGGCAGGGGTGTCATTTTGCATTACAATTTAATATTTTACTCCCCCATTTGCTTAATTATGGTAGAAAGATCTTCTGATTTATACAGGTAGTAGAATTTATCTTCTTAATAACAACTAAATAAACCTACCATCATACAAATATTTATTAGAATGTACCCTTCTAAGTGTATGACAGTTTAAAGGTTGTACATCCTTGTTTTAACCCTTTATATGCTTTTCAGTTATACTATTTTATTTTCCAATATACAGTAGAGATTGTTATCCAGACTGATACTAGTTTGCATAATAAAACAGGTATTAATAATAATTACTGTTATATTACATTATAGAATAAAGTTAACATGCACAAGTACTTGGTACGTAAGTATCAACTGATGATATATAGCTATTAACCTATTCTATCACATTAAACATACAACATTACATAGCTTTACAAATAGTTCAATTAATGCAATTCAGTAAAACTTTAATACCAACAGTTAAGGCAATTAAATACTGTAATTAATTGTACCATATAGTAAACTTTGAATATTGTTAAAGAATACCATTCAATACAACGTTGACACATTACATAACTTAAGGAGTCATTTAAACTTAAATATGTGTATACTTTGATACTTGCTGTTAAGGCAATTTAATAACATGCAATTGATATGAATAAAATACAAGTTGTTAGCTGCTCAGTAACATAGAGTTCTCCAGCCCTTACTGATGAAAGAAGAAAAATCAAGAACGAGGTGACTGTTTTCATTTTGCTTAACTGCAGCAATTTAAAGCACACACACAATGCTCCATCTAAGGTTTTGGTGGTCTGAAAAAATTGCTAACTTTCATTTGCATCGGTCTGCTGATCCTTTTTTTTGGCAGCTAAATCTCGTAGCCGTTTTAGCAGCAGAAGCTGTGTGCGTAATACACCACACGTAATTCACCACGTGATTACAGGTGCATTCGGTTGAATAGAAAGTACGGTTGATCAAAGATCAGATAATTTACTGTACTAACATTTTTATTGATTTAGTGGCAATAGCAAGACTTATTAGTATAGATTTACTGTTACTGGTAATGTGAAAGTATGAATAGGCATTTAGTGTATTAAAATGTAAACAGTGCTGTGCAGCGAAAGGCAGGTTGATTTACCGAGTAAAGTAGCTTGTTTTGAAGGTTTTTAAATGATTGCAGCACATGAAGCGGATGATTCAGCTCATAATAATTTCTGTTCCTGCTTATTAGGCAACCATTGGTGTCTGGTATCACTGACTCCTAAATTTCTTTTTTTTTTATAAGATGGAAAATGTTAATATCAGGATAGTCAACAGCATATGTGTGTTTTTGATGTAGTGTTCTTTCACTGGTAATGACCAGTGGACTCATGTTAAATTTAAAATATGATTATGTTACTGCAACACTTATATATTATTATTATTATTATTATTATTATTATTATTGTTATTATTGAAAACACTCCTAACCAATGGGGTTTAGTTACAGGATTGGTTTATTTATCTGTGGTTCTATAGTGTTGATAAAGAAGAGGAAGCGTATTTTATTTGGATGTGCCTCACGCACATCAGATTATATAAATAACCAATACTACTATGATTCCAACATTAAAAGGAGAAAAAAAATCCCACAGACCTGCCATATTCCATCATAGATTACATCAGCTAGAACATGTAAATTGCTTTTCTAGTAAACTGAAATTAAATAAATTGGTCTCGCAACAAAGATTATGAGGTTAAGACATGGTTGGAGAGGTTAAGAGTCTCTCTTCGTTGTATTAATAACCAATTGCATGTAGACTACACACGAGCAAAATTACATTGACCAAGACAAGGTTATTGCAGCAACACCAAGCCTCACTTGGTCTGATTTTTTTAATAGATTTTACAAAAGGTATTTGTTCCCAGTTCATATGACTAACTGCTTCAAAGCTAGAAGTGTTTTACAATTGCTTCCTGGAAAATCCAGTCTGGTCATCTTTTAAAAGAGATGTAACCCACTACTTGTATCTCCAATTTGCATTTGCTGCTCACAGAGTGGAACAGCAATCTGTTTTAATCAGTATTAGCTTCCTTTCTGTAATTTCAAAAACATTATGAACACTGCAGACATGTTACTTGATTATATATCATATCAGGTCATATCCTCCCTGCCAAAAACATGTGTGAATGCACATTAGCGTTCATTGTTTTATTAATTATCCCCTGCACCTGGCTATCATTGTAAATTGGTGGAGGGTAAGGTGCAGGGTATTTAAAGAAAGCAGCCAGTTTTCTCAGGGCTTCAGTTGTGTGGAGAGCCCAGTTGATGGTGCTTTCAACCGTAAGAAAAAAAAAAAAGGTACTGTGAAAAAGCCTTTTTGTGTGTTATATTTTGGTTAACAGGTAAACAGCTTATCTGTCCAGTTTTATAGTGTAGGTTCCTGTTCATGTTTAGTTATGTGTTTTGTTTTTGTTTATTTTGTTTATTAAAGAATAGCGCGTCAGCGCTGAAACTTCAATTTCCGTGTCCTAGGTCCTGTCGGAAAGGGGCAACGAACAGTGTGAGGGTTGCAATCTTTTCACAATACAAATATATATATATAATATATATATATATATATATTTATAGAATATATATATATATATATATATATATATATATATATATTATATAATATATATATATAAATATATATAAATATAAATATATATATATAAATAACAAAACATGCAATATTAAACAAAATCTAAACATTCGTTAGTTCAGTCACACTTTTTATACACTGGTCTGGGATTTCATTTTAAATAAAAATATATAGAATTCAACACAGTTAAGGGGAGAGGGGGGGTATATTTAGTAGACATGCTTACGGTAGCTTGAAAATTAAGTTATGTCTCAGTTTATAATATAATACACCTACATGTTGTCACGGATACATGACCACACCATTGAACACATTTATCTTGACATTCTAAGTGGTGTGAAAAAAATGGCAGATAATATTCCATGCCAAAAATGTAGTTGCTTCTGGTTTTTGCCATAATGGCATATCATCCTATAATTCTGATGTGGTTGTTTTAAGCTCATGCATATTTGCATAGACTAGATATATTTTAGAGCACTTGAATACTAACACAAGGTTCACAATTGTTGAGACGTTATTATTACAGCTTTTAGTGTCCCAATCAGACGTGTTATTCAGGTTCTGCGTACCATGCTTTGACCTGATCTTGTCATGTGATTAAAATGTGAAAAAGGGCGCTATTGTGTACAGTAATTTCTTTCCCTGGTCACATTTAAATGCTTGGATGTATCAGAATTTAGGAATATGCCTTGCAGGTTTAAAATAATACAGACCATTAAAATATATATTTTGATGGTGTGTCCATTCTGAAGATGCAGATCTTACCACTATTAGCTACAGTTTAATACATGTAATTTACATGTTAGATGCTCTGCTGCTAAGACAAAGGCTTATTTGTGAGACTCGGGTGGCTTTAGGTCACTGCCAGCTTTCTTAGTTTTAGTGTTGTGAATAAACTGATTTCTTAGTGCTGGATACAGTATGTGTATTACAGAATACTACTTGTCGAACACCCTGCAAAGTTTACAAGAAACGCACAACGTTTTGCTGTGTCCTGTGTTGTCCGTATTGCATCGCTATATTTTTAAACATATTGCCGACTCTTTTGTAATGTTTAAATCACCAGGGCAATATATGTGTCAACTCTGGAGCGTTTGCCGTTCGTATCAGTGCCAGCATTGTTGTAGGAGGGAGCATGAACCGGAAACACTGCAATGTTTACAAGAAAAAATCTTTATCCTGAAAAACATCCCCAAATAAAAAAAAAAAAGTATCTGTGTGAATACAAAAATATCAAAACAGTCAGGAATATGTTGATAAATACGGATAACGACGGATACAGCAAAGGTACAGTAATGTGTCACTTGTAAAGCCTGCAGGGAGTTCTGTAACATTTTATCCACTTAACTGCCACTGAGTGTACCAAGCATGTCCTCCTAAGTAACACAGAAAGATTGTTCATTGTTCATCTGTGTTTTGCACTCAATTCACTTGCGTTTGTTCTCTCCTGTCAGTTCAAAAATAGCATTGCACCACTTGCTTCCTTATGGGCGGGGATTTTTAAAGGTAAACATCATCGCTAATAAGCAAAAAATGGTTACGAGGGAGTGGGATGTATTAAGTGTCATATATAATATAATGCCACTAACTACCATTAATTAAAAAAAAAATAATAAAAATACACATTTTGTAAGAGTGAAATCCTGTTCAAGCATAGGTTTTGCCTGTACATTATTTCATTGGTTGAACTGGCTGCATGTACCATGATTACCAAATTTGACTGACAGATGACTATCAATCACAGTTGTAAAAAATAAGATGTGTGTAAAGTAGGAATAATGAGGCATTTAGCAAGTCTTTTAAAAAGGGAAGTTTAGATAAAAATACATGTGCTTTTAATTGGTACGCTTGGGGTGGTTTTCTGAAGGGATTTTTATCCATAGCAGCTTATACTAGTATAGACTGCCTTGCTTGTTCTATTGGAAGCCCTGCCACATATGGAAGCAGTCGGCTTGAACAGACAAGTGATAATGACAGTGATCATGAAATTCTACACAGGTGAGTCACCTTGACAATTAGTCACTTTAGGTGTTAATCAAAAATAAATGTCAGTATATAAGAAATCAGTTAACTTTTAGATTATAAAGGGAACAATAATGGAATGAGTGGCAGTCAATGGGTTAACTTTTAGTACAAACCCCTTCCTCCTGAATTGTTTATGACAATGTAATGCAAGCTAACTTTTAGCTTTTCAAACTATAGAATGGTTCCAGTTCCATATGTATTTTGATAGTTTATACCTACGTTTTTATAGCTTACTAGAAATGGACCAGTGGTTAGCATGGTTAACACCTACAGGTTTAACCTGCATGCTTGTATTCTGCAATCCAAATAGACACTGTACTGCTGCTAGCGCAAGAACCACATTGCTTATGTGTTCCACATAACTGATCACAGAAATGCTGGTAGAACAGCCAGGCAAGTTGTTGTTGAAACGATAAATAAATTATGTAGTTAGGTGATTTCAGAGAAGAAAGTGCACCTCCAGTAAATCATTGTTTTATTTATTTATTTATTTATTTATTTATTTATTTGTTTGTTTGTTTGTTTGTGTAAATGATCCACAAGCTTCCACATGAAGTTGAAAGAATGCACAAATGGGCAATTTTATAATAGTAATAAAAATTTCCAAGCATATGAAAATAGGTATTTTTGGGTTTTCTTTGCTGCTTATTTCTGGTGAATTATTTTACTATGGCAGAATTTGTTTAGTTCTGTTTTGTGTTTAGCCAAAGGGTAAAGCTGTATCACAGTGAGTTCCACTGTGTCACATTGTATTTCTCTCCAAGCACAGTGAAGAGCGAGCATTATGCTGGAAGAGATTATTTGCTGCAGTATGGTGCAATCCAAAACCTGGAGCCACTGTAACTGCTTTCTAATGAGAAAAAGAGATGCCACTTGAGATCGAATATTGAGATTAAATCCAATTTATGGCAGACCTGTCCTGTGCATAATAGTGTACATAAAGTGACTAAATGACTGTATTAGGCTGAATATATTATTGTGATTGAATCTATGGAAATCACATGCTATATTTAAGAACAGTACCGGTATCAAAGTTTGTTCAGGATAAAAATTGTATTTTAGTCGCCTATTGATATTTGCACTGTATGCCGTCATTTCAAACAAGGTAGGCAAGCAATTCCAGTTGTGAGTCCTCACGACAGCTACTGGCTTGAGGCAACTTGGGACATACATTTTAGAACCAAAGGCACAGAGATTTATTATGTGGAAGTTAAATTGACAAAACGCATCAATGGGTAGCCAGAACAGGATTCTGTTTCACTGTTTGGCTGAGCAAAAAGTCAAATATTTGATCGGAGTCCCATAATATACATGGTGGGCTTCACTAGTGAGGTAAAGAGGTTCATTAAGAGAAAATGTAAGAGCTCTGTGCAATTTTCTTTCTTTTCCCCCATCCCATAAATAAACAGGTATGCTTGAGGTTACTAGTTTACCAAGTACTTCTAAATGTTTAGTCATCAAGTAAAACTACAGAAGCCACAATTCATTTGCTTTGCTACAAGAACAATTAAAGTACATTTTGTCTTGCTTACTAAATCTAAGTGAAAATAATGCAGTTGGAATACTGTTGACATTTTGCTGGCTATGTTCACACTAGCCAGTATCTGCTCGCCATGTCGTCACAAGCAAGATGTTTTTCTGTGTGGCTCAATTAATTTTCACCAAATTTGCCACGGTGGCGAAGGCTTTGAAAAATGTAGTTAGACTATACCAGCATGATTACTTTGAACGTGCGCTGGCAGATGAATCAGTACAGACCTGTTTTGTTTTGTTTCATTTCATTTCGCCCAATGAAAGTCATTTAGCTTAATTACATAACTTATGCACCAACTTTGTTTGGCGGGACAAAGGTTCTGATTAGAAACAAAGAAATGACCGTGACAGTCACAGTTGCTGTTTGCAATCTCTTTAAAATATGCTGAGATATAGTTTGGAAATAGTAACAGAATGGTTCCAAGAAACCAAGAGGAACAATTAATAAAAGAATAATCACATTAATTATTTTAAAAAGGATTAGTCTCACTATGATTTATTGAGTTTTAGTGTTGGAGTCCGTGTAATATTACAGTAGTCCCAGGTGAAAGAACACCTTTAAAAAAAAAAAAAAAATTTAAGCAGTCGTGGCTGTAAATCCTACTTCATATTACAAGCTTGTGTAACTAGAGCTGCGGCTGGTCAGGGAGGCATTTATACTAACTTACACTGATAGCACTGTCTATTGGCAGTTCCGCTTTACCGTTCTGCAGTGGAAAGAAAACCGCGAAACCATCAAAATAACATAAAGGTGCAGCACGTGAATATCTGCAAATCAATTCAGAATTTAGGCATTGATTAAAAGGGAATCAGAGTTAAATATACTTTAAATATACTGTTTGTGAAAGTAAAGGGTAGGGTCTGGCATTTAAATATCTACGTGTTTTCAAATAAATTACTTGCAGTATGAAAAAACATGTTTGATTATAACCAGTTTATACAAAATGTTTGTACTTAACAATAATGTAAACAAATGTCCACAACAGTCTAGTACAATTGTATTATTTTAGTCTTGTGAAGTTGTAAAAGGCACACAGTACTATTATGAGTCCTACCAGTGATTACACAAGTTTGTATGTCATTCAGGCTTACGTTGGAAGCTGAAAAGCTCCCCAATATTTGTATTTAGGTAAACCTGTGGTAAGTATGGTGTTTAGGGGAGAGGGTTGTTGGGCACAGTTATACTCTTTATTGTGTACAATAAAACATATATTCTTTGGTGTGGCTTAAGTTTTTTCAGTGTGGCTAAAAAATGTGGTTACTTTAGCCACAGCGACTAACTAAATGAAAGTCTTAAAGGGAACGTAGGCTGGTAACTTAATTTTTTCCTGATTTTATGGTAGTGACTTTTTTTTGGTTGGGTGGGGGTGGGGTAATACTGTTTTTATATGAGGGTTTATATCAATTTTATAGAATTATTTCTATACCATAAGTATTTACTACCTTATTAAGGTAAACACATCTTCCAATAATGTTTTTGTCTCCTCCAGGATTGTCGACTGAGGGTTTATACCGTGTCAGTGGAAATAAGACTGATCAAGATAATATTCAAAAGCAGTTTGATCAAGGTAATGATTTGTTTCATATTCTTTGGTAACCACCTCGCATCATCAGCTTGAGTAGATATGTCGAAACGTTTCATGTATTCAGTCCAGTGTTTCCTAAGGTATATTAAGCAAATTGGTAGTATTTCTTGAATTTAAATCATAAAACAGTCTCTGCTGAAATCTTTTAGTTTTTCATCGAAAATACAAATGTGATCCTCTGTGTACTTGATCATGTTACTGAGATATATATGTATGATATAGATATATATATATTCTATATATATATATATATATATATATATATATATATATATATATAATAATATATATACACATACACAATAACTAAATAATAAACACATACTGTAACTGTGCATAACAATGTTTGAGCTGTGTAGTCCTGGGTGGAATTATTTTTCACTTTTTAGTGGCTGAATTACTCATTTGATGGAGATAATTTACCAAAAAGTGTAACTAATGAGCATTTGTTTGCCTTGTAGCCAGCCTATGTTAATTCAAATCCATGACTCTTATCTGGTTTGCTTTTATTTCTTGCTTATAAAAATAAATATTTTTATGCTCAGTTGTACAGTTTTGCTTTTACATTGCACATCTATTTATAGTGACAGCTGTCTCCTTTATTTAGGCTTTCTAATAAAAAAGTGTTTGTTTTTTTTGTCTTCCAGACCACAGTGTGGATCTGATGGCAATGGATGTGGCAGTAAATGCAGTGGCGGGAGCTCTTAAAGCTTTCTTTGCTGACCTGCCTGATCCTCTTATTCCTTACAATCTACACCCCGAGCTGGTGGAAACAGCCAGTAAGTAGAAATTAGGCTGTTTCTGAAGCACCTTTAGTAAGCTAATGTTGGCAGGTTTGTTTTCTCAAAGTAGAATTTTAAAGTCTGCACTTTCAAAGTCTCCCTCTGCTTATAAATTATAACAAAATACGAAAAAAAAAAACATATATATATACACACACACACACACACACACACACACACACACACACACACACACACACACACACACACACACACACACACACACACACACACACACACACACACACACACACACACACACACACACACACACACACACACACACACACACCACACACACAGAAATATTCACTCCCTACCAATAATGTCACATTTTGTTGAATTAAAAAACAAACTTTTTTTTTTATTCAAAGCTGCAGTGATTAAGCTGAACACTGTTATATCTGGAGGAGGTTAAATGTCAGCAGAGCTTGCAAAGAAATTCACAAAGTGAAATTTAGTGGTTGCATAAGTATTCTGCCCCTTAAGTCAGTACTTGGTAGAAGCACCTTTTGCAGCAATCTTTTTGGATAATTCTCTTCTTGTTCAACCACTCCAGTGTGGCTTTGGCTTTTTGCTTTGAGTCATCGTCTTGCTGAAATGTGAATTTCCTCCCCAGTTTCAGTCTTGACTGACTTAAACAGGTTTTCCCCAAGGATTTGCCTTTACTTTGCACCATCCATTCTCCCCTCTCTCCTGAAAAGCATCATAATAGCTGCTGAAGAGAAGCATCCCCATAACATGATGCTGCCACCACAATGGTTGACAGTTGGGATGATGTTGACTGTGTGATGGGCAATGTTGAGCGCCAGACGGAATGCTTGGAATTTAGACTGAAAGTTCAATTTTTGTCTTGTCTGACCACAAAAACTTTTTCCACGTGTCTGCAGTGTCATCTAAATGCTTTTTCGCAAACTCCATACATGCTTTAAGATGAGGCTTTTTGAATAATGGCTTCTTTCTTACCACTCGTCCATACAGGCCAGCTTGGTGTAGGGACCAACGTATTGTTGATGTGTGAACACTGACTCCCATCTCAGACACACAATTTTGCGTGACAGAGTGACATCCCGAATCAGTTTCCTACTTGCCCGGCTGCCCAGTTTGGGAGGGCGACCTGATCTGGGCGGTGTGATGCATCTTCCACTACTTATCAGCGTTTTTTAATTTTCTTGTACCCTTCTGCTCTGTGCCTCCTCAACCACTTTATCCCTGACTTGTTTTGAAAGCTTGGTTGCTTTGTTGGATCACTATGTGAGTTGCAGCTTGAAAGTCTTTATATATCTGAGGGGAATTATCTACAAGTTAAACTAATTTGAGTACACAAACCATTTCACTAATTTTGTGACCTTTCAAACAAATTTGCACATGAGCTGATTTAGGGCTGCAGTAGCAAAGGTGTTGAATACTTGTGCAACTGAGATTAATCTGTTTTTTTCTGTAATGCTTACTTATGTATATTCTATATGCATTTTTAACTTTACCCATGTGGAGTAGTAATTGTAGATTCTACATATAAAGTCTAATTTGAAAGTGTAGTGGAGTACGCTCAGGCGCCAGCAAAATGTGAAAACTGCAGGGGAGTGAATACTTCTGCAAATCTCTCTCTCTCTCTCTCAAATTGCTCGGATATTTGTTCATTTTCAAAAAAGTAGTAAAAGCCATTATATTGCTCAGAATTCAGAGACAGCATAGCAGCAAAGACAGGGGTATGTGTGTGTCTTTTTATTTTACAGCAAGACGTTGCAATATGTAACACGTTTACAGTAAGTTGTGTTGCTTTACACCAGTGAATTAACTACAACAAAGGATGCCAAATAGCAGTTCAAGTTAAATGTTGTTTTGTTTATTCCTGAAATAGTACATAAAGTTGACAACGCATTTAATTTATTTTGTACTTTTTTCATTCCTTACTATTGCCATTCATTTGCAGGAAACAGTGGCCATAGGCACATTTTTGTTTAAAGTAAAATTCCAGTTTGCATTTGCTTGTTCAGCTACAAAAAGCCACAAGTAAAGCTTGTGTAATTACTTTATAAAACATGTCTATGGCCACTGTTTACGGTAATGACAAAGAATGGGTAAAAAAAGTAAAAAATAAAATGTGGTTTCAACTTCATGTATTATTTATTTTGGGAATAAACAAAGCAATGTTTAACTTGAACTGCTATTTGCATGCTTTCCTTTGTAGTCAATTCACTGGGGTAAAGTAAGGCCTAGACAACAAATCATGTTTCCTCTCCCTCATCCTGGCAGTTTTACCTGTTTTCTAATAACCTTGTAATCATCCATTCGTGATGTAACGCGATAGATCTACAGTATTGTACTCATACCTCTCCATAGTACCATTTTACAAGTCGAAAGCAAAATGCTGCAGAAAGAGCTTAAGAATACCAACTAAGCTAGTCATGTGGTCTGCACATCAAATAGTATAAATGATCAAAAAAAAAAATACAGAATGAATGCAAATTTTACTTGGTGTTCTTAAGATTACATTAAGTCAAGTTCATTGTGTAAAACTAAAACTGTCAATTTGAGACGCTTTGATACAGCCAGGGTTAATTCTTATCTATATTGTTAAACTCCACAGTCTTAAGAGCCAGTGTCTCATGGAATTATTTTGGTCTAACTGGATTTCTGATCCTTTTGAAGTTTTCTTTGAACTTCACTATAAATTCTAGGCTGTTCTGGGGACTTAAACACTGAAGTACTTTTCTTGGTGGCTCCAGTCCATTTGTTGCTGTTAGGTTAAAGAAAGAAAGAAAGAAAGAAAATGTCAATTCTTTCTCTTTTTCTAATTTACTTTATGTATAAGTTCCTTACTGGTAGATGGCATGATGAAAATATGGTGAAGTCTCAGCTGTAAACCTTAACTAGCACTGGCTTGTGCCCAGTAAGCTTCATAACTCGGTCATCTGTGGAATACACAATGGTGTTTCATAATGTGTATGTATGTATGACTTGAAGTTCATTGTACCCATTGCTTATAATGCAGCTCTCAAAATAATTCAGGCTGCTGTAGTTAATTATCATAGATTCTTATAAAGTATTGTATGTAAAATGAACTGTCATAGTGACTGTGTTTCAAAGCAGTGTCATCTAAAAGAAGCAAGGTTGGTCCTTTCTCCATGAACCTCTTTGAACTAACTATTAAATAATTATTTGGTTCATTTTAGAAGCAGTTAAAGTTAAAGAAGCGGTTAAGGTTAAAGAAGCCTTTAGTTTGCATTCTTATGTATACGCTTCACCCCTCCATTCACA
The DNA here is from genome assembly GCF_017654505.1 of Polyodon spathula. Classification (NCBI taxonomy): domain Eukaryota; kingdom Metazoa; phylum Chordata; class Actinopteri; order Acipenseriformes; family Polyodontidae; genus Polyodon; species Polyodon spathula. The sequence continues at coordinate 28,065,505 of NC_054550.1, forward strand.
CAGTTCTGATTCCACTTTGCATCCGTCCAAAACAAACTATGAAACACCTTAAAACCCTGGTGAATCATTTGACAAGAAAAGAACAGAATGCAGGATAATATTAAAGGCAATACGAGATGGATGTTTAGCATGTCTTTTCTGAAACTGATGTAGAAATAAATTAGAAGTCAGAAAACTGCATCTCATTTATCATCTTTTGTTTTTCAACAGAAATATTTGACAGAACAGAGCGTCTGCAGGTCCTCAAGGAAATAGTGAAGAAATTCCCATCTGTGAACTATGAAGTTTTTAAGTATGTCATTGGTCACCTAAACCGGTATGTAGACTGTAACTTTTTTGTATGTATGTACAGGTATTGTACAAATTACAAGCTAGGTATTTTCCATCTTTTTGTTTTTACTGAAATACTAGATTGGTCAATCATTTGATTTTGATTCGTAAAGTTTTTTACGAAGAACCAGAATGTTTCTGCATGCATGTCCACATACATTTCCTATTGAAGGCCTAAAAAAAAAAAAAAAAAAAATTGCCATAAAAAAGTAAACCTGGACTATTGTTTCTGAAATCCACCTGAAGGGACCTATAGTTTGTGATCTTGAAAGCGTCGTATTTATAACTTCTGTGTTGTACGAACTGCCTCTTACCTATGCGTAAAGCAAATGCTGGTGTGTTAACAACTAGATCAAAATATAGCACCAGGGGGCTCTGGAGTGGCGCATCCAGTAAAGGCGTTCCGTGTGGAGTGCAGGGTGCGCCCTATAGCCTGGAGTAGCCAGGTCAAGTCCAGGCTATTCCACTGCCGACTAAGGACGGGAGCTCCCAGGGGGCGGTGCACAGTTGGGCGAGCGCCTTCCAGGGTGGGAAGATTTAGGTCGGCCAGGGTGTCCTTGGCTCACCGCGCACCAGCGACCCCTATAGACTGTCCGGGCGCCTGCAGGCTTGCTTGTAAGCTGCCCAGAGGTGGTTGGGGAGCACAGACACAACAGGAAGTATACAATTTACCTGGGGTCAGTAGGAGGTCCATATTACAGGGACAATTGGGACAGACTAGCTGCTGTCAACATTAATGTGTTTTTGAGGCATGCAGCAGCTTATGCCAATACAGGCCAGTTTCAAGATTCGAGATCCCTGTTGGTTTAGGAATGTGCCACAGCTCTGCTGAGGAATTAGTTAACTAAGAAGATCCTGATAAAAAATCCTGAAACAGCAGGTGACACATTATTTAAGAAAACTGTATGTAACTGGATTCTGGTTATAATTATAACCTAAGGGACATATGTTGTGCCTTAACAGTTAATTTTACTAGGGTTAATACAGATGGCTTTGGAACACTGTTTGTTTTCTACTTTTTCAGCATTGCTCATGCAGCTCCTCGTATCCTAAACTAATTTTTTTCAGAAATAGAATATTTTTACTACTGGCAATTTTTTAATTGGCGTCTAGAGGCACAATCTGATACACATGAGAGGAATGCAACATGAGACTCCATGGATGTTTATGCCATTACATTCACACTATAACTGTGCAAATGCAGATCATTCAGAAAAACTGTAAAAAATAAAATGCACTACCGTCCAGTATTGGCTTATACAGTATCCGTAAAAGCAAAGAGTGTGCATTTACACATTTACACAGTTTGAACAAAATAATTGAAATCTATGCTTTAATGTAAGCTGAATCCCTGACACATGTAATATATAAGGTTACTTCTCCTTGTTGCAAATCAGCTTCGGTCATAGTTGACAAGATTGCTGTTGGAAGAGTGTTAAAAAATAGTGGCAATTCTGGAGACACTGCTGCAGATCCCCCCCCCCTTTTTTCTATTTATTTATTTATTACTATATTGTTGAAAAAAGTACCATTACTGAGACTTGTTGTTTGTTTGTTTTAAATTAGTACAATGGAAAAAAGAAACTAAAAATAGTTTAAAAAAAAAAAAAGTGTTTTCTCAAGTTTTGTTGAGCCGTTCCAATCATCTGGAAGGAAAGGATGTCATTAAAGCTGCAGCTGTGGGTTTTTAGCTGTTGTGCCCTTGGGCAGGACCAGCTGATGTAGTGTTTACATGTACCTTTAGAGTGACCACTTGCATTCAGTCCTGCAGATGTTACTCTGTTTGTCCCCATAGATTAGAGATCCGGAAGAGGGTAGGCCATCACTTGCTGTTTTGTATCTTCTGAGGAGTTATTTAATTCAATATTTTCACATGTTAATCTTTAATGCTATGGACATCTGTAATAACAGTTTAAAAAAAAAAATATTATTATATATATATATATATATATATATATATATATATATATATATATATCAAAGACGTGAAATATTTACAAATCTTTTCTCGCATTTTTCTGCCTTCAGAGTGAGCCAGCAAAGCCGAACCAACTTCATGACGGCAGATAATCTCTCCATCTGTTTTTGGCCTACCCTGATGAGACCAGATTTTGAAAACAAGGACACGCTTTCTACCACCAAACTCAATCAGTCTGTCATCGAGTCCTTTATTCAGCAGTGCCAGTACTTCTTTTACAATGGAGAAATTGTAGAAACGTCCAATCCTGTGGCAACACCACCACCAACACAGATGTCTAATGATGGACACATGGTAGAACCCTTGGTACCACTGCAGCTGCCGCCTCCACTACAACCTCAGCTAATTCAGCATCAACTACAAACAGATCCCTTGGTATAATAATAAAAAAATAAAAAATAGGAACACATTAACAGTAGCTTTTCCATTGGACATGGATTTTAATGTCTGGATATGCAACTTTTAAAATCATGTCATACATTCATTTTATGTCCAGACAGTTCAGCTGCACAGTAGTTAATGGCAGTGCTTTCTCATTTATACTGTGGAAATTGCTTTGCACACTACTACTCGAGACTTTTGGGACAATATGGGCATGACTGGAGAGATTTCTGGTTCTAACACAGCAGGCTGCAAAATGTAATTTGGCTGCTGCATGAAACCTCAGTGCGATCACCTAGCAACTTTTTGTGGAAACTTTTTACAACTTCAGTCGTTGTGGATCTAATATTTATATAGAAACAAATTATGTTTTTTCTTTCTTAAAGAAAAGAGTCATATTTGTGTTTAATCAGTAATTATTATGTATGCAGCCTGTTTTAATGGCTGCATTGTATGTGCTTTTGTTTTTGGCAATCAATCTATGTCCAAACATTCTGTTGGGTGGGAAAATGCACAGCTGTGGTGTATTGTGCAACCTCCCAAATATTTGCACTGTTTGGGATGGGACTTTTATTGTGAAAGAGAATGCAGAAGTGCACTGTTAGAAACATTAAGTATCTTTGCACCTTCTATCTTTACTGATACTAGAGCCTGTGGAAATTCTGCTCTTTTTATGGGGGATATCCCACTAATCTTAATCCTACTGCCCTGCACAGCACAATTCTTGGGGACATGTTCATAACAAAGCAGTATAATGGTTTTTTTTTTGTTGTTGTTGTTGCTGTCACAGTGTCTTAGTGTTATCCAGTTTCATAGACTTTTTGTAAAATATGTTTGTTCATTAGGCAAAAGGTGCATGTTGGTTTTTATTTCACAAAAACAGATCACTGATGGTCTTTCATGCTCAGTCTAATGCATTTTCATACAGAGATTTTCCTAACATGATTGAGGGGAGCATATACTGGGGGGGACAAGTCATTGGTCACGGCATTTCCCATTCTAGCGTGTAAATCCTTTAATAAACATCTGGTTTATAATGTCTTTGAACCAATTCAGGGTTATTCCAGAGCTAACTATTTTGGTTCTTTATGTCTACTTGTGTGTGTTACCCTCACCAGAAAAAAAACAAAAAAACAAAAACGTGAAGCATTGCTAGTATAGCAATAAATACTACGGGGTACTGACACTTAGCCTCTTGGCTATATATGTATAATCTTGTAAAACGTATATTCAGATTTCTTTATGTGGTATAATGTACTAAAATTGAGTTAGATTTTAATTGACTTGTACTTAATTTGTCATCTTATGTTAAACAAGACTCATTGCTTTTTCCTCTTTAATTTGGTACAGATTATTTTTTGCTGTAAAAAAGATGCTGCTTTTCTGTAGAAGTTGTGTTTGAGAAAGTGTAGTTTGGTGGAGATAATGTAAAATGGTGGACTAAACAGTGAGCCAGTGTTGGTGAGAATCTGATACATGAATAGTATGGATGTATTGTGTTTCATTTTTTATGCTTTGCTGAACCCTTGTTATTTCATTACTCATCAGAAATGCTACTTTGAAACTGGGAAAATTAAATTGGTTGGTTCAGATCTGCAGCTGCTAGCATATTTGTTTTTGTGTAGTTTTTCAAGGCAAACATATTTGTTCAATGATAAGATCTGCCTCATTCAAACTGGTGTACAAACTCTTAAGATTTTAACATCCTCTGCTATGTATAATAGTAAATAAATGATTTTGAGAAATTCATATTAAGTGTTTGATTTACTCAGTGTTTTTCCTGCAATAATTTGATTGTATTTTTTTTCTCTCCTTCAATATTGTATTATATGTAAGTGGTGCTATTAGCAGTAGGTTTGCAACCCTGTGCTTGGTCTCAAAGAAGGCAATGGCTTTCATGTTTATATTTAATTTTGAATGCTTTTGAATCCCACCTGAGACTATTTGAGAGAAGTTTGTGTTGCTTTGTTCCCCTGTAGTAATAATGCAGTCAAGTTAATCAGCCAAATGGGATACTACTGACCTTGCCTAGTATGAGCAAAGTATCACACCCACTTTATCATGATTACACTGTTTTATACTTAAACTGGCAGGACACCATATAGAGTGCATGTTTTAATTTGAAGCTTTTGTATCACTGGTATAAATTATGAATTAAAATGCCATTTTACTTTAAGGTTCCTCTAAAGTCCCACTACTTACAATCTATCAGAGATGCTAATTAATGATTTAACACTGTTTAATAGTACAGGTGTGCATTTTCTGAAGTTTTGAACCTTTAAAAACAGGCAAACCACAACAACCTTGCTCATCAATGGCTTTGTAACCTTTCCCACCAGTACTTCAGTGCATTCTCCACTACCGACTGAAATGTAAAGTAGGATGTAGCTTAAAAACAAAATAAAAATCAAAACAGGCAAGAGAACAAATACAAACTGAAGCATTTATATCTGTATTCAGATTATGAGGTAACATTTACACAGTCTTGTTTATGTAGTATATTTCATTGCAATCTTTGTCAAGGTCCTTGATAGGTTGACCTATCAATTTATATGTAAAAAAATATATAATGGTTAAAGTCAGTGATGGTCACTTGGTGGTAGTATTATCTGCGTTGACCCTGAAAGAAAGAAAAAAAATGAGGGGCTTAAAATAAGGGTGAATGGAGTAGCCTGACAATGGGAAGAGGAGGCTAAAGATTTGTAATACTGCATTTAATGTTTAATGACCAAGGCTTTGTTGTTTGGTCTCATGTATGATGACGCATTACTGCAATATTAAACATTCACATGGGTTTAGTGGGGCCGTCCTGGACGGTCAGGCAGACATTAAACGTGACAATGTTTTGAGTCGCATGGTCTCTTTCCTACTCAAAAGCATGTGCCACTTAACAGGTATTTCAGATGTTTGTGTAATTCCTGTACGTGACTCAACATTAGTAAGCATTCTGATGCCATCTTGTGGTTAATGTCAGAATTACCTTTAAATAATCGATGTTAGCCTAGTCAGAGTGCCCCATATGGTTAAAGAAATTATTACATTTTTAAAAAGGCTGTTACATTCTGATAGATGTTTCTTTTAAAAGTTTAAGTAAAAAAAAAAAAAAAAAAAAAAAGATTACCCTGTAAAAAAATTTAAGGGGTGGCCCAATGTTTTTAAAAAAACAAAAACAAAAAAATGGTTTCCAGAATTATTAATGAACCTGTTTATCTGCCATAGGTATAACTTTGTCTAGCAACATACCAAGGCTAAAATGCAACATTTCGACAAAACAAAGTCTTTTGTGCTTATTAAACCGTGATGTACTTTAGCCAACGCAATAACACAGCCTGAAGATATTGCATTTCTGTCTTTGACATTTTCACAACGTGTCTTTGACAGCAAAAACTTCTTGGAATTAACAACTGCCGTTCAGAGGACAATACTTGAACAACACTAAGCACAACAATGCAAGTTAACATGCTGATAACCTCTGTGAAATACAATGCCTTTATAAAATACTGTATTCTTTATAACATAATTTGGGAAGAGTAAGGGCCAACAACAGAAGATTCAACTAAGGACATGCATTTGGTAGTGTTTTTTTTACAAGTCTGTGCTGTGTGTAGAATCATGAATCACTATACACTAATCCAGACCCCACCATTACTCATGAGACAAGAGAGAGAAAAGAAAAAAGAAACCTTTCTATAATACTAGTGATTTTCAATCCTGGTCTTAAGTACGTTTTTGCATAAACTGGGTACTCAATATTTCATGTGTGCATCACTCTGGTGCACATAGCACTTACAGAGCCTCTGAAACACTGTAGCTACAGCTATGACAAAATAGGAAAACAGAACTGCTTGAAACACAACTGGACCACTCAGCATTTTTTTTATTTCATAATGCTGATTCTCATATTACTATTAGCAATAATGTAACATTTTGTTGAATTACAAATAATGTGTGCACAGTTTTTCAAACAAAGTTTTTTTTTTTTTTTATTCAAAGCTGTAGTGGTTAAACAGAACACTGTTTTATGAGGAGGAGATTAAATGTCAGCAAAACTTGTAAGAAAATGTACAAATGAAATTTGCTGGTTGCATAAGTATTCAGCCCCATAAGTCAGTACTTGGTAGAAGCACCTTTTGCAGCAATTACTGTTATGAGTCTTTTTGGATAGGTCTCTACTAGCTTTGCACAGCAGGATGATAAAATTTTTGCCCATTCTTCACGGTAGTGTGTGTGTGTATCCTCAAAAGGATCACTGTTTATGTATGTTTAACATACCTTTGTCAAAGGAAAGTGTGTTTGAAAACGTACTTATAGGCTTTTAATGCTATGGCAACTACACTCACTTATGTCTATTTAAATCTATTAACGTGTTTGTGATGTCATTTGCTACATAATGATGTAACAATCTACTTTTCTATTTGAAACTTATTTTACACATCTTTTATTTATATATCCTATATATATATATATATATATATATATAGAGAGAGAGAGAGATAGAGAGAGAGAGAGAGAGAGAGAGAGAGGAGCGAGCGAGAGAAACAAAAGACAGGCATCACCCACAGGGGGAGCTGCCGGAGAAAGGGTTTAGATGATCTGTTCAGAGCTAGATTTACAATAGACAGTTGGTTGACTTGCTGTGAACTTTTCTGTACTGTACCTCGTAGCTCAACAATGTCACCTAGTGGGCACAGACAAACCTGCACATTGTGTATTTGCATTTTGTGGGTGCTTTCCAAAAGCAGACTTTGCTGTAATGTATTATTAAGCAGTAGCAGCCCCTTGATACAATCAAAGCCTTTACAATATGTTTTAGTTTAATTTAGATTATTATAGTAGTGTAGAGAATGGTGAAATGGTCACGAATCTTGAGTATTGCTTGACTGTAATCCTCAGAATGCTTTCCTTCACCACATAGTTTATAATCACAGCTTGTCAGAACCATCTTGAGTTTTAATTCTGGGTGTAGGATTTGGCTGTTTTAGTTCCAGTGATGTATTTCTCTTATGTGCAGTGGACCCGGTCCATTTATATATGAACTTAAAGCTGCATGTAAAACTCAAAATGAAAGGTTTTTTTTTTTTTTTGGTCACTACGGTGAAACTACCTTTAAGAAATGTAAACCAATTGGATTACTTTCTGAAAAGATGCCCAATAGGCTACATGATGGAGGAATGTAGAATACAGGACACAGCCCTTTTAATGGTGTAAATGATAATGAAGCAGGTTTCGTTGAATTAGTCCTATCTGCACAAACTATGCCTTTGGTGTTTCTTGCTAATTTAATAACATTAAAGTAACATCTTTGCATTGGTTCCCAAAATTTGAAAATTCATTTAATTTTGTCATTGTAGATTTATGGGTCAGAGAAAACACACTTTGTGCTTTCTGTTTTCCATTTATTTTAAGGTGAGGGTGTGAATTTAATAATTGACAATTTATTAATTTGCTAATTTAGTAACCTACTACTATAATGCTTAAACAGATACACATATGTTAGCACTACATTAATAATACTTTTGAAATTGTGTATAGTCAAGTCAGTCGATAATGACGATGTCTGAAGATGTTCTTTAAAGACTAATGGTGTTTATATACAGGCAGTTTAACAAGGGGGATTATAAACATGCTGCTACCTACAGTATTCCTGTCACTGATGGTTCACTCTAGCTGCAATCAAACCATGTGACCTTCAGAGGTGAATAGATACAAGAAAGCAACAGAATATTATATACTGTAGGATTGTAATTGAAAAATGAACAAAAATGAAAAATAAACAAGAAACAAACAACATTTTCATCACAACAAAAAGGGCACATTGATAAGGTTGCTCACACTTAAAATAAAAATATACAATGTAAAGTCTGTTAGTATCTCATAAATGTTCAGCAGCATAGAATTGAAATAGAAATTTAAAAAATACAGGCAAGCTGTCTTTTCTCTTTTACTGTGCTCTGTTACTGAGCCACGCCCAACTGAGACACTGAACCTCATCGGAGGACCAACTTACTGCAAGCTCCAATAGCACTGCAGAACAGCAGGCATATCACATCTTGGTTTCTACGGCAACAGTCTTTCCCATAATGAGCTGCATCATCCAAACTGATGTAACAGCGGCATGCAGTGGGTCAAGTCAGGCACCACCTTGCATCGCATCCTGCAGATGTACTGAAAACATCTAAAGGAAGAATGGAGTAATGTGTGAAATGGTATGTACATTTAAACCGTGTGTGAGTTTTTTCATATCAGTATTTCACTGTTTGGAGGATTGGCGACTTTGTTCCAGTGTTGTCATGAATACTAATATAGGCATTCCTGCTTTTTCTTGCATTGTAAAAGGGCTAGAGGAGGTGGCTGTCGCATACATAAATACCTTCTGCAGACAGTGGGGTTGAGACAAAGGCCTAGAATTTGCATCACAAAAAAATGTTTTTTTGTTCTATTTTCACAACCATTTCATGATTTCCAGGGATGTAGGAGCTTGGTTGAGATTTTCACCGCTTCTCATTTGCTAATTACTATGCCAGCAGCCACCCACCTTTCTTAAACTATTTACACAGCACAGTCACCTGATTCTGTGGCGAGACAGCTTTTTCCATCTGAGCTTTCATTACTTCTGTCAACTGCTGACGATTATATGTAAATTGTTCTTGCATCACTGGTTTTAATTCAAATTATGTCCCAAAGCTGCATTGGTATTGTGGGACTGTAAAAGGGCACGCAATCTCCATTACCAAATCCATGTTATAGCGTATCCTGTGATTGTTTTCAGGTTGTGTTCCGGTCTTACTTGAGAGGACTTCTATTGGTTACACCTTTAAAAAAAAAAAAAAAATCTGTTTTATACCTGAATGCTAAAGGTACTGATACTTCCCTAATATAGGGCCTGTTAAGGTTTGTATTTTACTGTATTTGATAAAAATCCATATAGCACCTGCAGATGTATCTGACATGAGGAGTTAAGGCCTTGCCTTAAACATTTGTTTATGTGCTCTGTATGTCTGTGCTTTTTTGAGATTTTTACATTTTAAAAAATATATGAATGTTGAGGGTATTTCTAAGCAGAATTATATATTTGTCAGCTATATAAGCAGTTACAGCAGAAGAGCTTTTGAAGACAGTCTGGCAGGCTGATGAATGTGTTTTGTTTGTCAATTCCCCCTTGGCCAAGGCTGCACAGTGCTCACTGCCTGGCCCCCTTTTGTGTTGTGTTATAGACCCTGCTGTAGGCATTCATTTGGCACATGTTTATCTGGAGGCCCTAGTCAGTCGTTCCTGTGACAAGCAGATCTTTTCGGGAACACTGGCTTTCCAATCAGGGAGTGGTCCGTTTCTTCTGGTAGCTGCAAGCCTTTGCTCTTGTTTGCTTGAGAAGAACAAGACGGTAGGATTTTCTAGAGAAAAATGGGGGAAAAAAGAACAATTGACTGATTCTAAAAAACAGATTGCAGGTGGTTAATAACAGCAGTTCACTCTTATTAATAGAACACTTGTCAAAAATATTATGCATGCTATGTATATATCTTTAAACTGATGTAAACCATAGTCATTTTCCCAACGCAATAGAGACTATAGTATCCTTTCTTATAGGCCTGTCTTGACATGACTGTGCCTAATTGTAATCTATGAGGCAGTCAGATTACATGACTGTCTGGAGTGTACGTAGAATTTTGCTTCCCGGTTTTGTTTGTATAGATTTTAAATAGAAATATGAATTGCAAAATTGACTTTTAGTAGCTACTAAGGGATATGCAAGTCTTTTAGGCCTTGTTTACCTGATACGGGCAGTGCACAGTAATAGGGCAGGTACACTTCTCATCTGCCTAGTACAGTAAACAATCAGTAGTAAATGATATCGTATTTCAGTGGTACTATATTACTTCTCTTTCTACCAAAACTGTACTGCCTTTTCTTTTGTGCGAATTATACATAGGAATGGGATTATTTGATGCAGCGTTATAAGTAGTGTCCCCTGTTGTGTTGGAGGAAAGGGATGGCCAAGCTATCTGCAGTTTTCTATTAATAATTGAAAAGCACAGGCAGCATCCCTGGAGCACAGATTGTGCCTCAGGTGGTGCTCACTGGAAATGGTTGGATCTGACTGATAGCTGAAATAGAGAGCGCCTCAAACCAGTGAGCACAGCGTGAGAGCCTGGCCCATGGGGAGCAGTGGCCTAGCCAGCGTGCACACTGCCCTGCCTGTCGCACTGTTTTGCTGCTAGGAATTGAAGAAGGTCGTACATAAATGGAGGCTGTGATAGGAATACCGATGGCTTCATTACACCTGGAACCTAGCTGCAGTTGAAATGTAAGGACTAGGGATTTTGGAGATATTATTTTGTTAGTGGTAGTATTACTTTTAATTAAAGCAGGACGTAAATAGAGCCCATGGAAACTTGGAGGACGGAGATTTAGGCAAACAAAATAAATATACCGTATTACTTCAGTTTGGCGCCGCGACGTTTATTTTAAATTTATCAATATGACTGCGACCCTTAAACGTGGACGGCCTTTATTAATTATGCTTTACAAACGCTGTAATGTTTTAATACATGATGTAAGGCATTTTAAAAGCGGCGCGTCAGATGCTCCGATCTGCAGCACTGTACTCCTGTGTGTTTTAGGGGCTTCAATACAGTACATTTACTGACATTTAACGAGAGCCTGTTATGTGGGAGTTGGAAGGTCGGGGAGTACTGCACCTGGGGTGTGTATTGGTTGTTAAGGGGCGGGGCAATGCTTGTGTTAGTAGTTAAGTCCAAGAGTGTGACGTTGATGTGTTTCTGCATCAAAACTACCTCAGAATATCACCTTGATTTCTGTTAAAACTCAATAAATCCTACTCGGTCATTTTTTTTCCTCAGCAACTTGCTTGTTGAAACTATAACTTATCATAGATAGCAAGCGCGTTGTTTTTATTTAAAGGGGATTGAGCACGTGAATTACAGTTGAACTGAAAACAACAAAACCGCCTAATAATTTAAGAAGGACTGCTGTTCGGTGCGTAGTTTATATTGGATTTTCTTTTAGAGCTGTACCATAAAATAAAATGTGCTTACTATGTGTGTGTACATTAGTTTGTAATTTACGTGCTAGATTGAGGCTCCCGTCTCTTCGGGGCGTTACGTGTAGATAGTCTGTATTGCGCGTTTATTTGTTTACTGTGTGTGTGTGTGTGTGTTTTTTAGTAGGGTGAGAAAAAGTACTTTAATGTTTCTTTATTGATAGCGGCGTTTATTCGAGGGTAGCCTCTATTATAAAGCTGATATATGACTGTGTCATCAGATTATTATTTTTTTTAAATATATATTAGTGGATTATAGTATCGCCCCTAATGGTTTTGTGAGGACCATTGTTTTAGAAGGCTGTCCAAAACTGTTGGGGTTACTCCCTGGGGTTTTGATTATAAACTAACTGTTTATGATCACACTTATAATCGGTCTCATTTGGAGTTTAAAATAAATAACCTGTGGTACAGTATATAGGGTGATTAAGTCAATGGCTAAAGCAGTGACATTTTTGCTACCTAATCTGTTAGATCCATTCTTTAACTGAATGCTATGGGGATACCTTGAAGATGAAAATGTGAGCAAATGGCTTCCTATAAATAATAGAGATGATATTCATTGTGCTCATTATGAAGGACTGACTGTTGTCCAAAAAAAAAATTACCTCTGGTTTCACAGACTCTGATTAGCACTAGTCTTGGACTACCTTACCTAAATTAACATTTGGTAGTCAGACTAGTGGTAATTAGGGTCTGTGAAATCAGCCATTTGTGTGTCTTCATGCTGAGGGAATATACAACTAATCAGCATACATCTTCTGCATCGTCAAGTCAAGGACATGGGAAGCAAGGAAAACTGCACTGTCACATGCAGAACACTGTTTGAAATTACAGAAGGACTTGCCTCTTAGTAGTTTTCCTTATTGTAAGATTGTATTAAAAAAAAAATAGATGAACACAATCCCACAAAATACAAACACTTGATTTCCTATTCCCTAGTGTTATTTTCATTGCAAATGTTCTTTTTAAACATTGCACAAATTCAGAGGTACATGCAGTGGTATTTTTCAAAAACTTGAGTTTTAATATACAATGTGATGATATTTCATTTAAGCAAAAATAAAAATAATCATAAAACAGAAATTTTAAATAAATACATTAAAAAAAAGAAAAAAAACGATTTAGTGATTTTAGTATAAATTCATTGGCAGATTATTTTTTGTCTCACTTTGATCATTTCTTTTATTACCAGAGCTGTTCGTGTCAACAGTAGGAGCTCTTCCGCGTGTCAGAAATTATGTAGAGAAAAATAAAACTGATGAGATTTTTCAGACAACATGGATGAATCAGATTGTTTGGATTGTGGGCTTTGCATTCCATATATTAGGACTTTGTTTTCACTGGGTTTCCTTTGAAAGAAGATCTCAAAGTAACTGAAAATACATTGAACTGCTGTTAAAGCTGTGGGGGTCAGGGTGGGGCCAGGGTTTTTTTTTGGACAATAAACTTGAACTGCAAACTGTGTTTCTTTCCTTTCCAACAGGGACCCACCAGCTAGCTCTGGTCTGCTTTAACACCTACCCAATTCAGTGAGATCTGCACCAACCAGTTTGCTTTTGTGTTTTGATTTTGACTCTGGTTTTCTAGTGAGAGTTCCATGCAGCTCTCTGATTGGGTACAACTCGTGAAAGCATCCAATCACGATATATAGTCAAGTTTGTTTTCAGTGCCATAATTATGCAAATATGCAATCCAACTTGCATGCATCTTGTGATGTACATGTTTTGCATGGGTTTACAAATGGAAATCTATTGGTAGGAACCTGTTTCAAGGCTACAATTAACATGTTCAAGAGAATGAAATGCTGACAAACTTTTCTGTCTGGAGATATTGGAGCTCAGATATGTTCTACTTTAGAGAGGGTTCTTTTTTTATATAAGACATTTTTAATTCACTAAGGCAGTTAAGATCTGTTTGGCATTTGTTTGTCCGATAATGATCTTATTTGTGCTTATGTGCTTATTTATTTTTAATTATACTTAACGTTCATATAGATAACACAATACATTCCAAGAAATCTTATCTAATATGTATTACCGTCACTTCATAGATCTGACATTCTCTGACACAACAGTGTAAAATCGGAAGTAGACAATTCATATTGTAGCGGGATTTGTACTGTAGGTTTCAGATGTAGAAATTCTGTGTTACATTGATTTAAAGGATTCCTGATTTACATTCAGGAAGAAACCAATTGAAACTACAGACTGACCTATTCAGACTAGCTGAGTCTAATTAACACCACATCTTGGTATTTTTATTTGATAGATTCTATAGCCAGTGCACCTCCCTGGTCTAAGGGGACCACTACTCTGGGATGTAAGAGCAATGTATTCATTAGTTTCTTGTGAATAAAGATGGCTAGATAAGGTTAAAGTGTACAGGATGAGTGACTGCCCACTTTGTAAGTGAGATGTTACACCTCTACAGTCCGAGCCTAGATTGCTGGCATTGCATATATTTTTGTAAGCCCACAACTTCCACCCATCCGATGTAAAACGTAAAAGTAATGGATTATACAACAACTTATAAAATGCATTTTCATTATTTACAGACATTTCATACTTTAAACATAATATTTTTGTTATTGAAATATTACTTGGGGTCTTTGGACCTTTGGTTCATAGGGCTGCAGCTGAAACCAATCTCTTTTCACTCTTGACATGAGTCATGGTAAAATACATTAGTCTACTATCTCATCCTGGTAGTTTTTACTAAAGTGCATTGCAGGCTATAATCATGACCTCAGCATTGTTTCCAGCAAAATAATTATCTGTGTGAATTTATTGGTTTAGTCATCAAAAAGGATGGGCAACCATAAAGAAAATTGAACATGGGTACCTGTTATTAAAATTGAATGACTCCTTTTCACTAAAGTGTTAATTTACAGTACAGTAAATGGAATATATATTTACCAGTGATTTTCAAGGAAGTGGTGATTCGTTAGATCTCCAAAATGTGCAAAACTGTACTCAAAAGCAGAGGAAATGTATGCTTTATGTATTCAGAAACATACTATATGACAGCAGCAACACTACTGAATATTGACAATTCAGGACAATTATGAAACTGTTAACTTCAGTAATATTCTGTGATCATAATCATTTCCAATAGATACACTTTTTTAAATCCAACAGTGTTTTCATTTAGATGTTGTGCACTCATACCCAATATATTTTTTTTAAAAAGCAGTGTCTTAGAAAAATACATGTGCTTATTTGATTTGTAACAATGTATTATTCAGTCACTTGGAAGAGTCCCTTGTGAATATACTGCCGACATTGTTTCCAGCAGAAATCTACTCAGTTGATGATGTCATAGTCACATTATTGCAAGAAGCAAAAACAAAAAGCATTGATTTTTGTCATCTTGTAGTAGTTACTGGTACCACAGAAGTGCTTTTTAAAAAGCTTGTGTTACTACAATAGCAGAAAAAAGCAGATGCGAAATGGTATCGCAAGAAATGTATGATACAAGCTTCTTTCCAGTCGCAGCCATTATTAACAAATTGACCCATTTCTTGTTCCAGTAGCATTTATAAATATTTCAAACTAAAACGTAACAACACTTTCTGTAATGCAACACTGCCCAACTTTTGTTCAACTGTTAAACTGTGTCGTTTTATTCAGATTGCTTTCAAATCACACAATGCTTTAGTTAACCATTCCAAACCATCCATTTGAAGTGATTACTTTACAAATTAGATTCAGGGGGTAGCAGGGCTTGTTCCCTATGAATAAACAGCTGATGAAATAAGAGTCAAAAAGTAAAGCTTAACACTACTACAGTATGTCTTGTATTCCAGAAAACCTCAAATAAATAATCTGTTATTTTGATGTATCGCTATCAGTTTAGAGAATAACAGACTGAACAAAACTATGAATTAATAATTAAACTACATTCTATTGTACTTTTATTGATTAGCAATACATTACACAGACCATACAACCATATGGTTGTATACAACCATATTAGAGTCTTGTGATCAATAGCAGTTTGTTACAGTAGCTGCAAATTCTAATAATCGTGTGTGTGTGTGTGTGTGTGTTTGATTGATTGGTTTGGTTTGATCTCTTCTGAAATATGCTGCTGCTTCAAAAGACACAGATTCCCTTAAAAGGGGTTTTATGTGTATCGCTTTAAGAAGTAATTGATTTGGTTCAGTGAATCAGCAAGTAAGACAAGAATGCCTATTATCTTGAAGGTTTCAATTAGTATGAGGTCAGAACATTTAATAGCCAGAAATGACGTAACCAGATTGCGTATGGCAACGTTGAATGCCATCAAAATAAACTAATGCGATTAAGAATTTATTATTGACTTGGCCGGTTTGGTACATTATTATCATAGTATAAGATGCTACTAAAACTAGTCACAGGTATAATAGGGTGATGCCTTCCTTCCTGTGAGTCATAGTCCTCTTGTGGACGTTGTTTGCGTTGTTCCTTCCTGCTATCCAGTGTGCATTAGTAATAAGAACTGACCTTATTAATCAGAAGTCCTACCTTGCATCTTAGTAAGTGTTACAAGGTGGTATTATTGTGTTTTGCATTGTTGGAATTTAGAACTCATAGATGACGGATAGTGACTCTGGCTGGTGCTAGCATGAGAGCTTCCCCTCCCAGCTGTCCCACTTCATTCTAACCTAGACATTTACTACCTGGGTCAAAGTATGCTGAATGGTGTGGTGTTTTTGTGGTGTGGACTAATTGTGGACAAAATGTTCTATCAACATAATAAATGCACCAAAATTACATAAAGGGAAAATAACCTTTTTCTAGTTTGAAGATCCATAATTAAAAGACTAACAGCAGATTGCCTGCGTAGTTTTGAATAATGTTTAAATGATAAAGTTTGTTTCTTGTTATACTTTTTAAGAAAGACTTATCCAAAGCTCTTTTGGACTACACATTTTGTTATTGTTTAAAAACACGCAAAGTTACAAACACTGTATGTGGCCACCAGGTGGTGGGTGTTACGCTGTCGCAAAACCACCGTTGAAATAAAAGGTAAACTAACATCTTAAAGGAGATTTCACTTTAGCCACAGGATTTTCAGTTTGGTTGGACTGAATATAGATTTTACAATTCTTAGTGTCATTGGAAGGCGACAATTCTGGGATTTGATTAGATTTTTATCCACGCTAGTGCTAAACCCATGACTGTTGTTTGGGTATGTATGCCTTGATCACAATCTATTGTGGCTCCTGCTGGGAGAGACTAGATGGGGATGGGGTGCGGCAGTGTTTAAATGCTTGACTCAGCAACACAAGAGCAGATCTCATCCTGGCTCATATTAACTGGGATGTAATGTGATCTCATGAGCTCCTGGGGCAAGGGTTTGTCAGAGATGGATTCGCTTGCACTACCACTGCTGAAGTCAGTTCATTTTTAGGGTCATTAATCACTAATCATGAAAGCCAAGTTATTTTTATATAATGTCGCATGCTTATAAGGTGAAAGCGAACCATAGTAAATTGCTAGTTTTGGTTCTTTACTGCATTTTAGCAGCAGTTTAGCTGTACTGTTGAATTGCAGTCATTTTTCTTCTGGGAGTGGGTGACTCATTGTGATTGATAGAAAGCTGGATCAATAATATAATGTCTTAATGTCTGCCTGGGGGCTATGTTATCTTTACAGAAAAAGCATGCAAATCCAGTTGGTGATAGTTTGGAATAGGAGACATAAAAAATGATGTGTGAAGATATAGTTGACTGTCTGATTTTGTATCTGCCGATAAGATTTCTGAACGGATACACTTGATGCTAAATTAGTATCCGGGTGGTGGAGGTTGTTAAGTTCTCATGAGAATTAGAATTGTACTGTGCCCCCCTGTGGGATTCAGCATAGAGAAGCAAATGATCTAAGTACAACAGCCTTACATTTTAAAAGAGTGAGTGCTTCAGAAATAATTCACAGCAGCACTAAAATAAAACCAATTATACTGTTCTGGTATAGGAGACTGTGTAAGGTATTAATTTGACAACAGCCATTTTGCTTTTGCATTGATAACATTGCATTTCAGTTTGATAATAATTACAGTAAATCTCCTAGCTGGGCATTTACATACTGATGAGGATTTTCATATGCTTCCTATTCTGCTGCTAATGAAACAGTATAACACTTTCAGTTCTATATATGATTACACCAGGTATAATTGCAGTATTTATTAACTCTTCAAGTGTACCACGTATCCAGTCTATATAGTGTCTTTAATTATTTTATGGACAGAAATGAAAACGGAGCATTGATAACAATTCCCAGACATTCTGATTCACTTTGGTTATGTGATCATTTAAGTATGTGATCAAATTATTTGCCAAACATAGTCATACATTTTGTCATAGTTAGATACATTTGCTAAATATTCAAGCTACGTGTAAAATGAAGACATTTTCGGGAAATAATGTAACCTTTCTGTATTCGGCTGTGTAAACATATTGTCATCTTATATATATTAGAAACAATACAGAAAGGACACCCTTTTGTAATAACCTTATAGCTTGTATGAGTATCAGTGCTGTGGATCTGCTATGGCAATGTAAGGGCTCTACTGTGGTCTAGCACCATGGTAGCTTCAATGTTATGATTCATGTGTAGAATGGTACCACGGTGGTACAGTAACATTAATACATTATATCATAGTGCTATGAACCTGTACATACTGGCAATCCACTGCAGGGCCATGGTACTACTGAACATTATTTGCCCGAAATCCATTCTGTTGCCTTTGCTGGTAATGCATTGGTTTACAAAAGGTTCTGCAAGAATTTCTTCACAGTTTTTTTTTTATGGTATCCCAGTGGTCATTTCTGGAGGTTCCTTGAATGGCATAAGGGACAATTCCTTCAAAGTGTCCAGTCTTTAGTAAGTTGTTTTAAACACCAGTCATTTCAAAGTTCTTTTTGTCTCACTTTTGGAACATTAACATAGAATTGTATCCTTGCAAAAAATTAATTAAAGAGTTAATTAAAAACTGCTTTGAATGTGTGCCCTGTTAGGATGGTTGCTCTTTTCTTCAGTATGTACTGTGTACGTGCTTTAGGTTTTTAACACGAGCCAGTTATACTTTATATGCAAATCTCTCCATGGCCATCACGATTAAGAGTTTAGATTATCTGCTGAGCTGCTTGCTGGCTGAAATGTAACAATATGTTGGTCAAACAAAGCCCTTGTGGGCACCTTTCTTTTGTTTGTACATGCATTGTGTGGACGGACTCAGGATTAATTCCAGTTTGGATGTGACAGTACAGCATGTCAGAAGGAGATAGAGGGTTGGGTAAGATGGCACTGAGGGTGGGAGGATTAACTTTTTATAACACATGTTTCTCCAAGATAGTGTGGGATTAACTTGATTTAACTCATACTGTCCAGAGCTAGTAAGAAGCTGGTGAATTTGGAGTACAGATCCTTTTATCCACAGTCTTAATGCTGAAACTAAACACTGAATATCTAAGGTTAAGGTGAACACAGCATCCACTGAAGCAATTTGGACTTTTAGTTCAAATAATTTAAGCATAAAGAATAAAGACTGCCCTGCTTGGCATTTTCCACAAACCCTTTTCTGAAACAGTATACTGTATCCTGTTGTATTGTACAGTGCTCGATGATCGTACATACAAAACCAGATGTGTCTAACAATTTGACTATATCATTGGATCAAAGGGATTAACCCTACATTTTGAGCAAGGGATTTTATAACTGCCAGCACACTTTCATTATGCATTTTTTTTTAAATTCCTTTTGAAATATACAGTAATTTATATGAATATTAATACGTTGCATGGTTCGTAAAGGGTTATCTGTTCCATTACTCATGTTTTCAGATTTCATTGTTCTTAAAAAGGTTTAAAACCAAATATTGCACACACTGTATTGTACTATTTGTATTGCATTTTAACATTTAGTGAAATAAAACGATTGGCTGATTGGTATGGAATATGTTGATGCTTGTACAGTATCTATTTCATAACTGTCAAGCTATGTACAGTATTTATTACAGTCTTCTTAAGTGGATATCCCTATGCTTTAGGTCCATTTATGGATATGGCTTTGCTCCCTTGAAAATGCATGACATTCGCCTGGTTGGAATGGATTTAGATAAATACATAATTAGTTCGCAGTGTTATCTCATTTTTACAGAACCCTTCAAATGTAAGCCATACATCAAAAATAGAAGTGATGTGGGTCATGATGTTTCTAAAAAGAATCTGATCTGTCAGTGTGTCAATGTTGCTTTCTGTAAGTGGTGCTATGGGTGTTTAAGGGTGAATAAATATGTGATATTATTATTCACACTACTATTGCAGTTTTTTTTTTTTTTTTTGGGGGGGGGGGGGGGTGTATCAGTACCAGTTTTTTATTTTCAAATTGAAGCAGGAATGTATATAGAATAGTGATGTTGGATTGTGAGGTTGGATCCTGGATGTTATAGTTTCATAACAGTTCTGTGTGTTATCACTTAGAGATCACTACATAATGTACACCATATGTACATTTAATACACATCTATAAATCATTTAATATAACAATTTAAACCACAATTTAAAGGACTAAAAGATAATTGTGAAATGCAATGGCATTTGTTATGTTTAACCTGCAACAGTATCAGTGTGTGATTTTGACAATTGTACTTACATTTGAAGAGGAAATAGAGAGTGCAGTAACAAATAAAGAAGTATTACTGTTAAAATACAAATGTTTAAAACGTAAATACAAATCTTTTCAAGCAGGTTTAGTGCTTATTTTAATTGTTTTAGACTACACTTTAAACAGAAAAATAAACACAACAGTGTTATATAGTACACAAATACTGAATGCCTTGCATATGATCATTTCTAAACACATCATTGAATGTAATCATTAAATATCCACATTGTTCTGATTAGGTCATGGCTGTCTTTAAGGCATGAATAATTTATACATCTGCCCTAGATTTATAGGATAAAAAATAAGCATTCGGAATCTTTCCTGGGAATCATTGAATGGTACCCAGCTTTTTGCACTTGGCTGCATTACAGAGAGTGGGGGGTGGGGGGGGGGGCAAGGGGAGGGTCTTGTCCATCCTGAGCTGACATTAGGGACAAGTGCAGAGTAATGTTGCAGCTCTCCTTGAAAGGAAAGGGAGAGAATAACCTCTGCCCATCATTACCCGATGCATTACTGGCTTCAGTTTCCTTTGTGGTTTTCTAATACAAATTTCAAAGGCTCGGGTCTGCAATTAAAGTATTATCTACAGGATTTATAACTGTGTATCTCCTTTGGGGAATTGGAAATAACTGCATGGCGACTGTAATATGAACTATGGAGCACTTGTGTGGTATGTGATTTATTTTGTTTATATCATGGCTCATGAAACATACATGTTGTAAATTTATATCACGATATAGAAAGTATAATATTAGTTAATACCTATTAATGAATACCTGTATTGTATCATGAAAGTAAAAGGATGTTGTGTTACCCACATCGTTGCAAAGTTAGCCAGCAGTTTCCGCTGATCTGATATAGTGTTAATGGGGTCAGCAGGTTTGAAAGCCCATTCCTGTGGATATATTATCCTATACTGAGCACTTGTGTAGGAGTACAGCATCCACTGCTGCTCTCTTCCATAAAGATCATTATCACAAATTGAATTATCCTGTGAACTGCAGTCTGTTTTTGTAAAATGAGTAGCTTATCGATTTGGAAGGTGGTGAAATAATAAAAAAATAACACAAAAATCCGTACGGAGGCAGAACAAAAGCATCAGGCTGTGCAGGAGCACCACAGTGCATCTGTTCACACTGAACCCAGGTGGAATTAATTACAAAAGCAAGCCTGGCTCAACTGGAGACAGTAGAATGCTGGTAAGGCAACATGTGCAGTATGAATCACACATTTACAGATACAATGACTCAGGTCTCCTAGAAGTACAATTTATAAAAAGCGTATTGACAAAATGACTGTATTGGCTACCAAGGGACCATTTCATGAAAATGGTAGATTTGTTATATTAGCAAGCTTTCCGGCAGTTTGATTCTGATGGCTTATCCACTGTAACAAGCTGCATTTTCATGGCAGTGCCGTCTTTGCTAATAATACACAGCGTGTACTACATATTTAATAGAGATATTATTATTATTATTATTATTATTATTATTATTATTATTATTATTATTATTATTATTATTATTATTATTATTATTAAATTAGGAAAAGCAATCAAATGTATTTACCCAAGTTACTGCTAAAAAACAGCTAACAGTACTGTGTGCAATTAAGTACTGTTCAAGATATTCCAACAGTGATTCAGAGTGGGTTATAGGTGCTATAACTGTGTTGGTTAGTGTTCTATATTTAGTGGTACTTGGACACACTATAGGGGGTATTTTGATAAGGACATCTAGAGGTGATTTTTTTGTTTTTTTTTGTTTTTGTTGTTTATTTTTTATTCTGGTTGATTCATTGATTCCCATTGGTTTTGTCTAAACCTGGTGGTAGATCCCTCATGTTTTCACTGCTCTTATACTTTGTAGAATGTTTGTTTAGGATGGCAAAATAGACCTTTTTCATAACCCAGCTGGGGCTGACATTGCAAAATAGAATATTTAGGCTCCATAAAACAAACTTTGTTCACTTTATGGAAATGACAAAGGAGCAATGAAAAGCTTTTACTATTGAGTCAGTTCACAAAGTAGACACTTATATCTTATCTTCACACAGTGGAGTTGAGGGGAGCATAGAAACGGTCTCTCCACATCACATTCACAAGCAGTACATAGAGCTGATAGTCAAGATTTCTGTCAGTACAACAAGCTTATGAGACACCATTGGGCCTCCAGCATTGAGTAAGCCTTGTGTTGTAAAGTAATGTGCTGCTGGAGACAAAATGGCAGACAAGGAGGTACAGACTCTGCCTCTGCTTCCTAAACCTTAAATAGCTTCAGCTGAGAGAGACTTTAAAGAGAGTGAAGACCAAGTCAAGAGATCAGGAAGACTGGTAAATCAGTGAAAGATGAGTCCGACACTCAACAAAAATATGACTTCCCTCTCATGTCAACACATTGTAAATCAGAATACCTTCAGTCAGAAAGAAAGAAACTTCTGCATTTAATACAGATTTGGGCTGTTATTGCTGTTATTAGGAATACGTTGATGTAATATTTCACTCACAGTTTTGTTTTTTGCAGCTTAAAGAGAAGATACGTTGACAATTAAACTTGTTGTTTTAGCTCTCTAATTTGAGTTTCTCATTTTGTGTTTCTTTTTTTCCCACCTGCTGATATTTTCCTATTCAAGTTTTAAATGCACTGCATTGTGCTTCAGGGGTTTTTACAATGTTACATGGGAGGTATAGCTTTGACTTCAAGGGGTGTGATTTTCTAGATATCAGCAACTCTTACCTTGGAACAGAGGCGACTTAGAAATGGTTTATTTTCTGTTACTCTTGTAATGATTTTGCATTTCTGTAAGATTATATACAGCTAATTCACCTAAATTGGGTCTATTCATTAAAAGAGCTTACAGTGGTATCAACACAAAAACCTAACCTTACCAATAAGACATATTTTTGTCATGTAAAAATGTTTTTAAATGGTTCAAAACAAGGCTACTACACATAAAGCCTTTAACATTTTCCTTTACTGGAAGCCTTTTGTATACTTCATAATTCACTATACCGGTTTATGTTTGTACTTATTTGAACTAATAAATACAAATAATCCATAAGCAGGGTAAACTCCCTTTCTATTGTAATATCAAATGTCATAAAATTAATGTTTATATTTTTCTTGAGAGATGAGAAGGGCATTTTACTGTTTGAAGCAAATTATTTGTTAATGATATGAAAGCTAGATAACAAGGAATTAAAAATGAAACATTTGAAAGCAGAGTGGGAGAAAATTTAAGATATGCTTTATATACTGTGTACTGTATAAAATAGAAATGTGTAAGGGTTTGTCTCAAATGGTATAACAGACTGCAATATATACAGTACATTTTCATCTTGAGTCAACTATAGATACCTGAAATCTTTCTTTGTCCGGATGCCTATAGTTTCTTTTTTTTTTAAGAAAAACATAAGCAGGAGAGTCTTGAATCCCTAATATCTCTGGGCATGTTGTTCCACAGAGATAGTGCAAGTATTTATTATTTATGGGTCATCTAGAAAGCAATTCCCTGTAATGAGAGGGGGAGGTTTAAAACTTAGAAGTGATTTTCAGTCAGAAAGAGATGGGATTTTTTGTCGTCTTTATAAATGAAATGCAGTTGAAAATCTCTCTAAAATGACAGAGATAACCAATTGGCTTGCAAGCAGAGCATGAAAGCATGTGTTGGGTGGATTTGCATCTGAAATTACCCTGATGGTTTTGAGCTTAATCAATTAAACTGCCTCTTACTATCAATGCTGTGCCATTTTGTGTTCACAGCTGAACCAGAAGGGATTGTCGCCAGGATCTAGCCCATTTCGCCATGAGTATTGCAGTGTCTCCGATGGCTACCGACCAAGCATCACCAATGATCTTGAGTATGACTCCTGTAGTGGAGCCGAGGGGGCAAGGGGTGGAGGAGGAGGGGCAGGTGAAGGAGGCTGACTCTGGGCAGCGCTACGAGAAGCCTCCTCCTCTCCACACAGGGGCAGACTGGAAGGTGGTCCTGCACCTCCCTCAAATAGAAACGTGGCTGCGGGTGACCACTGAGAGAGTCCGGGACCTCACCCACTCCGTCCAGCAAGATGCAGAGAATAAACATGTGGATGTGCATTTAGTACAGCTGAAGGTAAGAACTATACTGATGACTATGCAAACTGGACTGGCTTATTTGTCAATAAAATGCTTATGAACAGTACTTTCTTATATCATCCATAACTACAATATAAAACATTCAATGATGGTGCATGTAGTAATATAATAAATTCAGTTACAAAAGTTTTGTCTTTCTCAGTATCTTCAAAGTTTTAATTAGGATTGCTACACAAACCTTAGTCTTACCTATTCTAATATCTTTACTGCCTTTCATAGTGGACCACCATCACAAAGCACTTTACAGAGATAAGCTGTGAACTGTGCATTATATGCAGTCACTTACAAAAGGACATTGATTTAACATCTCATCCACAGGATGGAGCACAAGGATGTTAAATGACTTGCTCAGGGTCACACAGTGAGTCAGTCAGTGGCAGAGGTGAGATTTGAACCAGTGCCTTTTTGGTTACAAGCACTGGACTTTAACCACTGGACCACAATGTAATCAAAAGCTTGCAAGAAGAAATGAAGGGGCTGGGTTTAGAAAAAAAACAAACTTAAATATGCAAATATTAGAAGAACTCATGAAAGGAGATTTGAAGCACGAGGAGATTAAGACATGCATAGAGATCAATACCCCTGTTTTAAATAGTCAGACCGAAAATAAGTGAACAAGTAACCAGTCAGAATAAATCACCCAAGGGTATGATGTAACAGTGCTAAAGTGGCAGCTATTTGATCTGGTCTGGCAAACGCCTATCTCAGCATAAGCCAAGTTTGTTAAAACCAAAAAAAAAAAAAAAGGTTGTGCAGTCTTTTTTTTATTCAGTTAGGAAACCCTTTTTCATAGGCAGGCTGAGTGAAGTTAATCATCTTTGTTGTAGCCACCTTCATACCCCCCTGTTGGTGATAAAACAACCCACATTCCAAATAATTTTAGGGATGAACAAAATGCTGTTCTAATATACTAAAATAGTAGTGCTTAACCTTGGCAACTTTTATCGAGTAAATCTCTGCTGATAAAGGAACTGGAACTAAACAAAGAAGTAACATTTTGTGCAGACTCACAATTTAACTTATCTATATGAAAAACAAAATTGATGCTTTTACATATCCACTTACCCAGTGACTAACCCCCTTGCTAATATTTTATACCAGAACAGTATGCAGGGTGCTTCCTGTCACAAAAGTGTTGGTTTAATGACACAGTCACACATCTGACTGTGTTCCTAGCCTATACTGTGTATCATTGCATCACAAGGTCTGTTGGGGCATATTGCACAACCCTGGAGATCAGAGGAAATGCATTGTGGATGGCATCCTTAAGAAACTCCACTATGGCATAGTCGTCTTTTATATGAACCTGTGGTTGCAGGTGGTGAGGTGCCTACAGTGTGGGCCTCCCTGGTATTCTGCTAGGTCTTATTGCTTTCATTGTAGTCATTTAAGGCTCTAAAATGGCCCACACTCATAAAACACTTATTCCTTAAAAATATGATTTTACTGCAGCATTCAAAATAAGTCTTAGTAAGCGTCACAATGCATTTATTAAATTAATTCTAAGTAATATATTTTAATTTGGCAAGGTTTTTTTACAAGAAAGAAGTAATTAAAACTGCTCAGTGGATAATACATTGTTAAGTGAGAGTAATTAATGGTGCTTCTCTGAGAAAGACACAAACTGTAAATTAACACTTTTGAATCATTTATGAGGATATGTGTGTGTGCTAGATTCTAATTGAATGAGTTGCACGTATTGTGTGCTAGTTTAAATGACTGAATCATATATTGTTTTAAGTTCTGTTTTAATGCATACAGTTTGTCACAGTATCTCTCATTTGTAGACCCCACAGCGACCCTCTGATGAGTATTCAGCTGTACTTTTAGCACTGAAAATTTCACATTTATTCTCATTAACCCCAACAAAATAGGTCTCCTGCCTCAATACAATCAAGATCTAAGAATCCAGCAAATGTCTATCAACTGTGAGCTAAATATGGAGGAGAGCTCAAAACATATATGTTCAGATGAAACAAAATGGTGGTGCTGGTCATTGCATTAAAAATAAATAAATAAATAAATAAATAAATAAAGTCTAAATTATAAGTAACTAAAATACTCATTGCCTTAAAAAATACACTGGGGAATTTCTGGTTTTAAATGAAACAAAGTAGTATTCCTCAAGTCTCTAGTTTGACAATATTGTAAGAGTGAAATGTATGATGAATGACATGTGATGTCAGAAATCTGCAGGCCTGGGTCAATGGGGCAGATAGTTTTGTTCTTGATAACAAATCTATCTATCTATCTATCTATCTATCTATCTATCTATATATATATATATATATATATATATATATATATATATATATATATATATATATATATATATATATATATCAGCTATTATATATATAGTCGGTTAAATCCAAGTTTTAGGTTCTTAGAAAAGAAACAGTGTCATAAGGGTTCCATGTGCACGTATAATAATATTATTATATTATTATTTAATAATAATAATAATAATAATAATAATAACTAGCTGGTGGCATTCAGTTTAACAGTTAACTGTGCCACAACATGAGATTGTTAGGTTTCAAAAACAGAATAATTGCTATATAATTAGACATTATTTGGTAATCCTTTGGTAGTTTGTAAATGACCCTAGCAGTATGTGATACACATTACAGTGATAGCTTACAACATACCATAATGGATCTCAAGTGAAAATCTGTGGGGACCTGTCTCGCCCTACATTAGCTTCACTGCTGCAAATGGGGCTGAAATGAGCCGGTCTGTGGCAGTAACAGTCTAATGGATGGCATTCTACATCAGTGATGGAAGTGATATTCATCTGTGACACAGTGATGATCCATTTAAGGTTAAAAATAGAAGCACTTCGTATTCCCCTCATATCTCTTGTGCATTTTAAAAATATATTATCAGATTATTGGGGCAAACTGAAAGATAATTTAGTTTAACCTTGTTTTTCTTGGAATATAACTGCCTTGAATTTAATGTGTTTTTATTTACAGAATACATATATGAAAATGAACTTTGGCCCTGTATACAATTGCTCCTTTTCTGCAATTCCTGAGGAATTTATAGAAGCTGCTTGGTAGCAGCATCTAAGAGTTTAAAGCACCCAATGTGGAAAGAGCTCTCAAATCATACCCAACCTCCACATGCAAGTGGTGTAACTATTAACCCGACCCACTGCATCACTTCCCCTGTTTCTCCCTGCATTGTTGGTCACTTTGTTCATTTCCTCATCCTTCCAGCTCTCTCTTCACGGTTCTACTCTCTGTGCAAGGAGCCACTAGGCCACCTTCCGGTAGCCTGAGGCTCACAAGCTGAGGATGTGCTCACATACCTGTCTCGACTGGCGAGTCAGTAGAGATACTGGAGCGTGGACTCTGGTGGGCTTCAGCTCTACCTCCTATTAATTCCCGGTGTGCCATTCTGCTGTTGATGAAGCAGTACTTTCAACTTCATGAAATAAATACATGACACAGTCTCACATTCTAATACTGTCTCAAGGAAACAGTGCCAATTAACATAAACCCAAGCTGAGGACGAGGACATGGTCAGTTATTATTACGCTATTATAAACCAAACATATTTTTGCACTGGATGGCTTTACATTGATTGAAATGTAAGCAGCTGTTTAGCAATCATCAAGATTCATATACCCTGTTGGTTGTAGAGGGATTATACTTGATTGGAACCTGATTGGTCCACGTGTTTTCTCCTGAACCCTCACACAATACAGCTGAAGTGCAGTATACAGGAATTCTAATGTTGAATCATAATTAATGTTAAATAAAGTCTAGACACTATCATTTTTCTCTGATCTTTCTGTTTTAGCATTAAAGTCACTCTCAGAAACATACAGTAGCTAGCACAGTGGTATTCAGATGGCGAAATTAATGTAATAAACTGTTATATAATTGAGGTCAATTTCAGTGTGGGAAGCTCATACGACTGATTTCCCATGGAGTTATGAGGAAGGGGAAGGTTAAGCAGTGATGTTCTCTATCGTAATTGGAAACAAGAGTTATATGAGGTGAGCACAAATTAGGTTTGCATAGCATGACAATATATTAACCATGATTTAAAGATTTGACTGTGTATTTGAGTGGCAGGCTCCTTGGAAACATAGATTATTATGGTCTCACATAAAGGATCAGAGACAAAGGAAAAACGTTAGTATGGTGTTTAGATGAAGGAGTAAGTATACTGGGAATCTCAGAATGGAAAATGTTCATTATTAATGTGTTCCTTTTATAATTACGTTGGTCCAGAAACAACACTGGAGGAACCTGCCTTGCACTGAAGTCATAACGAGATGTAAAATCACCCACAGTAATGTGATTTCCTGTGGCATTTAGGGAGTTAATCCACAGCGGTCCTATTGCAGTTCAGTCTGTTTAATATGTGATATGTGGCTTCCGTATTGGTGTCCTGCGGTCTGCCGACTATGTTAGAATTAGTTACCAGAAGTGCAGTAAGTAGCCAAGTAATTGGTCATATAAACAGATTTATTTTCAAAGCGTCCATGCTATGACTGTTCCTGGACCTCACTGTTTTATCAGGTGTAACAAATAATTGCAATATTTTAATGTCGAGCAGTGCACATTCAACATTTACTGTAGATGAAAAATAAAAAAAAAAGATTTCAGCAATTATATTTTAACATGCTGTGGTCTTGTTTCATATATACATCAAGAATTACAGTACAATTAAGAGCAAGATACAAACTACAAGATACATTAAGAGCAAGATTCAAGCATTCAAAATTCTAAAAGGTATTGACAATGTCGACCCAAGGGACTTTTTCAACCTGAAAAAAGGACCAGGGGTCACAAATGGAGATTAGACAAAGGGGCATTCAGAACAGAAAATAGGAGGCACTTTTTTACACAGAGAATCGTGAGGGTCTGGAATCAACTCCCCAGTTATGTTGTTGAAGCTGACACCCTAGGATCCTTCGAGAAGCTGCTTGATGAGATTCTGGGATCAATAAGCTACTAACAACCAAACAAGCAAGATGGGCCGAATGACCTCCTCTCGTTTGTAAACGTCCTTATGTTCCTTATGTTCCTACAATGACTTCAGTCCTAATAAGATCAAATACAAAACACAGTGTGGTTTGATATCGGGGCAGTTCAAGAGCAGATAACACTGTTTTACTAGTTAAAATAACATTGTACAACTATGTAAATGGAGCGCCATCTAGTGGTTGTATTTGAGAATACAGACCTGTTTGGAGCTGTGTAAATGTGTTGAGACATTATTGCAAAGCAGCTTATGGATGGGTATGGCAGTAACTATACAGACACCTGGTTTTTTACCAGAGGTCACCTGATTATATCAATATAGTGCACTGGAATGTAGTGGGATGAACTCAGGAAATAATAATAATAAAAAATAAAAAAAAAAACAATCTGCATTTTGGAAATGTGCTTAAGCATTAGAATAGTGCATTACTATAAAAATGACATTATGCAAAAGAGATGGATTACATCTTTCCATATTGGAGAGCATGCAGAAGTGAAAATGGCATTGTGTTGAACCAGACTGGCAGTGCTTGTTTCTTTGGAAGAGAAGCTGATATTTTAATGAATCTTGTTTTCACAGAGGCTCAGTAAATACTGTAGTCAAGTCCTCACTGCTTCCAAAAGAACAAATTATATATATTGAAGCAATGTGTAGAATGCAAAAAATGGGATGGATGGCGAAGGGCTGACGAGGGAGCTGCCAAGTTGGGGATTGGTGCATGTGGCTGTGATAAGCAGCATTAAATGTTCAGAGCTGTAATCAGCTTAAACACTTTCTAGAATTAAGTTGGGCTTGACTCCCAGTTTAAAATATGAAACTGCATTTCATTGTTTGGATCCTGTTTTCTAATATGCTAAGCTTGTCAGACATAAGAGACAGCTGAATATTTAGATTTTTTTAAAGGTCAGGCCATAACCAGAGGGGCTAGCAGCTGTTTATATAAAATTATATTCAGTGATGTAATCATATTGCTTAGGAATTCCTGGAATCTGGGGGTGTGCCACATGGCACTGAAAGAAACTGGATCATGCCACAAAAGGATATCAGAAAGGGGTCTATTTACAGTAATTCAAGGGATCAAAATAACTAGCTTATATCTTAAGCAAGCCAGCAGCCAGTGCAGTTTCACTGAATAATAACCCAAATGGACATCTTATGCAGTGTCAGGTGAAGAACTGAGGGGTGAGTAAAGCTAAACACCTTAACAGGGACTTTTCAGTGTCTTGTCAACAACAGTGGGCATTCTCAATAGTCGGTCAAGTGGCACTTTCAGATTGTAAGCATAAATGCAGATGTGCTTGCAGTGTTTCGCGGTCGAACCAACTAGACAGGCCAAGTAGAGTTACCCTTAGATGACCTGAAAGGGGTTTTAGTCCAGTGAACGGTAGAAGTGTCAGTCTTCCTTTCATAGGATTCGACTTGGTTGTATTGCAGCTGTTCTTGGAATTGTTGTTAATCAGAGAAACCTCTCTGCACAGAGGTGTCGCTCTTTAAGGAATGTGACGGTGCTGAGCCAGGGAAATAATCCCGTGTAGAGCTCCGGTTTCAGGAAGGCTACCAGGCTGTGACTTTATGAGATCTACATCTTGGGGTGACACACAAGAATGCCAGTCATTCTTTAGCTAGTCTGCCTGAGAACGACCAGGTACTCATTCAAAAACGTGTGTGGCTGTCTTCCAGCTGCTACTCAATTATACCACCATTGCCCCTATTAATTGCAGTTACCCTGTTTTTGCTAATAGGACCAAACTGACCAGCGATGACATGTCACACGACTTTAAAAATAAAGTATATATCTTTTTTTTATTATTATTATTTTTTACTAATTTAAATTGTTCTAAGTGTAAATTATAAGACGCTTCTTTTAGTAAACAATTATTTAGACTTGGATTAACATGGTGATGGTGAGTTTATGAAACAAAGGAAAATAAATCCTCTGATAAACATTTCTCTTGTTAGTCACCATTGTTGGTTAATTGTGTCAATGCCATGTGTAGAGTAGTCATTCACACCACTATATGCTGTAATGCTTTTACTCAAGGAGGTTTTGTAACTTTATAAAAGTCTGCTAACTTCATACCAGATCTAAAAGTTAAAGGAACACTAAGCTTTCAGACATTACGTTTTTGCAGTGTTAGAAACCTATTTTTGCTCAACATGATTTATCAAGTACTGTAGTTCAAAACAGCAGTGACCATTCATAGAATTGGACAATGTCCCTGATCACATGACTTTGCTATTTCTGCTGCAGCTGTACATCAATAGAACAAACAAACAAATGGCATTAGAACCCCAAAAGTCTTGATAGTACATTGCCTACACAGTCTTGAAAGCTAACTTTCTCTGACATCACAAAAGACCCTGGACAGCTGCTTTAGCACATTTGACTGTAAGTCTTGCATTCAGCTTGCATTCTGTTTGGAGTTAGGTCAGAGCCTGAAATAACCCTTCTAATTGCCAGAAGCAAATGCCTTTCAGAATTCCACTTTGAAATGTGAAGAGGCTCTCTTCCCTGGGAAGTGAAATTCAGGTCAGTGAGAGTGGAGTCCAGGAGGACACACTCCACTTGGGAGAGGCACAGCAAGTAAAGTAGGAGAAACATGACTTATAATTTTTTGTTTTCATATGTAGCTTTGGAGTTATCAACTGACAAGCACAAATAGACAAGACTATCATGTGTCTAGTTTATCGCGTATTGAACTGTAAATATCAAATGGATTTACTGATATTGCTCAAGAGAGTTCAAAGTCTCTTGTCCTGCAGACACCATGAATGAAGAGCTGGTACTAAATACATCCTTCTAAGGTAAGCCTTATGCCTTAATAACCAATGCTTTATATACAATGGATGTCTTTTTTTATATCTTAAATATGTGTTGGAGCAGGAAACTTTAAATGTAAGCCCCAGTGTATTTAACATTTTTAAGGAATATGAGCACACAATTGCAGTGGCAGTCTAATAGTGGAAACACTGTTCTTAAATCTACAAAATGGACAAACAACTTGAAATTCAATCCATTGCAAAACAACACATCATAACCACGTTTCATAAAATCATCATCGGACCATGTCTGAGACTGGTGACAGGCTGTAACTTTGAATGTCACTTTGCTGGAGATTATAGGAATACATTTGATCAACAAGTTTTTTTTTCACACTTGACATTGCTATGATGTTTTTATTGCTCTGGCAACAAGTGTGACCTGTATTCCAGAGCGCTTTCTTTTTTTTTTGGCGCAGGAAGTGAAGAGACCAGAAGTGTTATTGATTCCAGTACTGGCATCTGTATTTGCATTCAGGATTAATGCCTGGAAGTGTACTTATCTAGCAGCTGGGTGTGACCCTGACTTCACCTCAAATGCTACATTTTTATTTGCATTTTCACTTCTGGTGTGAGGGCTCTGAAATAAAGCTGAATTAAGGGTACATCCCAGGTCTGAAGTTGTACTTTCTAACACTTAGCAAATGCTAAAAGTTTTCTCTGTGTTAACTCTGAAGTCTCCGAAAGCATTCTGCCAAGATCAAGTTCAACAGGCTAAACTGAAATATAGCTACAAATACCCTTCCCTTATTACGATGCCTGCATAATTCTCCCTCATAGTAATCCTGGGACATAGCTGTTTAAAGAACCGAATGTTCTAAATTGGCATTTGGTTTGGAAAAGCAGTAAAGCAGTCGTCAAGGTAAGAGTTGTGGTTTTACAGTTTGAGGTAGCCACTGTGTGCAGTACATGATCCTCACATCTTGTTTCAGTGTCTTTAAAGAAGCACTCTAAAAGTTTGTTTTAATTACTTCTGAAAACTGTGCAAACCTTAAAAAAAAAAGTGTGAAAAAATATGATGCAACAAGTACAATGAATAGTGAATTAAATATGTTTTCTTTCTCGCATCAGTTAGTTAGTTTAAGAGAAGTAATTTTACTTTGCTCCTAATGGAAGATAAATTTTACTTTTGTATTGTTGTATTCCCAACCAAAAGTACACAGAGTATAAGGAAATATCAGTATTCGGAAGGGAAGCTCACAAGTTCCAACAAAAACCAAGGCAAATAACTGGATTACAACTTACCGATTGCCTTTGTCAGTGGTGGATTGTGAGATTAGTATTGCATACAGTTGAGTTGTAATTTGTAAGGTTTTTATTCCTTTTATAATTCTCAAGTGTTTTGACATGACTGCTGAAGGAGCTGTTTAAAGGCTTTGTTAATGTGATTGTTGTGACTCAACCAATGTTTGCAAATATTTTTAGTGAAGCCTTTACATCCTCACCTCCTCGGACCAAGGATCAGATCAATATTTTCATTAATAGTTGTTTTGAGGTGAGTTTTGGTGATCCCTGTTTGATATTGAACACGAGATTTGGTCATGTCTGTTTATTGAGAAATAAAAGACAAATTCCATAAAAACAATGCAGACCTGTATCGCACCTTACCACACTGAGACATCTCAAGGCGTTTTACAGAGAAGTCCAAATACTTTTCTTGTAAACTATATCATAGAGAAACTACGGAAAACAAGCAATATTATATTAAGTTAGTGTGGCCTAAATCATGTTTATTAATGTGTGTAAGCCACTGTGGTCAATTCACTATGTCTACTTATCAGTGTTGCTGGAACAAGATCCCCAATAAAAGTAGTGAAGTATTATATTTCAGTTGGGTTTATAATCCAGCACATTATGACAAAATAAAGTGGGTGTCTTTTGAACCTGAAATTTGTAATAAAAGTAAAAGGTTTTCTGCATTATACATTCTAATAGCCTATCCTGTTTTCCTTGTGCAGGATATTTGTGAAGACATCTCAGACCATGTGGAGCAGATCCATGCCCTGTTAGAGACAGAATTTTCGCTGAAGCTCCTCTCTTACTCAGTCAACATTATAGTTGACATTCACACAGTGCAGCTCCTTTGGCACCAGTTACGGGTCTCTGTTCTAGTGCTGAAGGAACGAGTCCTGCAGGGTCTCCAAGACTCTAACGGGAATTTCACCAGACAGACAGACATCCTGCAGGCCTTCTCTGAGGATAAGAATGAGGTGAGGGCCTTCTTACGTTCTCACTAGCTTGGTAACTTTCTCTAAAATAAATGTGAGGGATTTGGAGCTGAGAGTTTATTTCAGTTTATTTTATTTTAAAGAGAGAAAGGGGCAGGATCACTAAATGGGGACTGAGACCCACGGGGGTCATTGAAAGATCACATGAAGGTTACACTCCTAAGCATACCCATAGTACTGAAATATTAACATTTTTAATATATGTTGATTTTTTAAAAATGTTTGCTTTATTATATAATGGTATGCGGTGCCTGTTTTTGATGTAATGCCTTGTTTTGTCATGTGGGACCTCAGCAGACCCAAGTCACTTTAAAGTGTGAGAACCACTAGGTTAGTCATATATCAAAAAAACATCCAAGGTAGTATCTATAAATACCTTCTAGCAATGGGACATTCTTAATGTTTGGCTATTTAACTGAATTTGCAATTTTTACTTAATGTATTGTATGATTTGAGAGGTTAAGCAGCCTCTAATATTTATTGTTGTTGTTTTTTGTTTTTTTTTACAGGCCCGTCTTGACTCCTTAACTGAAGTTGATGATTCAGGTCAGTTGACAATTAAATGCAGCCAAGATTACTTTTCATTAGATTGTGGTATAACTGCATTTGAACTGAGTGACTACAGTCCGAGTGAGGACCTGCCAACTGAGCTGGATGCAATGACCCCTAGCCGAATAAAGTCAAAAACCCACGAGGCCTGTTATTACCCAGATTTGGAGAAAGACTTCCCAGAGCTTATCCAAAGTGTGGGCTTGCTGACGGTAGCAGCTGAACGCTTGTCTTCCAAGCAAGAAGAAAACATCTCAAACCAGGAAGGACATTCAGCTTCCACTCCAGAAATCAGTGAAGAAAACAGTGAAACTTCCAAAAAGTCATCCCCTCTGAGTGGGATAGACAAGCCTTCCACTGAGCCATCAGCAATACCTGATAATTCATCTGTTGTGGCTATAGGGACTTCCTGTCAGACACATCAATCAGTTCCAAACAGCCAGCACCACTCTCATTGTGAAAACTCTATCTCCAAGAGACCTATCAGAGACTGTTTTAACTACAATGAGGTGTCTCCAACGCAGCCGTCATTGCCTAAAAAAGCCATGTACTTAGAAGGAATGTCCAGAGATGATATAGAATCGGTCCTCAGCAGAATCCATCCATCATCTCTTTTAATTCAGGCAGAGATGAGCAGAAGCACTCCATCCCTTCTGGATCCCGCAGATAGGTCCAAGTTCTGTCTGGAACTCACATCAGTCTACCCCAGTAATACCTCCTCATCTGTCAGCCAGTCCTATGACTGTTTGAACAAGATCAGTGACAAGAACCATAAAGTTTTAATTAATGCATCTTCATACAAAACTTCTCTAGGTCCAGATAGGCTCAAACTTACAGTGCAAAGCTCTTCAGAAACAGATCGACCAAGTGACCTTGAAGATCAGAGTTCCTACGGGGAATCCAGATATGCACCGAGCACAGAGTCCCCTCACTGCTGCAATGAGATCAGTAGTTCAGCTCATAAAGACAGAGCAGTGAACAGTTATGAGGTGAGAGGCCAGTCTTTAATTGCAGAAGATGATCAAAGTAATCTTCCAGGATCCCCCATGCATAGTAATCAGAAAGATTCCAATGCTGGTAGCCCAGAATCAGCATTGACATCTCTGGTTCCTCTTCTTCCAAAAGACAAACATGAGCGTTCACCAAACCAGAGTAATGGGAACAGTAAAATGGTTGAGCCATGGTATGGATCAGATGAATACTTGGCTCTTCCAGCTCAACTCAAGAAAACAGAAATGCTGGCACAGAAGCTGGAGAACTTGGCCAAGGTCCTGCCCGAGAAACACATGGAAGAAACCATCCAGGATATCGATGACTGGGAGCTTTCAGAAGTGAACTCTGACTTCGAGGCCTTTGCACCTTTTCACCCTAACAGAAGGTATGAAAAAGCTTTTGGTACCAGGATGGTTTCTCCCACATCCTCTAGTGACATTGCCCCATCACTGGATGAGAGCATTGAATCTGGGCCACTGAGTGACCTCCTATCAGAGGATGAACTGCCCATTCAAGAACCTAGAACTGAAAGTTGTGTTAAAGAAAAGGTGCAGAAGGGATGGGTTGGACCGGCGTCCTGTGATGCAGACGACCCCAACCTAAGCAAACAGGCGCTTATTCAGCAGCTGCTTGAAGATATCCACCACCAAGACAACTATGAAGCCGTCTGGGAAAAGATTGAGGTGAGTGACTTTATTTTGAATTAGTCTTAAAACTGCACTGTCCCTCGGCCATATTTCATTAAATACTATCCTAGCTGTTCACTGTTATAATTTAGGCATCTGGGAATTAAAGGGAAACTGTTAAAGTTGTACTTTTGTAGACCTGAACATTTACTACAGAATAATTTATACATGGGGCACTGCACCTTTAGTTACCCCATAAAGTCATAACGTGGAATATTCTACAAACAACACAAATAGAGCACACTGCACATATCTAGAGAACCACTAACCCAATTGCGATAAATATTGGTTTGTTCATTCTGTAAACATTCTACATGTTCTAGAATTCTACATAAATCAATTGTTTTATCACAAAAGGAGAAATACTTGTAGACCAACTCAACAAAATACATACAGGTTACATTAATAGATATAGCTTTAGAATTACACTGTGTAACAAAAAAAAAAAAAAAAAATAATTGTTCCTGGGTAGTAAGTGTTATTTCCTAATTGCTTATGCCTCAAAAGTATAGAACATGGCTGTTATTCCCCACAAACTTTGCTTTTGTGACCAGGACAGTGATATTTCAAAATATCACTATTTCCAATAGGAAAATGGGCAATGTGTGTCTTTTCATTCACATAAAGTCAGAAAAAAACAACATATGAATCCAAATTAACATGTATTTATACTAAAGTAATACAAAGATGACTACAAAACATTTAGAAGTGAGTAGTTTTTTGAGATTTACAATTATACTGTATTTACATGGAACCTAATACCTGTATTTACAGTATAATTGTAAATCTCGAAAAACAACTCACTTCTAAATCTTTTGTAGTCATCTTTGTATTACTTTAATATAAATACATGTTAATTTGGATTCATATGTTGTTTTTTTCTGACTTTATGTGAACGAAAAGACACACATTGCCCATTTTCCTATTGGAAATAGTGATATTTTGAAATATCACTGTCCTGGTCACAAAAGCAAAGTTTGTGGGGAATAACAGCCATGTCCTATACTTTTGAGGCATAAGCAATTGGGAAATAACACTTACTACCCAGGAACAAAAATTGTATTACATAGTGTTATCATCCATAGCATTATCTACTGTATACTGCTATATGTATACCTACTGAACGGAATATTATTACTGAACTGGTTGGATATTCTCCAGAAAGTCCTAAGAGTCATGAATGTGAGAGACTTAGATACAAATTCACCTGCCAACTGAGTGCCTACAATCAGCCCTCTATTAAAGTATGCATTGTCTGCTCACTTCTTCTCTATCTTGACTGAATCTGCAGCAGGACTATGCAGCTTTTGTATGTTAAAAATATTTAAAAGGGATTCAATGGGACAGCCAATTTATACAAACTGTGTGTGTGTGTGTGTGTGTGTGTGTGTGGTGTGCTTGCATGTGATACATTTCACAGCTGGTCCAACTGTTGTGGCTTGCCAACAAATATGCACTTTAGTACCACCTTGTGGTCATTTGAAATATGTCACAGATGTTGTCTAAATATTTTACTGTATGACAATTGACCAGGATAGCTGGCTTTGCTGTTCTGCAGATTGTTGATTGATGAAATATCCTTTCTTATAAGGAAATTGTGACGTGTTATTTTGGCCTTGCAAGGTCAGAATCTGCCTAAAATTTCCTCTGTTAACAACAACTGAGCTGTCCCTGTGTGAATTAGCATATGGGAAATCTGGTTATTCATGTAGGTGTTAGAACATGAAAATCAATTACTCTTTTAAGATACCTTAATACATGTATGTCAAATTGTGTTATATACAAAGTTTGCAGTTAAAATATATATTTTTGTTAAAGATTTTCCTTTTAATAAAACATAACATAACAAACTGAAAATTGTTCTCGAGAAATATGAACCAAATAAGCTGTATGTTAACTGAAAGATATTTTTCCTTTTAAGATGTGTATTTGTTTTCAACATTCATTTTCATTTTCCAGTTACATAAAAAGGATGAACACAGAATCCTGTGCAAATTGGAATGAAGTTCTAATGATGAAGCCTGGTCTCTTGCAGGAGCTCTCTACGTGATGAATGTGTTCATGCCTCTCTCTGCCTAATCATTATCTCATTTCATTCTGTTTTTTAATTCTGCTCTATGAGAACAAATTAACATTGTTCAGAACTACGGTAGTTAAAAGAAGCAGGCAACCCGAAATGATATGGAACACATTCCAGTGACTGATTATATTAGCATACAAATACAGTAGCATTACAATGACTTCATTCTCGGGCAACAGGCATCTGGAAGTGACACCAAACTCAGACACTTTTCAGATACCGGGGCTGACATTGTGACAATTTGCAGTGCTCATTTTTGACTGCATTTTTAAAGTAAAGTAATACTAACAGTATTTGTAAATGTATGTCTTGAAATAAATTGCTTCAGTCATCTTCTCTATAGTCAAGTAGATTAATTGGTAAAAAAAAAAAAAAAAAAAAAAAGGTCAATTAAAACTAATGTCTAGTAATTAATGCAATAATATGTAGTTTTAAGAATACTAAGTATTGTGTTCTGTGAGTGTTGTCATCTATGCCACTGTAAACTGGTCGCAGAAAAAAGAAATCTGTATCTTTCCTCAGATCAAGTGTATTGGAATTATATTATACATGTGTTCCAACATTTCACTATGATGCCCATTTTAATGTGGCAAGCAGTTGTAAAGGTGTTGTGTTAAAGATTTGTTTCACTTAAAAAGAAAGGTATTAGGTTTGTGCAAGAAAACAAAAGCCCGAAATGTAAATGTTAGGATATGATTCCATTGCAATATTAAAGTTAGATATGTTTTTTTTTTATAATTAGTTATTTACACCACCATTATGGCAAGGGCTGTTTAAGAACCACGTTTTAAACACATTACTGGGATTAATGCTTCATATAATTCCATTCCATGTGTTCCATATATTTTAACCACAGTGATAGCAATATCAATATCATGATATATACAGTATAATGCTCATTCCCTAGTACAGCACCACCTTGATATGATACTAAAGTATATCAGTTTTGTTGTTAGTTAGGCAATACAATGAGACACAATGCTGAAGGTCCTTTTAGCCTGTAACAGTTTGCCTTTTTTGTTCAGTTGTTAAGGCTTTGGATTTGTATTAGCCAGTCAGAATCAGTAATAACTAGTGATACTGTGTATTGCGCAATTGCCCCATCTAGTGGTCCGCTGTGCAAACTTAAATGGTGTCTATGACCTCTACACAGTATAGAAGGTGAAAGCTATTGTAAATATGCCTGGTGGCCATCTTGCAAGCATCCCTAATAATATTGGGAAATACATGTTTTTATGAGGACACCTACCTATTTTGCAGTACTGTGCTGTGCACTGAAGCCCATAAATAAAGTAATGTGCACTGAAGCCTGTGCAGTATCAACATGCTTTGCTATTGCACTACCAAACAGTCAGCCTTGAGGAGTCTCTTCAGAAGAACACTTTGCTAGAATAGATAGTATACATGGCTAATAATAATAGAGAATTAAACAGAACACACATAGCATGGTACTAAACATGTAGGGCATTCAATATTAGGGGAATGCACTATAGATTATAGGGAGTATCATGCCAAGCCATTTTTTTGCTCCACGATCTGGATTACAATTCTTATTCTTAACATCATAAAAAGGCCACCAGAGCTTTCATTCCACAGGAAGTGTATCATCTCTGTTTTTCTTCGCTTGGTTTGGTCTGTTTTATTTTGTTGAGTGTGGTTGCTTGTCTTGGATCAGCTGACAAGTGCTGAGGAGTTTTGAAAGGTAAACGTGTACTGTATTTAAATTCTACAGTCCTCAATTTAAACAGGTTACAGTGACTGGATTGTAAATGAGAGCTATTTTGCTGTTTTAAACCACTGGTCTGCAGTCAATACCACCTCAAATTCTGATCTCAACTGGAATCTAGGCAGGATTCGACATCATTGTTTCCTACAATGGATCTCAATGTGGGGTTTATGAGACCAAGTATCAGGCATGATCAAAAAAAAAAGAAAAAAGAAAAAAGAAATCCAAATCCAGCTTCTTGTATCTGATACCAGATATATTCAAACAGATGTACAGGTGAATTACATACAGATGTGATTCTAAGCACAGTCTGCTCTGGAATTTCACATGCGGTGTAGACACAGACAAGCTACTTCATAATGGCATTCAATTTGTTTTCCATGTTGTATGCAAGTGTCAAGAGTCAAGCAGCATTCCCCAAATATTTCTTTTGTGTTCTGAAATCCTCTGTATTGCAACACACATTGTCTATGTATCAGGGCTTATAGATGCAAAATGACCTCTACAGCTGTGTGAACTCAATAGATAATATTTGCCTCACTGGGAATATGCATTACGGTAAGTCAAAGCCTAAACAGAATGGATGGTCTTTGGAATGAAGAAAGACTGAAAGCTATGTTAATTAAAAAAAAAAAAAAAAAAAAAAAAAAAAAAAGCTGCAATGCAGAACTACACATTTTGTCCAGCAGATGGCACAATTTGTTTAGATTAAAAAAAAAAAAAAGTCTACTACTGTATGATACTGCAAATAATCATTTTGTCCAGACAGTACAAAACATACATTTCTGTAGTGTAATTGTTCTCTAAGGGTGTCAATTATTTTTCTTGATTTCATGTGATACATTGTTCACTGATTGAAAAACACTTAATTTCTAACAAGCTGTGTTTTCCTCATAGGGGTTTGTCAGCAAGCTGGATGAATTTATTTGCTGGTTGCACGAAGCTCTGGAAGCAACAGAGAACTGGACTCCTCCCATGGCAGAGACAGACAGCCTCAAGTTGTACCTGGAAACACACTTGGTATGGCAACACTGTTCATTGATGAACTATACTTGTATGTTAAAGAGTAAACAAGCAGAGTATGGGTGTGTTGGGTTTCTCAATCAACACTCAAGTGTCTGATATAAGTGACTGCAGGAAAGACAGCTATTGAAAACTACAGTTATACTTTAGGTAGTGCAAGGTAAGCTTTATTACTACACAATTACAGAGTATAGTTTCACAGATTGATTTCCTAATAGGTATTTGTAAATGCAGAATGA
This sequence comes from Polyodon spathula, assembly GCF_017654505.1. Taxonomy (NCBI): domain Eukaryota; kingdom Metazoa; phylum Chordata; class Actinopteri; order Acipenseriformes; family Polyodontidae; genus Polyodon; species Polyodon spathula. The sequence goes on from NC_054550.1 coordinate 28,107,387, forward strand.
TCGGGATTGGTTATTTTTTGCCCGTGCTCTCTCACTCAGTCCCTTCGCTCACTAAATATCTTGGAACAGTATTCCCGAAAAGGCAATTGTTCTGTTTCTGCAATTAAATCTGTATAAACTGGTTGCTACCTTGTAACTGAGGAATAAAAAAAAAACACCATAGTTTTACAACATAATAATGCCCACCTAATGCCATAAGAAAAACTTCATGTAATTTATAATTAATAATCTCCTTTAGAGTAGTGGGTAATAAATAAACATGAGGAGCTCAAATATCATCTCACCACTGTGCTTTGAGATGACAACACTATATATTTATATGTGTGGGTTTTTTGCGTTCATTTCTGTCTTATGTTTTGTCTTCTTTGCCCTAAAGTTTAAAGGAATATACGTGTATGCCTTTTTAAAAAATATGTTGTGAAATAACATCAGAATAATGCACGGATTTTAGAACAACTCTTGCAGCACAAAAATCAATACGCTGGGAATGAGAGGTGCGCATCACCAACTGACACAGGAGAGATGGGGATCTGCAGGTTGGAAGAACAGAAACCTTGTCAGACCTATGGGATGTGGGTTACGAAAGGTTGCAGATATCAGATAGACCCATTTTATAAGGGATTGAAGTGTACTAAAAATCAAATGGCTATTGATTGCGCACAATGGCAGATTTAAGCTTGCGAATCAAATTACTGAAGCTAAAAGAGAAGGAAAAAAAATATCCAGTGGTAGACCACCTTCTGTTAGTGACTGCCATGCTGCAGTTGGCTGAGAAAGAAAATTGAAAGAGCATTCATGAGAGGGGACTGCCAAAGACGGATTTAGAGTTCCAGTTTTGCATTTTCTTTGGCTTTTATGGATGCTTTAGTGTACATCCAAGCCTGTTTTATCATTTCCCTGTTGATAGAAACTGAACAAGAGGAGATGAGAGCAGACTCTGTTTGTGTGCCACTGTATGTTAAAAAAGGAAATGAAAAAAAAATAGAGACAAAGTTGTCATTCCCTTGGAAACGACAGTAAAGGGCACTTTAGCCAGTCCTACTGCAGCTGCCAAGCTTGTGTAATTAAATCTGTGCAGGAAATGCAGATGAACTATTCACAGTGGGTTCTAGAGGATTCCAGTATTCAATACTTAATCACAGCCTCTGTACTCGATAAGTGTGAGTGGCGATGGAAACTGCAGGGGCTCTGGGGAACAGAGGGGAGGCAAATTAGAATCTCAAGCACACTAGGGATGTATATATAAAAAAAGAACGTTCATGTTTTGACAATCTCTTCAGGTCTTATTGGGCAATATTCACAAAACTTTAAGAAAAGTTTTTGAAAGTGATGTTTAAATAAAAAATAAAAAATAAATCATTAGCAAAACCTTTGTTTTGTGAATAGGACCCATTGTTTATCTTTGATTGCTATTTGCAATAGCTTGTTACATTGTTCTGTGTGGCACAAAACTTGCACTTGCACTTTGCCCCTGAGAGATTCTGTTTGTTTTCTTGACAATTCTTGTGCAATTGCAACAGACAAAAGCTAAAACAAATGAGAATTGCCTTTTTACAGAGACACTGGTGGTAATTCATGGTAAAACATGGCACTTGTGTGCAACAGGTCCTTTAAAATGTTCTATTTATGTTTTTATTAGAAACAAATTCAAACACTGGGTTATTGTATTAAAAAAACATTCAACTGTATCAAGGATGTCAATTATGGGACGAGTCCTATCTAATTTTGAAATCCATCTAAAAACATAAAAGAGTATTGCCTGGATATGAAATACTAAACTAATATAAGTTTGTTGTGCGTAACATTTTTACCTGTTGCATTTTAATGGGAGACTAATAGTAGAAGGTGTTGGTTAATATGGCACATTTAAATTAGAAGCTTTCAGTATCCCAACTTCCTACAGAGAGAGATGGGATATCCTTAGAAATTAAATGTTGTACTCTACCTTGTTTTTAGGCTTTTTGAATGCAGCTCTCGAATTGATTGAATGTGACGACCTGTGTCTCTTTTCATTTCCCTCACAGAGCTTCAAACTGAACGTGGACAGCCACTGTTCTCTGAAGGAAGCAGTGGTGGAGGAGGGCCGCCAGCTCCTGGAGCTCATTGTGTCTCACAAATCAGGTAAACTCTTCCTAGGATGTGACAGGGCTGTAAGAGCGACAGGCTACTGCTGTAAATTATCTTATTTAATATTAATGTTTATATTAACATACTGACCTTCACGATTTATAAATGTTTCAGCAACTACATTCTGCTTGGAATGGAAGCCTGTGATGTAAAGTGTAATTCAGCAATGAGTTTTGTCTCTAATCTTGGCCCTGATTAACAGTACACTTACTGGGACAGCAGGCAACAAGTCTGAGCAGAATGCTGTATATCACAAAGGCAGAAACAGGGAGAGGCTCTGACAAAGAGAGGTATTAAGGTATAGCAGGATAAATGGTATTTAAAAAAAATATATATATTATTCCTCCACCTACCCTGTTTCCTAATTTAAATCTTTAAAATTGCCCACCTTTATGCTGGTTAGTCGGTGCTCATAATCTAAAGGTTCTTCATTTACTGTAATAAAAACATTTGTCACTTCAGTTAAATCAGCTGCTGACTGTCAAACTGGTTCTGAAGGCCAGAGAACCAGACATCATTCCCCAATTTATAAGTGAATTATTTGAAACGATATTCCCTAACTTCCAGGATGTCAACAAGCAAGCTGCTAAGCAACTATCAGTGCTATAGAGCCCTTTAAGAACAGTAACAGTATACCATTGAAAACCCTGAATTCAGTCTGTCAGGGCACTGGTATGCGTTTTATTTGTATTCACTGTGCAACACGTGGCATTGTGTGAGTGTATTTAATTTCAATTCCCTCCTGGTGCTTATTTACAGCACTTGAATTGCATTTATTTGTATAACTTTTATATCCCCTTCAGTCACACATTTTTAATTACATTTTTAGAAATCTTAAAACAGTTTGTGGGAACGCAAAAAAAAAAAAAAAAAAAAACATACATGCATGCATTATAAAATAGATACATAGATAGGAAAACGTAACATGGTATAATTGTGCACACAGTGACCGAAGACACCATTTCACCCAGAACCATAGCGTACATTAGCATAAAAACATATAATACAGTATGTGTCCAAGATTAAGATGGATATCCTCTGTGGATAGTGAAACGTTTCAATAAGTACATTAGAAATAAACCCATTTCTTGCTATGCTGCCTCTGAAGGGCTTAAAGACATGCTGCAGATGATTCTAAGTCAGTGGCAGGAACTACAGAGGCAAATCAAGCGTCAGCACAGCTGGATTTTGCTAGCCTTGGAGATCATCAAAGAAGAGATCCTGGCTAGTGATGTGTCTCAGGAGGACGAGCATGGAACAGGGAGCCCCAAGGTAAATGGCTTGAAGTTTCTCTTATTTCCTCTTTATTTCCCAGCTGGGTTTGAACTGGTCCAGTCTCCTCCCTGAGGCTGTTATCCTTCCACTGGGTAAAATAAATAAGATGGTATAAGTTTCTTTGATTTGCATAATAAAAGGAAAGTATGAGAAAGACATCCCAGTTAAGTTTTCCAGCGATATTGATGCACATAGCTTGACTTTTCTTGGAAGAATTATGTATATATATATATATAAGTACTGTAATTGAAAATAGTGTGTGCATATATAAACAGAATGGCAAAACAAATAGCGCTATTCGTGTAATATGAACAATCAGAATGCTTTTAAATTGTTTCTTTGCAATTATAAATCACTATAATCAGTGCAATCATTCAGCTCTGACATCCATTAGCTGCTTGGTTACAGCAAATTAACAAAGAAGCGAGAATGTGATTCATTATCTCATTCCTGTTAATGACTATCAGATGCATTGTCTAATCGTTGTAGTGGGAGGAAGGTCATATGCTTTGCTACAAATCTTCCTTCACTGTGTGTTTAAATCCTCAAGACTGTGCCTGGGTTGAATAAACAAGCACTTCTCTGAAAAGAGGAAGGAAAGGTCACCAGTCCGGAGGGCACCTGTTGACAGCACCTTGACTGCTTTTATTGACTGAGACAGCTATGGTTGAGGGTGCGGACCTCCTAGATCAAATGAATACACTCTGCACTATGTGTCTGTGTGTTTTAGGGCAATATACACCCAGGTAATATCAGTACAGGTATGGTTACTGTAAAGGAGAGGGTGGACTGACTATACATGGATTAAATCAAACATGCAGTGGCTTACAGTATAATGATTTTGGCACTGTAGTAACATAGTAATGTTTAATATCACTAAAGTTCTCCAACTATAAGGCCAGTATAGTTTTTATTTAATTATGGTATTTGTTAAATAATATTTGAATGATCTAAAAAGCAATGGGTCTTATTAATGTCATCCTAAAATGTGTAAGCCTGCTGTAGTTTTTATTGCTGTGTTTTTATTGTAGAGTCATGTTTCATAATGAATCATTGGTTCTTTCTTATTATTGTCAACTACGGTGGCATGCAGATGTTGCCATTTCCCATCTTTCCAATCGGCCATAGCTGCTTGCTCATGATCAATATAAAAATAAAGGTGATAGAAAATATAGTCTTAAGAATCCATTGGTATGTGTGGTTACTTGAAACTGAGGCAGCGCACCAAACTGGGTTATACAGGAGAACCAATACTGACATTTAAAATGTAATGATTTTACATCTTAATTGAGTTTGGTGTTAAAACACCTGTTTGCCATTTATATTCATGTGCCAAATTAAATATTTATCATTTTATTTGCATGAGCAAGAGGGGCTTCTCTTCAAGTCAATGGTCAGGGCTTTTCTTTTCATTAGCCAGTCTATCTCTGGCAATGTCGGGCTGCTTTATATGCGAGAGGATTGTAACATATTAGTTATTTACTATAAGAGTTTCATGGCAGAAAATTATTTAAAATATGATGTATTTCAAATACAGATATATCTTGTTCAGATTAGGTCAGTTTACATATATCCTATCTATCTCTCTCTCTCTCTCTCTCTCTCTCTCTCTCTCTCTCTCTCTCTCTCTCTCTCTCTCTCTCTCTCTCTCTATATATATATATATATATATATATATATATATATATATATATATATTATTATTTATTTAAACGTAATTATGATTGTTTGGATATTATTAACATTTTTACTCGAGAGCGTTCGGCAGGAGAAAGAGTTTCTCTTCTAAGCATGTGTGTGTATCTTAATCTCGCCTGCAACCCTGCTTGTTGTCTTCTGTTCCCATAATTAGCTATTCATACAGTCACCAGGTTCACGTTGCAGGAGGGATGCGTGAACTTGATTTATGATGTGTGAATAAAAATATTGGAATAACACAGCACACAGCTGAGGCAAAGTAATGCATTTCATGCAAACACGACAGGGTGTTCTGTAACACTTTCACACTTTGTAATAGTGACATACACTACATACACTGTATGTATATTCAGTACTGTTCATATAATACTGTTTTTAAATTTGCTTACAATATTATAGGTAATAAGGATACACTGGTATTACAGAATGATAGAATTTAGTTACAAAGTATATTTATCATGTACTGTATCAATACATAAACAGTTGAAGAACATTTTATAATAATAAACTAAATGCAACAGTACTGTAAGAAATATATCAATCTAAATATGTTTCAGGTGAATAGCAGCAATTTTAGCAGTAGCAACTGCACTAATCCTTAGAAGCACAGTCAATATTTGGTCATTATTTCTGTTTCATGAAACAAGACACAAAAGTGCAATGCTTGCTGTCATTCCGCTAATATTTTATATTCTGAGAAGTAACATTCTCCCTTGTATGCCATTAAGGTGTGCATAACCCTGTGTTAGTCTCTCTCGACAGCTATAACAGTTTGTTATTATTGCACTAAACATATGCTCATTTTTTTAAAATCTGAATTATTTTAGCTGGGACCATAAAGTTTTAATGGTTCTGGATGCTTTCAGAATTGTAATATTATAAGAACCCATTCTGCTTCTTTATTATGTTATAATTAAAATACAGGAATATAATTTTACTGGTACAGCTGAATTCAAACAGACTTCAGACAGCATATTTGTTTTAATTTATTTGTAGTTTGGATTATTTATTTTGTGAAAAATCCTAGTGGTAATGTTTTTATTTAGATCTCTAATTTAAAATGCAGTTTGAATTATCATTCATAAACGTGCACAAAGATACCAGACCAATATGTATGTAATATGATCTCTCTCTCTCTCTCTCTCTCTCTCTCTCTCTCTCTCTCTCTCTCTCTCCCACCTACAGCTATGGATGTTCTAGACAGGTCCCTTCCTTTCTTTCATATTCAACTCTTAGAATAATCTCACTCATATTCATCTCTTTAAGCACACAATACCACTGTACTGTTATTCTTCCTTATCACCCATCAGCTATGCCTTTTGTTTGTCTCGACAGTTTTATAATGTACTGTATGTGAAAAAGAAACTGGAGCTGGAATGAGCTTGCTGCTCTTCTTTTATTGACCCCGAGTAGTTAACAGTTTTCCATTATCGCAGTCCAGGCTCGATGTGAGGTTTGATCGCTGTAGCGAAAGACATGCTGCATTAGAACAGAGCAGTAATTCACACGCACCTGCATTTATTTTCCTTTAATTAATGGCGGAGCATACAGAGGTTGTCTTCTGTCAGGCACAGCTATCTAACAGGAGATGGCAAACTGTCAGTGCAACACAGTGTAGTGCATTTCAAAGGCAGGATAACTAACCTGCTGTCAGTCCCTTAAATTCACAGCTTTATGACTACAAACAACCACATACGATTATCTGGAACTAATGATTACCCCACATTGGTCTACATTGTTTTGAGAGGAGTCTATACATTCTTTATAAATGTGCTCCTGAAAAACCCAAAGAGACAACAGTGACAAGATGAGATCAAGCAGTTCAAATGTGCAAATGTGCAGAGTTTCTACATAAAGCGACCGTATTCAATGCAGCTTTACGTATTGCTGTTTTTATTTTATTATTATTTAGCTTTCTGGCAACTAACATGTGCAGGAGGTTAAAGGAGATTCTGACATTTTTTGACAATTCACTCACATGTATTGCTGTTATTTCATGAGAATTTATTACATTTAGATTGTGAAATGCCTGAGTGGGCTCCCATCAATCTATGTGTGTGCTGCGTGTCAGTCTGAAGAAGCTCAGTATTGTTGCACACCTAGTTCTGTGGACGTTTTATTTTGCTGGCAGAGTATATTTCCTCCCAAGTTGGATCTATGATGCCAGGCCACTAGCTCTTATTCCAAAAGTGTTTTTTTTTCTGTTTTATTTTTTATTAGCATGTAGGATTTATCTACTGTCTGCACAGACAGCCAGCCTGCTCCAGGGAACTAATTTTAGCTCTGTTTCTAGGCTGACTTGAGCACAGCAGGTGATTGAACCCATGCATTCCATTCCAGAGACCTCTCTGCTAACCACTAGGCTGTGTGCATGCCAGCCGATGTGTCTGCAGACCCCAGGAAGGATCTACCCGCAGTGTATTTAAGGCAGGAGGCTTAAACTGATCTTGGCTTTAATACGGAAAATGAAATGCTGTTTTGATGTGGACTTGCTGAATGAAAAAAGTCAATTTTCTTTTGGCAGAGATACGAACACCACAAAACTGCTGTTGACCAATGTGCGACTAGTATTGGTATGACACAAATTTAAATTGAATTATATTCTGGAATTAGGAATGAAACAGCGTAATTGGCAAGTGTGAAGTTATTTCATGTTTATTTATTAATTAAAAAAATATATATATAATATATATATATATATATATATATATATATATATATATATATATATATATATATATATATATATATATATAATTGAATCGTTCGTTTGGATCTGAGCATTTTTGACAGCATTGATGCACACTTCATATCATGGTTTTAAACCACAGATCAATTAAACCAACGTAATATTATTTCAATAGAAATGATCTTTTGGACTTCCCCCTTGGGTGCCCTTTACATCATTATTTATGGAAGACACGTGCAGTGTCACTGTAGTTAAAAGTGCATGTTCGTTTGGTAGCCCAGTTTGTAATTATTAGAAATGTCAACACTGTTCACATTATTTGGATAAAAGAATATATTAACTTTTGACCCAGCCCCAGCAGGTACAGTAAGAGTGATATTACACTGTATAATATATATCAACAGCACTTGTAAAGAAGGTATATTTAAAATTCCTTATGTTTTGTGCATCTGCAAAAGTACACAATTAAGTGTAATTAAATTTGTGTTTTTAGTAATGGGCATATGGCTTTTCAGGTCTAATTGTGAGTCATGTCCCATATCTAGATCTTATTCTATGTAGTATAGTGTAGGAATCTAGTGTTTTGTCCTCTTGCTAAATCGGAAGGAATAATATGTGCTTGTTACTTACAATCACTGGTGCCACCATGCTGTGATAGAGTATGATGATATGATTTGTGCCACAAAACACACTACATCAAGCAGAGGAAAAGATTTTGTTGACAGGGTGTTTGTGCCATTTCCATTTGCTATATATACACTGTATATCAAGCCAAAAAAAAAAAAAAAAAAAAAAACATTACAAAAATAATAGGCTCAGAATAATACATTTGAGGTTTTTAATAAAATAGAGTTTATTCGCTTGTATATTCTAATTATGATACACAAACTTGAATTAACGGAAAAAAGCTAAATATCCCTGTCAGGATGTGAGTGGCGGTACAGGTGAAAGTCAGTGTCCACAATAGCAATATAATAATAAAACAGTCCAGTTTATTTTAAAAGGCTATCCCCTCTACCATCAGTGGTATTGGGGATGTAAGCGGTGGGTTTGCAGTCCCAAACAAAAAGCAATAAAATAATAAATACAGCATCCAGTCCACATGTGCACAAGCAGATTGTGTTGATGGGGAAGTGCAGGTTCTCCAGGGAAAGTCCAGTACTGTGGCAGTTTAGATGCTCCAGGGGTCATGCTGGGTTGGTTGCTTCAGCTCCCAGTCTCGTAAAGATCTGCCAACACAGAAAAACAAAAAACACAAGCAGCACTCCGGCTTGTTTACATTTCAGCGTAAGGGGCTGTAATAACATAGCTCAGACCCACCCCTTCTCACAAAACCAGCTACAAGACTGGCACAATTGCACCTCAGCCTCGCCACCGTACACACTGGTTACACACTGCAGTTCCGCGCGGGCCCTCCTCACTTATTTTCACCTCCCTATTCGTACTGTGCACAGGAAATATCACCGCATTTCCTTTCAGGGAGGCTTCTTCGAGTTTTCCGTGCTGCCATTCGGCCTCTCCTTAGCCCCCCGCATGTTCTCAAAATGCGTGGATGCCATCCTAGCCCCCTTGCGGCCGCAAGGGATCAGGGTGTTGAACTACCTGTACGACAGGTTGATCTGCTCCCGGTCACAGGAAGGAGCAGTGGCCCACACGACGATCGTGACAGAGCATCAGGCGAGACTGGATGCCATGTCCCCATTGATTCTGTGTCCCCAGGTGCTCATTTCCTGGTGACATGTTTTTTGAAGTGTGCTCTGCGGTTACGTCCTCCTACAAAGGACATCATCCCTGAGTGGAATCTAGATGTGGTATTGGAGGCTCTCACTAAGGCCCCGTTTGAGCCTATGCATTCCATAGTGCTGACATATCTCTCTATGAAGACAGCCTTTTTGTTAGCCATCACCTCCACTAAGCGGGTTAGTGAGCAACAGGCTCTGTCAGTGCACAGTGCCTGCGTGCTTATTTGGGATGATGGATACAGGGTATCGTTATACATGAACCCGGCTTTCCTCCCTAAGGTGGTTACGGCTTTCGACTTAATCCAGTTGGTGGAATTAGAGGTTTTCCATCCCCCCTCCTTTTTCTTTGGAGGAGGATCCGAGATTGAATTCCCTCTGCCTGGTTTAGGCATTGAGAGGTTATGTGGATAGGACGAGAGCGCTGCGTCAGTCTCGCCAACTCTTTGTCTGCCATGGTGAAAGGATCTTGTGTCAACTCCTCTCAAGCAGCGACTGTCCCACTGGATTGTGGACACAGTCTATCATGCATCTACCAATGCCGGTCTATCTCCACCTAGGAGGGTGGCCGCGCACTCTACCAGAGGAGTGCCTACGTCATGGGCTCTCTTTAGAGGAGCTTCATTGACTGATATCTGTACTGCGGCTGGCTGGGCTACTCTGCATACCGACTTAACATGGTAGATTCCTCTGTGCCTTCATTAGGCACAAGGGTACTTGAGGTTTGCACGCTCACACCACAAACATTAGTTTGGTGGTAGTGAGATGTCCCTCGTCTTCTGTCTCTGCTCACGCTCCCTTGCGACGTCTTTGGTATACTTTCCCAAAAGTATTGTTGTTGGTCATCTTCAAATTGGAAGGGAACGTTAGATTACGGATGTGACCCCGGTTCCCTGAAAGAGAAAACGACCAACAAACCATGCAAGGTCACACATTATTCCCTTGGTAGGCGGGAGCAAAGACGACATTCCCCGGAGGTAAATACCTGACCTGTGGCAGGCATATCCCAAAAGTATTGTTGTAGGTCACCTTCTCTTTCAGGGAACCCGGGGTTACATCTGTAACTTAATGTTTCTTAGATTGCATGATGTTAAATAAAATATTGAAATAATGTTCATATAGTTTTTTTTTTTCTTTTAATTATGTCTGCATCCTAATATTCTACTAGGTGACGCAAAACTTTTGGCTTTATATGTAAAATATATTTGAGTACATAGCCTACAGTGTGGTATTGACAACTACTGTACCTTGTAGTGCATACCGCTCCTGTGTGTCCAGGTGCAGACTAGCGGTACCGCACCGTGAACATGCCCAGCGATGCCGCGCCCCGTCTGTCTGTCTTTATAGCTATGGCTGTGAAGGTTGACCACTAACCTTACTCTACCTCACATCCTTCCTGGCTGTGAGTTAGAGTTACAGCTCAGATTCCTTCTCACCAGTTCACAATCCCACAAAAACTCATAGCAATAACATGTGGGGGGGGGGGGGGGGGGTTCCATTTTAGCAAATCTGTATATCTTAATAGGAAGTGACAAGCTTCCCATGTACTACTACAAGACAGTATTATGTTTCATTTTACTACTGCTGCTGATAATAATATATATATATATATATATATATATATATATATATATATATATATATATATATATATATATATATATATATATATATATATAACTAGCTCACACAGATGCAGTAGCATACATACAAAAATTCTTCTGTGTTGACTTAATTAGTTTTTTTCCTTTGGCTAGATGTGTGCTTGCTGAATTCTAGAATCAAAACCAGATTTTGTATTTGTATTGTGCATTCAACAGTTGGCAATTTGATCAAAGATTATAAAATCTGCAAGCAAATAAAATCAACATGGAACACTTTAGGCTGCAATTATTAGACTGAGTAATTTTAAAAAATGTGAAATGTAATAGAGTGCTATTACTTTGATTTCCTTTGTGGTTAGCTGGACGTCTGCCTGCCAAAGCTGCAGATGTTTAATGAATCCTGTTAAACTAAATACAATAAAGCCTAATCTGATAGGAAAGGTTTTGATATAATAACGTGCTGTGTCTGATACATACTTGACATCTAGTACAGTAAAGGGTTTGCATCGGCTTCAATATTATTGCAGGTATGAAGTGCTTATCAAGCAGTGGGACACAAAGTACATTTTACTTGAAAAGCCTTCAGTCCCACCTAATAGACCTATTCAAGTATTTATTTCCTTTCCCCTGATTGCTTCCTTTCTATACAATGCAGGCCGGTAATAACAATTGTGGACAAACAATGTGCATAACTGGGTGGGTAGCAGATTAGATTGTGACATCATATTTTTTTAATGAAATACCTTTGCTAAATGATCTTTAATGTCACAATGGTCTGAATCGATACACATGGGATATCCATGGCAGTAGTATACTGTGGTTTGCTATGGGCCCTGCTAGTATGCAAATACACTAGTCTCATTATGGCATCACAAATTGCATTGTAAATGTGTGTGTAAGCAAAACACTATAGTGACACTCGTAACACTATGGGGCTTTTATTAATTAGAGAGTGGAAACATAAAATATAATTAAGCATTAATACAGTTTAAAGATGAAAACATTAAAATAGTTTGGAACTTGACAATAACCCCCAATATTGAGTGAAATACCAATAGTGGGATAGGCTTTTAGGGGGAGCATAGCCTGAATAAATAACAGTGTTTTATTTAGACTAGCATGTATTGTTCCTGTAAACTCTTATTATACTATTACTCATATTACAAATGTAAACAAGTAAAGTAGCATCATATCACAGTTTGTGTTGAAATAGTGTATTTGAAGATGTTATGTGGTATAGATTTGTTAATGAATAATATTTTTTTTAAATGGTCTATTCTATTGCATCCCTGTCAAAATCAAATTATGTTTTTACGCAACACCCCACCCCCCGCCCCCCACCCCCTTTTTTTTTAGCTGTTCAAGCAGTCATAATCTTTTTTTTTTTAATCAAAAGACCTCATAGCTGAGCTGGTAAACATTAACATGTCAAAACTGTTATGAAATATCTATCATGAAATTAACTTATCATTGTACTGATTTAACATGCCTAGCAGGTGAAAGACAAAAACATGTGTTATCATCCCTAGGGAACCTTCAATGAATGTCATTGTAGCTTCATATGTCTTTCTTCTCTACCTTCTTGAAGTGATATAAAATTCTAATGTGTGCCCTCTGATTCCATCTTCACTGAAATCTAACCAAACTGCTGAAGGTAAGATAGCTGCAATGGAGCATGAAAAAAGAGAAGAAAAAAAAAACTCAAAAGAGAAAGAAAAGCCAGTGGTGCAATATGTTATTGAATAATAATAATAAAGAAGCCTCCCCCCCCCCCCAAAAAAAAACAACAAAAAAGTAAAGATTGAAATTAGCAGGGTTCATTGGGAAAATAAAATCCTTTACTGTTGTGCAAGGCAACCCATTTAAGCTTTTTACATCTCCTAAAGTTTTTTTTTTTTCTTTTCTTGATGAGCTACAATTATTTCTTTTGAATTTTTATTGCCATGTTGGACAGATGTTTAGACTAGTAAAACGCTACATTATTCAGAAAACTGTGTATGCGGATGTGAATTGCTTCGTTAGAAAAGGAGATAAACATAAAAACGCATCTAGTTGCTGATCTGACACAAGTTACAACAGTACACGTACTGTTTATTGCTGTTTTAAACATTAATGCTGATATGATACAGATGTTTGTTTTATGTTGAACAAAAAGCAATACATGTTTATCAGTAATTATCATGTACTGTATACTATATGTAAATACATGCTACCTTATTTAAATTATTTCACAAGTAAAAAAAAAGGGGAATTGCATCACACAGTACCTACTGGAATGTATATTTTTAAATAAATATAATAAATTACATAGAGTATGATTACAGAAAAGAACTATTGAAGCAGAATGTATAAAGTGCTAAAGGATATGACATGGCTTTCAAATCACATTTCTTTTCATCCACAACGTCCATAAAAACTAGATAATCCACATGTGCAACGTTTATGTGCAATAGTCTCTCTGGGGAAAGCTTTAGCTTAATCATGTCCTTGTTCAATGTCACAATAGGCTTTCATGACATAAATATTGTCGTGTATAGTTCCTACAGGGGTATCAAAACTTCTATTAACAAGAAACTTTTGTTTATTTGACGCTTAACACTTTGGACAGGCAGAAATACTTAGAAATAAAGGCATTTTAATTCTTAAAATGTAAATTGGACCCAGGTAACTACCATCAGTTATCTGGAATGCACAACAGGTCTTTTATTTGAGAGTTTTCATGTACAGCAAACCAAAGAAAATGTTTCAGTTATTTAACTTTTCTTCTGTTTTTTTTTTTTTTTTTTTAAATTCTGATGTTGGGTGTTGTAGTCAAGCCTTCTAAAACAATTTGAAAAACAATGGAAAGATATTTTGGTGGTTGAAACACAAACACTGCAGAAGTGAGGTGAAGTTGAAAAGACCCTCCTATATCTGTATTCTTTATCCAGGAATACAGATTCTGAATGGAATGGGGATGCCTCTTGAGATGTTCTGTGTGTCTTACCAGTTCTCCATGGATGGTCCAGGCTACTTTTTTTTTTTTTTTTTTTTTTTAGCTAACCACATAACATATAAACAACACCGATAATAAAATAATTCCTGCATCCAATTCATATTTAGTATGTATAGTCTGTGTTAGGGATTGGGTTAGGAGTAGGTTTAGTTTAAGCAGGTATGTTTTCATTGCAACATAGAACTTTGATTGTTAGTTCAATTTTTTTTTTCCTGGAGCTCCTTATCTGTATAAAAAACCACCACAGTGATTCATAACTTACTTATCTATATAGAAACAATTTCTTCTCAACAAATGTTCTTGATTGTTTCGATCCTTTTTTATTCTATTTTGTAACTATAAGACCCCATTCACACTCGGCCTTGGGCTATCTCTGGGCCGCCTCAAAATTTCCGTTCACAATTGAGGTTTTAGGGGGCCTAAGTGCATTCACATATGTGGCTCAAAAGGAAGCCCAAATTGCGGCAAAGTGCTTGTCGGGAATGGAAAGAGTGATGTAAACACTGTTGGTACTGTACTTATTGCATAAGATACGATCAAGGCGTGTGTTGACAGTGCAGTCGGTTACTGTGGAAAGAAGCGATCGTGTTGGATCATGTGTAAATGCAGCAAACAAGGATGTGTACATTACATTAGTCACAATACAGATTATTATATTAATGGTGACTGAATATGCAACGTCGTATGCATTATTTATCAATTTTGACATTTACAATCTTAGCTACAATCTGAAGTGTGTGTGTGTGTGTGTGTATATATATATACACACACACACACACACACACACACACACACACACAGCGCGTGAGAGAGTGCAAGTTTTATCGTTACTTACCATTCATGACTGACCCAGCATCATCATCGTCAAAGGTGTAAATGTATTCAGTGCATTCCCCATTGCTATTTTCTGGGCTGGAGATCACCGTAGGTTCCATAAAATCTAAGCTACGTGGTGGGTTTATTTCTGGCCTGCTGCTCAGTATTTACAAACTTGCAGGTTTTCACCACAGAGATAATACAGACATAAAGGAGATAGCTGCTTCTGCATCCAGCACTCAAAGAATATCACAGACATTTACAGAGCTTTTTGAGATGTTATAGTAATAAAATAATGACTTGGATCGCATGATTGAGGAGTTTGGTGATAAAACGAATGATCGGGAGAGTATCTACGTCTATAAAGAGGTATGTGAAAAATACAGCGAACAAGGGGTGGGGCTTGGCTGGAGATGCAGGACTGTCCTTTTGCAATTCAATACCTTTTAAACCTGCTTTACTCTGGGGAAAAAAATATTTAAAACAGCGCGTGTGAAAATAAATTGGACCTGACGCGCCTGACAAGCGCTGAATAAATGGACCGCTAAGGGTGAATTTCTGTATCGTCCCAGCTGCTACCCCTTAAAACCGACATTGTTTTGATCTATTACGCTTGACCTAGTAGGGGAGTGGTTTGAGCTCCGTCACCACACTGACTCATTAAGGCCGGCCCAGGTCCTGCGTTGGGTTCACACGGGCAGATAGGCCGGGCCTGAGGCGGCATCAAAAAGCTGGTCTAAATTTTACCCGGCCCAGGGACGCCTTTTCATTTTTCGAGCGTTCACACATGAGATAAGGCTGCCCTGGGCCGGGCTAAACCGCAAGTGTGAACGGGGTGTACATTCGCCAGGAGAAAGAAAAAACTTTTTTCTAAACACCCTACTACATTATATCAAGTTCATGCTACCTCCTGCAACAATGCACTGATTAAAATGAGTAGCGTATTGTAGGAACAGAAAATCAGCGTTGTTGCAGGAGGGAGTGTGATCTGAAATGCACTGCGATTTTTTTTTTTTTCAATCTCTTGGTGAACAGTCCTGAGTAAATGCTGAGAAATGTTTTGCCCAGTGGAAATATGACCCAAGATATGTGATTACAAAATTCAGCAATATGTTTGAAAAATATACCGCCGTGATACGGACAAGCCTTACTTGTAATCTTTGCAGGGTGTTCTGTAACACTTAAAATTGGATAGTACAAGTAAATCACCAGCGATTCAGAATTTAAGAAGCTTGCTTTAAAAAAAACAGCTTCTCTTTTTTCTAACTATTGATAGTTGTTGGACTAACACAGAGGACAGGGGATAAGGGAGGCAGGAAGCTAGTGATTACATTCCCATGTTAATGGTAGCAAACAGTAGCATTAGAAATGTAATAAGTAATTTCTGATTTAGTAAGCTACTTAACATCAGATGCAAAATCTGAAAAAACGAATAAAGGTTTGCATAGCAATTTAATCAGGCACGCGCATTTACCCAAATCTGATTTACGATAGTACACATTTCTCTGAGCCCTTTGAACTCTTTTGGGCAGGGCTCCATATGTTTAAATAGTACGTGATTATTATCTTTGTGTTGATGATACACAGTACAGGCACCAGCACAGCAAACAGGAGGAAGCTAGCTGCAAAGGGCCTTTAGTCCATTTACACCTGCTGAGTTGTATAAAACTACAGTAATGCTCCCTTGATTCTTTGCAAGCTACAGCGTTTGTGGGTGGCTGTGACATCAAATATGTAGTATATACTTGTGGCAGGGCAGAAGCATTGCTGCTGTAAAGAGTGTGTGGGAACGTGCGGTTGGCAGGGATGGGGTTAAATCTGTCCCTGCCAAATATCACAGGTGTGGCCAGTCCCCAATTAGGTAATTGAGTGCTAATTGGGGAGTGGCCACATATAAGGAAGGAGTAATCCTTTGTATGGGGAAGCTGTTGGTGAGGAGTGTTGGGATTGTGTTTTGGAGACTGTTCAGCGAAGGCCATTGCCCAGTCTGAGTAGTAGAATTTGTTTCGTGTGAACCTTTTGCTTTGGTCCCCGTACCTTGTTTATTTGTTTTACTGTGTATTAAATATGCGCAACAGCGCTTAAACTGCATCCCCTTGTTTCTGAGTCTCTTATTCCCTGACGCATTCTTGCTACAACACTAATGTGTTCAGTTATAACCTGTTCAGTAGTTCAGAACTGTGTTTGTTCAGAAAAGCAGAGTTTAATTATTGTCTCAAAAGTTCTTTCTTCTGTACCTGTATTTTTGTTGTTTATAATTAGATCTGAACACAGCCGTACAGCACTTTGCAGAGGGATCCAAAAGTAAAGTTAGGCTTTGAAACAAGGTTAAATGCAATACTACCTCCATGCTAATGTTGTGCCAGTCATGTATATCAAGGCCAAGGGAGGACTCACCCTAAGCAATCAAAACCATCAGTGCTTTTAATTGGTGGAACGGTTTTTGGACACTGTTTTATGTGATTTGTCTTGTACAGTTGATGCATTATGTGGCAAATGCACCAAACATTGTCTTGGTTTTATTGAATCCACCTTGGAAAGTAACATTTGCAGCACTTCATCATGATGGAAGAAAATGACTGGAAGATGTTATTTAGTAATTCATAAGAATGTTTTATAACTAGAAAGTCCATATAAAGAACCTAGATGTTTCATGCATTAGTGTAGAATTATGCATTTTTCAATTTCCTAAATATTTGGTAGACAGTAAATACAAGTACTGTGCATATGTTAGATGTCAGAATGCTGCATCCTGAGGACCTCACATATTAGATATGTTCACATCTACTGTTGCAAGTTGAAAACCTATTAGGACAAACAATTTTTTATCTGTAAAAGTTGCGTACATTGTATATATAAAATGTGCTACAATTGTTGTAGATAATATTAAATAGGATTAATGTTAATTACTGCTACTATAAAATTATTTTGTTTGTGATCTGTTTTGACTAATTTTGACCATTTGTGTGACTCACACCATTAAATCTGAAAACATTTATTATAAACATAAATGAATACGATTTCATATAAGAATTTCTATTAAAATAAGTAATCCTCATCTCAGATGTATGCAAATGAAATAAACCCTTACCCTAATCCTGTCCGTGATTCCTTTGACGATTATGGTTTTATATGACGAAGTGCTGAATGCCTGGTGAATTCATGATAACTTTGTATGTATTCAATAACAAATCATATTTCATTTTATGCTTATTTACAGTATTTTGAATATACAGCAGTTAGTGTACAGTATTAACCTTTTCTTTTATTACAGATGAATATTCAGCAACAAGCAAGTTGCAGTTTGGTGCCTGTTCTTTCTGCAGAACAGCAAATATATGCATTTGAACAGTTCTGTTCCAAGTGACTGAGTGAAATGAGCCTGAAGTATTTTCAAGACCGGGAACAGCACCTTTTAACAGTTCAAAGCTTACTGAATACTCATCTGTAGGCTATTTTCAATTTTTTGATAGAGCAACTGCCCCACGGATTATACTCACCAACTTTAATTATGTTTTAAAATGATATTTTAATTAAATATCAAGGTAGGCAAAAATGGATTTCAAAATAATTAATTAAACATCAAAAAAAAAAAATGAAACCTTATTTTTTTCTGCTTGAGCAGCAGAAAAGTAAGAAGCCTTATTTAGGTCTCTTAGAGATCCAATCTAATTTAATTCTCTCTTCTCTAAATAAACATTCCTAAAACCCTTTTTCATCTGGGGGAGTAGTGATGATAGGGGTAATCAATATTTCTAGCATTTTAATTAAAACCGTTAGTGGAATAAATCCATTTAATTATCAGTTAATGAAATACAAGGTCATTTACCTGACAGCAACTTTGAAGGTGGCTTACTGGTTAGAATAAAGCACAGCCGTTTAGCTGCTGTCAATTTTATAGTTAAAATATTTTCAACTGGTTAACCCCTTGAGCTCTAGTCGTAGTAAGTAGTTTAGGTAGTTTAAGGGCATGAGAAATACACAAAGCAGGAATGCTTAATACTATATATCCATGCACCTTCATTCACAGCTAACAGTAATTTGATGTGCGTTTACAAAACTTTTTTTTTTTTTTCAAATACTTTCATTACCATTTCTAAACCCTTTTTTTTTTTAATTAACAAGGATAAATGAACATACAACACAAAACAGAGTAAAGCACGGTGTCTAGCAAATTAGCCTTTAAATGAATTGGGTAAATTCATGTGCTCTTTGAAAACTTCACAGGCAGTTTAGTTATGCTTCCTTTTAGCGGTGGGCTTGTGCAGAGAACCTCATGAGCTTTTGAGTTAATGCTTCATGCCCAGACAAGAGGCCTACCAACTAAAACGTGACTTCTAAAGGCTATATCTAGTAACATTTTAAAAACTACAAAGGGGATTTTGTAAGTATAGGGACAGTACAAAAAATTTGCTGATGCAAAATTCAAATTACATTGCAGCCGGGCAATTATTTTGCACTGCACCCTATGTAAGCTTAAGAGCAATGCAAATTACTCAACATGCACAATTAATGGTCCACAATTATGATTATGAGGGTCTCAAGTGAGTGCATTGGTCTATTTAGAAGCCGCACTTGCTGACTTAGGAATACAGAGAGCAGCAGTCGCTGTAGAACAAAATACAAAGCAAAAAAAAAAATCAGAGGAAGCACAGCAAAGTCCTCTTGGTGCATGGAAAAGAAAAGAAATGTTTGCTGAGAAGGAGCTGAGAGTCCTTTCGGCTGAGGTCACTCAGAGTTGTTTGGAAAAGCCACAGCCAACATCAGTTATGCTAATATCCTTAGGAAATTGTATGTATTGGCCTGCCCTTTTTAACATGACATCCAGAAATGTGTCTAGCACTCCGGAAAAGATGGACTGGGCTCTCCCTCCAGATATTCCAACTGTGGTCTGAAAGGAACCAGCGGCTAAGTAGTGCAGAGAATACAGCACTTTCACATGTACAGCGATTAGCGGTCCCTAGATTAATGCTGGGGTCTAGTTCATCCCTCAGTCGAGCTATTAGATCTAGGATGACCTGCGGAGTGAGATGATAATGCTTTAGCATCGCATCCTCCGGCATCCCAAATAAAGTGACCCTGGGATTGAATATTCAGGGTCTTCTTCTTGCCCTCCTCCTCCGAACGTGTTCCTGCCTCTCCTCAACAAGAGCCTAGTGTCACCGCATCAGGAAGTGAACCACAGCAGCAATCCTGAAGCCAGTGATAGGTCTCTGCTGGTGTGTGCTTTTATACAGCACTTAGTTGCTCGCTTCTACAATGGTTTGCACCTTGTAAGAAGAGGTGTTTTTGGAGGGTCAGCAATTGCCTAAGTGCAAGGCAAAATCCTTACATCCCATTATAATGTTTGCGCCCGCTTAGTGTCCAGATCTCGCCAAAATCCATGCACTTTTCTTCATTTGAATGCATTTCAATATCGTTTTAATGAATTAATGATGGCAAAGTGCAAATTTAATAGAAGGTGCAGAACGCCAGGTGAACACCATTCTTTACATACACGGCATTTATAGCGACCGGTAAAATCAGATTTACAGCTGCTAAACACGATTCACGACAGCATTATGGGGTTCCCCCACCTCATATCACTTTGCACATATCCTTACATCACCCCAAAAATGTGATATCACAACTTTACTTTCAGAAAAACAAAACTTTTTAGTATGACATTGTGGAAAGAGGCTTTAAGCTAACTGGGGATAGATTTAGATATGCTTGTATTGTAAAGATGTTCATCTGAGAATTTTATTATGTTGCGCACCATACATTTTTGACCAATAATTGGCTTTGGTCCATGCTTTATATTAATTATTATTAAATTATTAAAACTAGGTACTGTGTTCTTTTGGAGCTTTTGGGAATTTAGTTCTTTTTTTTTTTTTGTTAATCAAATTAAAACGTGATATCAAATGTTTTTCAAAAAAATACAGTTACTTTTTGTGTCCAGTTCATTTCCACAAAGCTAGGTTGCTTATTTTAAAAGTATTCAGTTTCTTTGGGTTGATTGTGCTATATGCTGCCTGCTATTGTGATATTGCCTTAACCCCCTTTATAAAGAAAGAACATTGCAGGTTAATGTTATACAATGAAAAACATACCTCTTCAGTGTTACTGAACGTACTAAAGGGTTCACAACAAAACATTACTTATTATTTCTGCCTGTTGTGTTGTATATAGCACTGTGGCAGAGCAAAGCTCTGCCCTTTTTAAATTGGCAGGGATGGGGTTAATTTCCCCTACCTGCCTGGATTTATTATGTTCAGGTGGCTGGGGTTGATTAGGTTAATTAATGATCAATCAGCGCCCAGCCACCTGATGTAAAAGGAGGCCTCTGCTTCTCATTTGAGAGGAGGGAGCTGAGGAAGCAGGTTGGTGTTTGTGGGTGGGTGTGATTTATTTATTTATTTTTTTAATTTTGCTAAAACCAGAGAAGGCATTGCCCTGCCTGGAAACCTTTATTTTTGTGAGTTTTGTTTTTGC
The DNA here is from genome assembly GCF_017654505.1 of Polyodon spathula. Taxonomy (NCBI): domain Eukaryota; kingdom Metazoa; phylum Chordata; class Actinopteri; order Acipenseriformes; family Polyodontidae; genus Polyodon; species Polyodon spathula. Next base: position 28,128,807 of record NC_054550.1, read on the forward strand.
TTTATTTGTGTTTAAATTGCTTTGTTTTGGCCCTTGTGCCCTTTCATTTTTGTGTTTACAATAAAATTGTTATTTTTTTTAATTTCAGACTGTCTCTGGGCCTCTATCCACTTGCCAGCCTGCCACAAGCACTATAATATATTTTTCAACATAATCACAGTTGCTCTGATATTTGTTTTCTTTTTATTCACTTTTTTTGTTTGACAATGGATTCAAATCTCCCTGCCTGTATAAACGTTACTGCATCTGTATGGGTTATCCAAACTAATCAGCAACATCCATGCTTCAGTGTTTTGATTGGCTTATCTCTCCCTCGTGGTTTTGTTAACAGGTTTAAGACTGTATGACAACTTCACATTTGTTTTGCTGCTGTTTTTCACATATGCTTATCATAATTCTGACACTGGGCAAGCATCAAGTATTCATGTGAACATCACTACATCACCAGCTTGAATCCAATTAAAGTTCCATATGACAAAAACCAGCACAGTAAGATAGGGAATGCAAGTATCTAAAATATAGGCTTTTAAGTAGGCTACCTCAATGTCAATGCAGTATTATGAGTTGCTCATAGGCAGTTAGATCGACTCACTGGGTAAATGCTATATGACTTAATGAGTAGCTAGAGACTAGAGTCCAAGGTATTGCTAGTCCAGGGTTAGTATCCCAGCAAACTAAATAATAGTTTTGCTTTATTACATTTTTTTCTTGTAATTTGACCCAAATCAATAATAGAAATGAGGGACCTAGTACAGTGCTAATTGTGATGCTACTTAAGGATTCTTTTCTGTTTTTCAAATATTGCGCTGTTGTGGATTTTAAAACCATACATCTTTTAATAGCTGCATTTTTGAAAAAGAGATTTTTATACTTCTGCATTTTTTCAAAGTAATTTATAGAAAGCGTTTGAAATTGGTGTTATCAGGAGATACCACCCCTAAGTGGCTTCTCGTGGAAATTCATAAACATATTCACCCCCCTGGAGCGAGCAAAAGTGGCGAGAAACAGGTAAGCCAATCAAAGTATTGAACTTGCTTGCTGCTACAGAAATGGGGAGCTTGTTTCTACACACTGTTTGCAGATGCAGTTACATTTAGACAGGTGGAGGAGTGGGGGTGGGGGGCTCGTAACCACTGTCACAAAAATATATTATCGGGGTACGCTCAACACAGCCGGTAGCAACGATGAGTAATGGATTTTCTTATGCATTGATGTGAAGCATATCGTTGGTTTGGAAGGAATACTGCTTCAACAGCAGCAACTACCACAAGCTGGAACAAATACAACAAATAATAAATAGAAATACGATGGAGCAGAGAAATTGAATTTAGCTTGGCCTGGAGCTCTTACCTGGAATGTGTATATAATGTTCTGAGACATTTGTCATTGTGAGCAATTCCAGTTTTTGCCCTACTCTTAATGAAATAGTAAACTCACCCCTTTGCATTACGTTCCAGCTTTATGCATCGATCTTTACAATTGCTTCTTTGTCTTATTACTAAAATCAATTCCCTTCTGTGATTGCCCAGAAGAGCACAGCAACCTTTTAAAAGCTTGCCTCTTTTTTCCCCCCATGTGCCTACAAAGAGGTATCTTAGCAGTGCGGCCAAATAGCTGGTGAGCGGGCAAACAACCTGTCAAAGCAGAAGCCTGTATAGCACCAGTGTGACAGGCTGTTCCAAGTATTTTAATTGATAAATGCAGTTAGTTCAGTATGATGTGAGAACTAAAGTGGAAGCACACATTAAATATCAGAATATTTAACAAGGAGAGCTGTGCTGATTAAAATGCATCTCACCTCAAAGTGAAGCGTTGATTAGCCCTAAGTTGAGAGTAAGCCCAAGGCTTTATCCATCAAACCTCTGGCTTATGAGCTTTAGAAGTGTTCCAGAAAAAAAAAAAAAAAAGTTACATTCAGCCTCTTTGTTTCTGGGCAGGTGCTCATGATTTGAATATGCAGGAAGCTATTTAAGTTTCGGAAGAATGGAACCGTTGATGATTTGATAATGGAAACCAGGAGTAGGTTGTCCAATAATTTGAAGTACAACTTTATAACCCATAATAATATACAAGGCTAACTACACTAGCAGCCCAATGGTTCTGAACAACATGCTTTTTCATTTGAAACATTTTAATAATTGCTCTCCGGCTAGAAATCAATGAGACCAAGTATTTCTGTTCTAGGCTGATTCCATAGATTACACTTGGCCATTCCTTTGGTGAGCTGTGCCAGGATCTCTATGTAAACAATTTTATTACATGTGATTCCAAATATACATAAATGATCAGATGCTAACATATTTTCCAGAATACCATCCAAAGCTGTGCTCCCTTTTATGCAAAACCTTTATTTAATATTTATTTCAGAAGCTCACATAATGCACTTAGAATCTGGTGATCTTAGCTTTAGCATTAAGATCAGATTTTTTATGTTAGTTAATGATTTCCTAATTAAGGTTTGCATGTTAATTAAAATGGTGGCTAGTGTTAATTACTTATATTAATGGATTCTCGTGTAACACCTGCCTAAAGCGATTGGCTCAGTTTTCAAAATATCTTCATCAAGGCTGTTTCAGATTTTTTTATTTTTTTTAATCTGAAATCTTCTGGTCTTTGAGGAACAACATTTTGTGGCAGATTGTTGTCTCTGTTAACATATTTCAAATCACGTTTGCTCACAAAATTAAGCATGTCATAGATTTAAGAAAAATCTTCAAACACACTTCCTCATCTAAATATTAGTCAATACTGTTTTGTCCATTGGATATAACCCTGTCTGTAGATACACATAGCCTGATTGATGTTGTCAGTCTAACAACACAAACAAATAACATTTATTAACAGGAAGTAATAGCTGGGATGTCTCATCTTCTCTATTAGGCAACATGCCTGGAAAATATAAAGAAAAGAGTAACTAGAAATTAATTGTTTTTTGTTTTGTATTATTAACTAAGTAGCTATGCCCAATATCATGTTAAGCTCTATTACCACAAATAATAAAGATATCTCTCAACAACTTTTGACTTCCCTTTTAATGTTATTTTATTTTGCTCCTTTTATTTTAACTACGGTGTAAACAACGCAATATTTATCATAATCTTTGCATCAAAATGCAATCTACACCATTAAAACAATGTTTTTTTATATAATAAAAACACAAATAATGGTTGTAAGTTATCTATCCTGTATATGTTGCTACCTTTGAATCTTGGTGTAAAAACAAAGTACCCTATAGGCTTTTTTTGCAAAGCCAACCAACCATTTTTTGGTTGTTGAAATTGAAGCAAGACTTTTGAAGGGAGTTCAAATTATTTTTGTGGATATAGTATATGATTGGTTCACAGATTACATAAAGGTGATAAAAGGACCATAAACTGTTCCTTTTCTTCACTTAGTAACCGGGAAGCTGGAGCTTTTACCAGACTTCTCTATTTTAAACTGTTTTATATACACACTGTGCTCTCAACTCTTGTACACACCTCTTTAGAGATCTTGGAAGCAAAGATCAGCTATTAAATGTCACCTTTCAGCAGTAAAATTAAATAAGAAGCAGCAATTTGGATTCTAGCAATTGCTAATTTCACGCCCTGATAGATGTTGCAGGAGCTAAACCTTTAAAACTCCTTCAGATATTTTTAAAGGCACATGAGCTTGAATTCTGCTAGAACTTGTGTTAGAAGAAGTGTGTTAGAGTTTTGTTCTAACATGAAGATCAAATTAAGATACAGATTAACCTATATTGTTGTTATATTGCCTGGGTGATCGCAGCTGATATTTTACAAGTTATTTTTCCTCACAGTTTATTTTTTTGTCCTCACAGCTGGAAGTTTTGTAACCAGCAAGAGTTGAGTGTGAGTGCTCTGTCGTGTTTCCTTGCTGTAAAAAACATTTCACATGCCCTCATATTTAAAAAAAAAAAAAAAAACACCAGAACAATGTATAGACTTAAATAAATACTGTAAACCAAGCTTTTTTTTTTTTTTTACTTCTTCTTTTTCTTCCGGAGCTTAAGATTTCCCCAGAGATTACAGAGTAATTATTCATATTTATCACTTTGCGTTAATCCTTTTAAAATCAACTCTAGTTAAAAAAAAATTTAAAAAATCTAAATTTTACTCTGTGGCGTAACATTTCCAGACACTTTGCTTCCTGACCCGCTGTCATCTATTAGTACGCGTCTGAGACCAGTGGAGTCCAATAAGTGTGATGAGAATACATTCTGTTTCCAGATACTGTTCACAGAGCCAGGGGTTATCTTTCACAGTGATGAAAAGGGGGAGCTAGACTTTGATACACCTTATACTGGTTAAACCTCTGCTAATCCTGAAGCCGGCATGACCAGGCAAATGCTGGAAACAACCTGAATGTTTTTCGGACCAACTGTTCGATGTTGGTGGTGCTGCTGGGCAGTGGAGAAACATGAAAAGAGGTTTGAAATTAAAAAGGGGAGATTTGATATGCAGTAATAAATATATTTAAAAGGAAAAGGTACGGCTTTATATTGTCGGTTCAATTAAACCATATCCTGGTGACTTCTGTATTCAAAGATAACTACATAAATAAATAAAACCTTTCATCCTCTCAATTTTTTTTTTTATTTGTATTCATTTTATTTCTAAGAGAGATGTTTATAGCTTCTACTACTGGTAGTGTTCACCACAGGCACAGTTCTTCTGTTGTAAATTGATATAACTCCCCAGCTGTTTCAGATAAGGATCATTTCCTGTTTGTATGGTATCCATGAAATTCTTCATTTATATAAAGAATACATAACTCAGTACAACAAAGGCATTATACAAGTGCCTTTCCATTTTACAAAGATATCACGTAAATAAGCCCCTTTTTGTTTTATTCCAAACATCTGTGTAGTAAAGGCCCTATGGTTGTTTATGTCTAGTGTAGTTGCTTGAATTTCAGCTGCTGACATTTTTTGTTTTACTAATTTAGAAAATTATACATATAAAAATAATCATATTATGATTTTGTTCTTCCCTTAGAAACAAGAATTAGTTTGCAATAACATAGCCTTGAATGTACATTGATGTGCTTTTGGAATGATCTGTGGAAATATTGGCGATTGGCTGGCACACATTATTCCTAGGTATGAACTAACATTATAAAGTTGTAATATTTTAATTCTGAATGTTAGGAATTCCACACCTAGCAGTGCAGAGTCCAATTTTAAACCTGGTACAGAATCTCCCTCACAACATTTAGATAAGTCCCATTTGTTTACACTTAGTAAAAATACTGTACACAAAGACGAATTTCACCCTCACATTGAATGATGCACTCATCCTGCTCACAGCAGAGTGGGGACGACCACAAACTGAAGAGCATATAAATGAACAACAAATGTTCATTTTTGCCTCTCCATGGCCATACCTACTATATAACGATTATTAAGCAAATATCTCAATGCACTCATTGTTAACGCATTGCAACACGCACGCGCACACACACACACACACACACACACACACACACACATAGCTAAGCTGTCCTGAGGCATCTATCTGCTTAGTTAATTTATAAACTGGCCAGTCTCTATAGATTTTGCCAGAGACCAAGACTATACCTTATGTGCTATCATAGGTAAACAATGTGTTCCTTTATGTCTAATAGAATTTAATAGGGTTTGCAGCATCATTTTAAGCATATTAATTGTGTCACAATGTGTTGTATTGTTTTTGTAATATGTGTTAGCCATCTCTTTGCATTAGTGTAGGCACTATTGAGATGTATCTGTATTGAGTTATTATCTTAATGTTTGGTGCACAGCTGTATTCTTTGATTTTTGTCTGACAGTAAAGGCGAAAGCCACACAGACTTAAAAAGAGAATATAATTAAAGATAATTTATATATATTTTTTTGCCTCACATTTATTTGAAAAGCTTTAATCGATTTAGTTTTTTGTTTTGTTTTGTTTTTGCACAACAGGCTTTTTACTGCTCACGCTGGAATTACATTTTATTTAATTTTTCTTTACGGTGCTTTGGTTTTTTGGGTCCAATACAAAATTGTAAAATTATGTAGTAATTGTTGATAGCGTGAAGATTTTCATGAAGGATGAGTAGATCTGTGAGTTTAACCTTCGTTGGAAAATTGCACATTCTCCCTGTCTAATCTTGCAACACGGTTTTATTGGCATGATGTAAAGCAAAAAAAAAAAGCAAGACTGTTTAGAGATGTGCTTATAAATTATTGATGCTTACATTTTGTTATCCTCTGAGTTTATATAAAAAGCTTATAGCAATCAAAACTTTCCGTGTCTGAATGCTGTGAAGAGTAGGAAAAGTAGGTGATGATGGCTGCTCTCTCACATCCACACATGATTGACAGTAAAACCAACACAGATACCTCTGGAGACATCTAGTTCAAGAACTTTCCAGAGGCTAGTAAATTGGTACTGGCAGCACACAAAAAGTAAAATGACTTGATTCAGCAGATTTCACTTCTGAATCCCTGCACCCTAGAGACAGAAGTAAGAATTCATCAAATGATCAAAATTTGTATTGATTTCATTCTGCATTAACAGTTTAAAGGCAAGATTTTTGACAGTGTGGGTATAGGTTTGAATGATTCTGTTTGAAATAATACAGAATGAGGCACTAGGCAGTACTGGTTGCATATATCTGTAAGCAGGGAATGAAATAGGAAGGGACCCAAAGGAAAGTAATTTAAAAAGAAAAGTACATTTAAAATGTTTAGGATTATTATCACTAGGTGAGTTATACCAACTCCTAATGCATATGCTATAAAGCATTTTTATACCAACATATATAAATAGATTGCATATTGCAAAAAATGTCTATCTGATGTCAGTCCGGGATTCATTTTTTAACATTAAAAATAAAAAGGCATATTCTAATGCCCAACTCAGCTGTCTCAGAGTCAGTCTTTCTTAATCAATAGTAATAATAGTGACTTCTGTTTTCCGGATGATACATGGTCACCGACCTCTATAGAAAGACTGGATCACTGATAGCAGCAATTAAGTGAAGCCACACCAACGCCATTTTATACTCCCAGAAGTAGATGTGTTGAGAACGAATTGAAAACATCTAGAAACACTATGACGATCAGTGATCACACGTTTGGAATGCCGTTATTCTTCTGCTCTATTTACATCATAGACTCGCAACATCAGTTCTGGCAGTATATAATGGCTGTCTCTCTGTGGCTTAATGACACAGAATTATAAAACGTGCCTCCTATCAGAGATTCAGTGTTTCTATAGAGATCAGAGTACACCACTCACAACTGTATTCTGTGATTCTCTTAGTTATAAAAGAACAGGTATCTCTTTTGTGAGAGTAATTTTACAAAGCTGCCTCCGTCACAGTATTTAAGCCTGACTTCATATTTGCACGTGACCATGGCATTGACCTTGGCCTAATATGGCTGCCATTAAGTTTTTGCTTTAGAGAGACAGTACACTTTGAGTCATTATTCATATGTTTTGTACATAGTGTAATGAAGCCCTGGCTGAGGCTGGTTTGCTCCCTTAAAAACAGTTGACCCAGACACAAGAACCACAGAGGTTCACCCTTTCAGGTCTCTGCACAGACCTTCACACAGACAGTCTCTACGCCAGGGGTGTCCAACCCCGGTCCTGGAGAGTCCCTATCCAGCAGGTTTTCTAGGTGTCTTTACATCATCAGTGGCTAAAGATGTGGAACACCTGTTAATCTTGACTAATTAAGCTAATAATTGGTTCAATTAAGTAACAGAGATTGGTTGAAACGAAAACCAGCAGCTACAGTAGCTCACCAGGATCAGGGTTGGAGACACCTGCTCTACGCAGTCCCTGATCGTGCTTTGCAGACCTTTTTAAATACCCGTCTGCTAATTACAGGCAGGTGTACTTAATTAAACCCGTGCCAGATGATCTGGCTCAATAAAACAATTCAACAATTACCTTGTGGCTGTTCAAGGCAGCCACAAAATACAAATCTTCCCAGCTGTGGCATGCCTTTGCCCTGTCACAACACTTAAACCAGTGAACAGTGCTCATATTGCCTGTTCTTTACAGTTTATTATCAGGCAGGAATAGTATTAGTTGTTCTGCAAGTCATTAATGAGCAGACAGAGTGATGGAATATTTTGATTGTTGAAAAGGCACGGGATTGTTGGTTTAAAGTTGTTCTAGAGCTCAAGGTGATTATGGTAAATTGCTTTTGTCTGTGGTGTGCACATGATTGTGTGTGTAAGCAGTGCAGGTGGAATTTGGTATTTAGGAGCCTAACACTTCAGTGGCACAGTTGGAATGAATAAAATAAAAATAAAAAAGATGAAAGAGCATTCCTCAGATCTTGTACCGGTTTGTATTAAAATACATGTATTGGTTGCATTATTAAACATCTGAATTATCTGTTTTCAAATATATAGTTGTATACAGTTTGTGTGTTTCAAATATAGTGTATATATAAAGGACACACTGTGAAGGTTCATAAAGTACTGTAGTTATTCCTTGACTGAAGATAACCAAATAGCAGCAAATAATCCACAAGCCCCCAGAGAGGTTGAGTGGTTTGTTTAGGGCTATCCTCATGAGTGAAATAACCACAGCACTCTATGAGCATGTGTGATGTTCCCTGTACAGTATATATACAATATGTTTGAAACACTGTCTCATCTCACCTTCATGTTTGCAAAGATAATAGTATTTAAGTCACTATGCTAAAACTCCATGATAAGGTTAAGATTTCATTTTATTTTATTTCATGCTTCTGAATGCAAATTTTAAGAAATTGTATAGCATTTTTTATACTGCTGTGCAAACATATAGAGGGTGAGTTATATGATAATAAAACAAACAATGAATTGGCAAATTCATTTGGAATTGTAGATTATATTATGGATGGATTTCAGTGTTATTATAAACATCAAAGTTTGTGCACCACCAGGTTTCCTGTAGAATCATGAAACTCACTATAACAGCGGCTTAGTTTGATATAGCTTTATATGATCTGGCATATTAAAAGCCGTAAAAACACATTTAAAATATATTGATACAGAACTCCTTTTAGTTCATTACATAAATATTTAACACAGCTGGCATTACAACTGACCTCAGAATATTGACCAAGGCCACTCTTGACTGTGGTCCATGTGTTGCATTTGATATTAATATTGTATTGAATATTTACAGTTTGTGTTTCTCTATCTGTAAAAATATGTAAGAAAATGCTTTTATAGATAATTTCCCAAATTTAAAAACTAAGCCACTGCCAAGGTATTTTTGAATTTTGATTAATTTAAGACTACTCTATGCAGTACAGTACAATCATTTACTGCACCGTATACTATAAGAAGTGTTTCATGTATTTAATGCAGGGTGAGGCACAGCTGTGTGACCTGGAAGCCAGGAGGGATGTTGTGGAGCAGATGTCCCTCAAGCTCTACAGTGAGCAGTACTCCAACAGCACCAAGAGGAAAAAAGAGTTTGCTGAAATGTCAAAAGTCAACAGAACAGGAAGTAACAGGTACAGGCAGCAGCTCTACTGTTTTTTTTTCCCCCAAGAGATGCAACTTGTGGCCCAAATTGTTTCCTTTGTATAACAGATGGTGTCTCAATGGATCTGACATGTGAGAGGAAAGCTAGAGTGTAGATATATATTTTTAGGAAGGTGAGACCTTCCATGTGTGTTTATTTCCCTGAGCTTCTATAAAACCTTCTAAATAAATATGCATGAAACATCGTACAGATATAATGTAATTGCCCATGGTTCAGCTTCAACATACAATCAAGTTGAAATAGTGAGGCCTTTGACATCCACTGCTTTTTTTTTTGCATAAACTGTATTTCTACTGAAACAAGCAAATGATTACTCTAGTAACACAGTCAATCACATGCAACAGAAATATTATAGCTACAGTTGTATGTTCAATGTGAAATGTAAATAATTTATTTCTGCAAAGCATTGCTTTATCTCAATTTGGATGGAGGTTTTGTTTAAGTCCAACTCTGTAGTGCCTACTCATGTCATTATGTTTTATATACATTCCGTGAAGATTGTTATTGACAGGCATGTTGTTTAAAGGATATAGCATATTGCTAAATGTATTTTTCTTGTATGTCAAGAATAATTTTTTTTAGCAATGAAGAAAACAATTACCTACATTTAAATTGCAGTAGATCAAAAATGGGGTCGAGCTTGATGTGGCTTTGCAACTGCTATATTCTCTGCTTTTGAGAGAATTGAAATTAAGAATGACATGTACACTCCAAATGAGAGTGGATCTCATCTCTGTTTGCTGTGATCTTTATATCTTTTACATAGCCACTCTGGATTTGCATTCTTTCTTATTGGATGATGTCTTAGCTGTCTAGTTTTATTTTCACAACTGACGGCAATGTTGTTGCAATGTTGTAGTGGCTTTTTAGGGAATGCTTTGTGGCAGCAGTTTTTCTTTGGGGTTCAATATGTAATTATGGGCGTTCCTGCATAAAGTCGCAAAAAAGGGGGTGGAGATAATGCATCTCAAATATTATAATGAGATGTACTAAAGCTGCCAGCAATTGCAACACTTAGGCAGTTGCATCAATTTGTTAAGAACTTTTGAAAGCACGTTTTAAACAGTCGCAATTGTTGTTCATTTCTCAGTCTGCTTTTTCTCGTGCATTGCCAGGTGTGCTCAATGCATTTTTGAGGCGAACACCCAAATATCTATTTTTCCCTAAATGCAGGGTGTACTTACAAGCCTTGAAAACAAATTTCTGTGACATTTCTGGTTACCCCAACGTGTTGACAGCAATAGACTGCACACATGTGCCACTAACCCTTCCAGCTCATTCTGAGCATCTGTATAGGAATAGAAAACACACCTGTCCTATTAATCTGCAGGTGGTTTGTAATTGTGCACAATTTACCAGTGCACCACTGACTAACTTAAATAGAAACTGACAGTATACATTTGGCTTATAGGCTACACATGATAACACAAATTAGTAGTATAATGCAAAATGTGTTGCTAGTCCCTTGAAATTCGTATTAATGAGAACTGACTGTCCTGTAAGTATCATAACTTGTCAATGCACCATGATTTATTTTGTGTTAATTGGCTACTAAGTACATCAAGTTAATAATAATAATAATAATAATAATAATAATAATAATAATAATAATAATAATAATGCTAAAATCATTTAGTTTAAATTTAAAATAATCTTTTATTCGCATTGTACACCAATGTGTACAGTGCAGTAGCATGATTTATTTTCATACCTGTAGCCCACAGGCTAAAGTAAAAAGAAAGTGTGTGAGGTATTCATTAGATTTTACTACTCTACTGTATACTGTATAGGCTTACTGTACAGATTTATATTTGTACATAATGTAATGTGTAGCCTACCCAAAACACAAGAGTGTTATTGCAACGCAATGATTTATACATTTAAACTATATTAAGCTCTATAAATGTATATGTGTGTGTGATTTTATTTTTTTAAACCTGGCACCTCCTTATGCGAGGGGCTACTGTATGATTATGAGAAGCTTTTTGATAGAAACTCATTTTTTATTTGGTGGTGAAGGTGGGGGCTCCACTATAGAATCTGATGGGATTAAACTGCCTTTCATTATTTATTTGAAAAAATGTCACACGACTCTCGCAATGCTAGAGATCTTGTTAAGAGGATGCAACAAATATTTACATTAGTATATTGCGGCTCTCATTATTAACATATTTTCCCTTAGTACATATATGACAAAATGTGTACTTTGTGGTGCAACTTGCCCATCGTAGTACATTTACCCCTGAGTCCTGACTCACTCACTTGGCTTTGAGTCAAGCATCACTAATCCTTTTAAGCCTCTCATTGTAATGATTAATTTTGTTGAAAACCATAATGATCCTTCTTTGAATTTTAACAATGGCTACCTATTCGAGGATTCATGGTTTTGACTTCTTGGCCCTACCTTTGCATTTAACTTGTCTTTGGGGAAGAGCTGTCTAATGCTATATCTGGCCTAGCTTTCACTGCCTTGCCATGTTCACTCAAGCCTGTCTTAAATGGTGGACTGAGCAGATGTATCTCTCAACCTTGAAGCTGATAAATGTATGAGAGCTGCCTTTCAAGTGAGGGAAAACAAGACAGAAGCAGGCAAATACTACTTAAAACAAAAACAAAAAAGGAAATACCTGCATTGAAAATGTGGATTAACACCATAAAATAAAAAGGCGATTATGGAAATGTCTCATTTTGATGTGTTGTGAGAGGTTTCAACCTTTTAGTCTCAGTTAGACATATTCTGATTTTGAAAATGGTGGGTATGGTACAGCATATTTGGATGTTGTAGCCACAGTTAGAATAATCCCCTTGATCTGGGCTGTGACCTGTGCTGATTCAGCTTTATAACTGTTGACTTTCAAAATAATAACATTCCTTCTTTCTGTTTCTCAAAAGATTAGTAAGTGTTTTGGCATTTTCTGGCTTTGAGCATCATTTTTATCCCTGTTATACAGTGGGTAACTGAACTTACATGTTTTTTTCTTTCTCCAACTTGGTTGAGACTGATAACATAGCAACCCAAAAACCCAGCTACAAGCTACTGATGTACTGGTCCAAAAGTAGTGGGTTGTGTTTTCTTTTCCATTAATAATATGGGATGAAGGGGCTCCCAAGTGATGCATCCAGTAACGGCGCTCCGCGTGGAGTGCAGGATGCGCCCTATAGCCTGGTGATCACAGGTTTGAATCAAGGCTATGTCATTGCCGACGGTGACCTGTGGGTCCCAGGAGGCGGTGCACAATTGTTGCCCGGGTAGGGAGGGATTAGGTCGCCAGGGCAATCCTCGGTTCACCGCACACCAGCGACCCCTGTGGCTGACAGGGTGCCTGCGGGTCTGCTGTAGAGCCATTCAGATCTGTGTTGTCCTCCGGCACTATGGGTCTGGTGGCTTCACTGTGGATCTGCAGTGGGAAAAATGACTGCTTGGTAGGAACATGTTTCGGAGGACGCGTGTTTAAGCATGTTTCCCAAGTTGCACGGGGGTTGCAGCGGTAAATCAGGATCAATAATGACACAATTGGCGATTGCAAATTGGGGAGAAAACTGGGGTAAAAAATCATTGGAAACCACTAAATTTAAAAAAAAAAAAAAACAGGAAATAAATAATAACATGGGATGATAGGGAATATCATTAAACACTAGATTCATGACTGTTTTTAGCTCCATTATAAAAAATAGCCTTGAATGTCTCGGGCAGGATTCTTCATCAACAGTTTACATCAAGTATTATGAGTTAACAATTTTGTTTTGATAAAAAAAAGAGTTGATGTGTTCATACTTGCTCTAATGTAATCTTAAGATCAATGCCTTCTCCAAATAGACTTATGCAATATGTACAAGTGGCTCTTCATTTAAATCACAGCTATCCAATACAGTCCAAATAATATCCTTTAACAAGACCAATTATAAAAAGTCAACTTGCTTAAGAAACAGTATTGGTGAAGTTGACCTCTTTTATGTGCCACACTGATTTAAACAGATTGATGAGCTGATTAGGTGGTTGTGTGTTGTACGTACTGTCACGTCACATTTTTCCATATGTCTGGAGAACCGCACATCCAATTGTCATGAAACATGGTATAACATTATTAAGCATAATGAGTTTGTCAAGCTGCCAGTGCTACACCAACTATTGCTAATATCTAATAGGGAAATTAAGCTGGAAACATTTTCAGAACTAAGACAACCTTCACTTGAGACTTTTTGGTTTCTGGATGGTAAAGACCTAACGCTTTGAGCTAGTGGCTTCATACAAAAAATGTAAGCTGCCACTGCCTGTCATGTGCTTCTCAGAAACCATTTACGGTAGTAACCATTCATGAGAAGGGAACTATACCTGATGAAACAAGTTGGCTTGGTTCAATGGTCAAGCGTCCACAGTGGTTCTATGGAGTCTTCTGAGTTTCTATTGCACTGCAATGTATTTTGCGTGCAACTCAACAGCACACATGGTGGGTACCTGCAACACAACAGTCACAACACATTTATAGCTATAAAGAGTAAAGTTAAGCATTTCATATATTTAATTTACAAATACAATCATGTTGCCCATTTATATTTGCTCTTAAAAAGCCAGTATGAGACTTTAAACCAATATTTGCATTCCATTTGCATTTATTTTTTCAATATTAACAATACAGAATATGGACCATTAAACCAGTGGGGGAAAAATGATCTTACAGCATTTCAATATTCTTGCAGTATAATCCTGTTAACACCCTTCTCAAGCACCGTTACCTACTGGATCTCTTTTTTTTTCCTGAGCAGTCTTCTGGATTTTGAATCGGAGTACCAGGAGCTGTGGGATTGGCTGATTGACATTGAATCCATAGTGATGGACAGCCATGACCTGATGATGTCAGAAGAGCAGCAGCAGCATCTCTGCAAGGTTAGCTGAGCAGTGTTACTGCTTTTACCTAGCTATGGAAAATCAGATTAGCCTGACAAGTCTTTCTTCCTCAGAGGACATCTCCACATTCATTGCATGTATCATGGTGTCTATTAGAATTCCCATCCCACTCTCCCCAGCCTCATTTCCATTGCATGAGTGTCGGCAGCCTGCGCCAACATCATAATTGCCAGAAAGTCCCCTTTATCACATTTCATTAGGTGTAATTTCATAAAAAGAACAAAGATTTCTCTCCCAATGAATAGAAGCAAAGAGGAATGGCAATATTAAATAGACTGCAACCAAATGAATAGTAAATGGAAGTAGGGTTTAACAGCATGTGTTTTGATTTGAGGTTTCAGACAGATCTGTCTGTCCTTCAGATGTTCTCGGAGAGAGAGAGAGAGAGAGAGAGAGAGAGAGAGAGAGAGAGAGAGAGAGAGAGAGAGAGAGAGAGAGAGAGAGAGAGATTTTTCTTGATTCTGGTTTACTGCAACCTTGATACAAGCCTTGTCTCAATGAATTTGTGTTAGTTATAGATAAAAAAAAAAAAAAAAACAGGCTGTATTGCATTAAGTCAATATGTTTGTTCATGATTAAAATAAGATGATTTTGGACCAAGATATTGATTTCATTCCCTGCTCGTCTAATAAATATGTGCTATGCTGCTTGTTTGTTATCAATTTTGCTGTATACTTTTATCAGGCTAACGTCAGATTGATTGAAATAAAAAAAAATTGGGAGCCTTTTCACAGCCAGGATGTTATCTTCTGACTCTGGGGATTTTATTATGGGTGAGGGGGGCTTTTTGGGCAGAGTTGCCTGCTGCAGTAAATCAACCTCATTTAGGCTATTTTTATTGTACTGATTCTGACACTCGTCATCCTTGAATTGCTTTGAGCATATGGCATATTTCAAAGAGCAGATTGTGAATCATAAAGAAATAAAATTAATAACCACCTTCAGAACTGGAAATAACATAATGACAAGAAACAACTACCCCCTAGCATTTTGTTCTGAAATGTTCATTTCTAAAACACAAAGGTTGCATTCAAGGTCAAAACTAATCTTCTCTCACATCTAGGATATTGACCTTATCATTAGTCATTTTTTAAGTGATAAAGTTGGAAATAGTGACATGCTTAGAAGAAATATGGTTGCAGCTTTTTTTTTTTTTTTTTTTTTTAAGCCATCAGTAAAAATGACTGCGAGCATTAGTATTAGAGACCTCATTGTTCAGGTTTTCAGTTTTATAATTATTTCTAATATCTGTTTATGCCAACTTGATAAATTCATGCAATACCAAGCAAAATTAAAATAGTTATAATACAAAAGTGTATACCATGTGACAAATATTTTTATAATGTTAATTACTGCATTTGTTTTTGAGTTTTAAGCTGAAGCAACTAAACCAACACAATCATATTATTGTAGGCACCTGTTTCTATAGAGTATAATAATTTATACTGAATATGCTTAATTTCAGATTGAATCAAGTTTTTTTTTTTCAATTATTACTGTTCCAAAAAGTCTTACCATCATTTTAACCCATTAAGGAACAGACATTGTTAGACAAAGTTAAACACACTGTAGGGCCAAAAGAAAATCAGGTGTGTTAATGTGTTTTTTAATAATGAATTAGAATACTTTTTCCATTGAGTAAATGGGGTTCCAGTCCGGCATATGACTTGTTAGCCTAGGTGGATTGTAAACTAAAACTTGAGCTGGAGGGGTACTGTGTAAAATTGCGTTTTGGGGGCTTTTGATTGAACTAATTCCGAACATTAGTCATCCCTGCGGAAAGTGGTAACCTGGTTTATAAAGCAGCTTGGAAATGTCCTGCGTCCCAGTTGACTGCTAACATTACAGTGCCACATGGTTGAAAGAGTACAAGCAATGGTTCACATCTAATTTCATTCCAATCAGGAGACTTTCTATAAGCTCAATAACACACCGGAATGCATGAGTGGTACTGATACATCCCACCTCTTGTGTGTGCTTACACATGCCTGTAGTACCTATGTTGCATGTAGTCTTCCTCGAGTGCCAGGGCCACAGTAAATACTACAGTTATCTATATAGTATTTTTAATTACAGATAAAATCATAAGGGATATTACAAGTTGTACCGTAGGGGGGAAATGTAATAAAAAGAAAAAATGTTATTTGTGTTATTTGTCTGTTCCATGGCAACATTCATCCATCTTGGTAAATAAGTGGAATGTAATGATGAAGCTTATGGATTGCTATGCGGTGGTGTGTTTGTGGCGTGTGTCCTGCTTGATTGAATAGCACCATAGAGCGTGGAAAAATATGCAAGCCTTGAAGCAGTGCTGTATGTTTTGTTTGAATTTCACCTGTGGTGTACAAATCTGAGCAATCTCATGGAATGGGTTTGACTGGTAGTGAAAGCATTTGGCTGTAGTGTAAAAGTACAAGAGGTCTTTAAAAAGAAAAAGCCTGAAAGCAGCAGTGATAAGTGACAGTAAGACAGTTTTGGACAAAAATGAACACTTTGAAGTCAAATTAAAAAAGAAATTCCGACTCTCCAGCATGCCTTCAGTTTGTTTATTGTTTCAATCAATTTCTTTTTTTCTTTAAAATATAGTAAATGGCTATAATTATATGTCAGTGTCTAATTATAATTATACAACACAAAGATGTAGACAATCTTACTGTCTAGTGGATAGGCTAATGGGATTTTAAATGGAAGCTTTTGAGTTTTTTTAACTAAATTGTAATTTTATAACTAATTGTATTCAAACATCTCTACTTTTCAGGCTTCAACAGCTAATAGGTTTCCTTGACAATTTAAGATTCATTATTACAAATTAGGCAGGAAAAAAAGACTTTTGTTTTTGTTTGGATAAGTTTATAAAATATATATATATATATATATATATATATATATATATATATATATATATATATATATATATATAATTATGTCTTATATATTAATTTTATATTGTCTATCTATCTATCTATCTGTCTGTCTATCTATGTATTTTAGAATCTTAAATCAAGTGACCCAAAAACAGCCCAGCATAATTGACTGATGATCTAGAAGCACCACCCCTCCATGACTGTGATGTTTTGAAAGCTATATACAGCACTTGCATGATTTAACCCATTTCCTTTTGGAGACTTTGCTCCCCTTTCCCCTGGGTGAACCTCCACTGCTCTATGTGTCTCCCTTGCTGCTCTGTGTGCTACGACCCTGAGTGGATCAAACAAGCCATGGTGAAAGTTTCCCTCATTTGCATCACTTCTAGACAGGCCTGTCGTACTCTGTGCTGACAGGAAATCACTGTCTTTGTCACCTTTGTCATGATCTCCTTGAGGCAGAAATCAGCCATGTGACCAGGATTCATTCCAGTGTAACTCAGGAGGGGGGCTGTCCCTCATGTTTTTGGCAGGGGTTGCATTAACGTGGAGATGTCAGTGTGAAATTGCAGAATTAATATCAGGGAGAGTGAAAGAGTGTAATTAGCACTGACAGAATAAATGATACAGCTATTAGAGATATAAAATAAAAATAATGTGCAGAAAGAAAATCTGTGATAAGTTTATGTAAATGTATGCGTGTGTGTGCATGTGAATATACATATCGTAATATGTACTTGAACCCAAATAAAATTTCATTAATGTTAACATTTTCCAATTAAGGCTTAATGTATACACTCCACCTCAGATTATATGAATAGGACAACGACAAACAAAAGATGCAGTGTGTTTCTAGAATGTTGGCCTTAAATAAGTCTCCCAGGCAACAGTTTCACTTCCAAATGTAGACAAAAGTTTTTTCAGGAAACTTACCATTAATAAAACCCTTCCGGGACAGCTTGCAACAATCCACGCCACTTGGCAGCACCCGTGCTAACTGTTCATTTAAAGAAACGTGTATATTCACTTTAGGTAAGACAAGGGAAAAACAAATAAAAAAAGTACATCATAAAATCACTAATAATGCATTTAAGCAAGAAGAGGCACATATTAACAAGCATCATCGTCAGTTGTATTGCAGAGTAAGAAAAGGACCAGCTTTCTGTTCTTTTTTTGTTGTGCGATTTTAACGCATACAGACTTATCAACATTTGACTGTGTTCCTCCTTATCTGCATCTCTGAGCCAGACTCGGGCTGATTGGTGTGTTTGCGCTGGCACTGTGTCACTTTCTGACACAATCACTTATTCAGGGTGCTGTTACAGCAGGGGGCTTGGACACTTACCAAATCTTCTTCCCCAGAGGGACAGACACTTCACTCCACAGCAGGGGTAGCGTGCTGAGGAGAGCAACAGAGATCCGTTTGATGCTTGCAATATATTCTAAAGCAGAACCTGTTTTTTTTTTTTATTTGGATGCTCTTATTTGGATACTCTGGGCTTTGCAGAGAGCTTTGAAGATGAAGCCAATATTTACAGTACAGTATAAGAAATTAGAATGTTTCCAATTATTTTGGTTCCAATTAGTAAGCTGAAAAACAGGAACATTATATATATATATATTGTAAGATAGCAGGGAGGGGGTTAAAATTCCTCCCTGCTAAAACCATGTGAAAATGCACTGTGGGTGAATTGGGCTAAGGGTTTGAATTGTTTAATGATTTAGTTAATCCCCTGCACCTGGTGGTAATTATAAATTAGAGCCAGGTGCAGGGTATTTAAGAGAGGCAGCCAGTTTGCTCAGGGCTGCTGAGGAAAGGCTTAGCCGTTTACCTGTTGCACACAAAACTTACACACGTTCCAAACAATACCTTCCTGGTACGACTGCTCTCACTCACACACAGTCGGGCTCTTTCCTCAGCAGCCCTGAGCAAACTGGCTGCCTCTCTTAAATACCCTGCACCTGGCTCTAATTTATAATTACCACCAGGTGCAGGGGACTAACTAAATCATTAAACAATTAAAACAATTCAAACCCTTAGCCCAATTCACCCACAGTGCATTCTCACATGGATTTAGCAGGGAGGAATTTTAACCCTCTCCCTGCTATCTTATATATATATATATATATATATATATATATATATATATATATATATATATATATATATATATATTTTGTGTGAGACCATAGTGTCAATTATGTCATTTGTAATTGACTCCTCCTTACTTACATGTATATGCAGATAGCACTGCACATAATCGACCTGGACCTTTTTCAAGTTGGCAAATATCAACAGGCAAAAACAAAAACAAAACAAACAAACAAAAAAACAGAAGAACCTCTCTAAGTTAACTTAAATAAGAAAAAATCAGACCAGCTGCCAATGGCAAGACAGAACACCACAGCATTGATCTGAGTAGTGGAACATTCTTAGCTTTACTCATTTGGCATAATAACATCTTAAACAGTTCAGCAAAAAATGTTAATCCTATACAAACTGGTCACTATAGTAATATGCTTATTTGGTCTACTAAATGTTATCCTCCACCAATACACCAATATTTTACTTTTGTTTATATTTTATTATAGATATTTAAAATGTAATAGTTTGAAGTAGATGTTTCAGTGGAGAGAAGGACCCCTGCTGTTATGTCATTGTTAAGCCCTTTCTCTGTTTTTTTTTTTTTGGCCAGCTCTGTAGCTGGCCAGATATAATGCCAGAGTACTGTTCCCAAGGTAATTATTATTATTATTATTATTATTATTATTATTATTATTATTATTATTATTTACTGTACTGCACTGGATTCATTTTCACTGATCATCAACACATTTATGGTATAATTAGATCCACTGATAAAATTGTATAAGGTTATTTTACAGGATATAAAAAAACGTTTTTTTTAATTCAACATTTAACACATTTACGGTATCCAGCTCAGGTTAATCAAAGAGATTGCGTTTAGACTAAAACAAAATTTCATGTATTATACTACGGTGGCTCATTTGGAGTCCTTTAAAGGCCAAAAGTTGCATACGCCTCGAAAGATACACTTTCTTGACATTTCTGAGAACCTTGCAGGTAAAGGTTACAAGTAATCGATTATTCCTTGTGCTGCAGTAGATAGAGCAAAGAGCCAATAAGTGAACAGTGAACAATTACAGATACAGTAGCACTGAAATGGGTAGTTTGCAGAAATGGCCGATTCATCAGCCAGTGTTGTTCAGTAAAATAGCAGCGTGGGCTTTGGGGCTATGTGCTTTACTTTTAGGTCAGAATTTATGCCTGTATACATTTCCTACCAGTTTTCTCAAGACTATTAGTTTTAGATTTTTTTCTGAGAAGGTTCTTCGCCATGGAAATCGAACTTGGCATGATACAGTAGTTCACATTGAAATACTTCTTATTAAAAATATATATGTTATTGTTGTAAGGTGGTGTTCATCTGTTTACATATTTAAAAAAAACGCCAAATAAATGTTATATATTACTTATACAATGGACATAGAAAGGGTTAATAGCATGCCCAGCTCTCTATACTGTATTCAGCCTAAGAGCAGGTTCAGTATAATGCAGATGGCTGCTGCCCATTCTTGTAGATAGATTGTGACCTTGAGAAAATACCTGGGCGTGGCAAGTCTGGCCCCAACACATCCAATATAGGGCCTCGCAGAGAGACTGCAGATACGTTTTCATTTGTACCAGCTCTCATGTGATTATACTGTACAAACAACTGTCCATTATTCCAGCAGAACTAATTAAGAAACTGCAATGAAAAGCCTTCAGATAGGAACTACCTTTTCTAACTACCTCCCTTGTGTACTTGAGCTACAGTGGCTTAAAGCACTATCCCTTCACCTCCAGAGGCTTGGCTGTGAATCCATCTTGGGCCACAACAGAAATACGTTTGGGGTCTTAATACAATCCAAAACAAGCAGCAGTTTGCGTCACAAAAACACAACACCGTCCTGCAGTTTGGAATAATGAAGCCTGGACTATGGACCGATTGTAAGTAGGCGTGTTGCTTTAGGCAAGAGATGGGTTGCCTGTCTTGCACCATGTCAGACTGCAGAATATGCTTTAAGTCTCCAGTACTTTCGCAAGACGTAAATTCACACACATCGAAATAAAAGGCATTTAAAGGCAGATACATATTCTCAAATCAGTCAAACAGGTCTTTCACTTTTAGGTATAAGAGCCAAAAGGTCTCATAGAAATAAACAAGCACACAAATAAACATCCATGCAAAATGCAAACATATCAAAACAGTTTGTGAGGTGTCCTGCACAAAACTATATGGTAGCGTATCTTGTTTTTTTTTGTTTTTTTTTAATTCTTAGAGTTTATCTGTAAACAAGGTTTTTCATTCTCAGGAATCTTACATTATTATCTCCTGTCAGTAAATGAGATGTAAAAAGTTAATAAGGTTTATACAAGCCAAAAAGTCCAGTGGCTTTCCTTGAAAACTGACCACTGATTGCCTCGAGCCAACTGAGAGTCCAGCTTTGCAGACTATTCTATTTCAGATCAGCTAATTACAAAGGTTATCATAAACTCCCCTACTGGTGCATTCCAATTTCAGATTGCTTATGGTGCTTCGAAAAGCACATGAAGCCAAAAGCACAGGATTCTTTTATTTAATGTAGAAATTATTATTATTTTTTTTTTAATATAATTCCTTCACATAGAGAGGATACTAGATGCATTAACAACATAGAAGCTTCTCTGCAGTATAAACCACATATATTAGCGCTCTTAGTTTGAATCCTCCTCTTGATACAAATGGGTTTCAGAAAACAAAATCCTCTCCACCAGTCAGACCAGAGCAGGAAATGAAAGCTGTGGGGAACCTCCCAACCAACTAAATGAGGTATTTCAAAGGCTTGCAGATAGAGTCCTACAGTGTGATATTCAATGATGTTTTATGGGGTTTCTGTAAAAATGAACAGATCCTACCCTCACACTGTGTGGTTTTTTCACAACATAGACACACACTAGAGATGGCCTTGGTTATAGTACGTCAAAAAGAAGAAAGAAGGGGGGCTCAACTCTGTTAAGTAACAACTTAACATTAAACACACTTTCCAAAGAAACCATCAATTCTCTTTAGTTTGTCTTAAGGCAACAACATTCTCTATTTTATTTCTAGTTTTTTGGGAGAAAATTAAGATTTTCTGCTTTAAAAGATGACAGGCATTTTCCCCTAATAGGTGAAGAATACAAGTCCTCACCGGCATGTGATAATATATGTAGAGATGTGTGCACAGGGATTCTGGGTATTGATTGGAAACACATTGTCTTTTGGGCTTTGCTGTTTGATTCATTCAATTTAAGTTAGATGTTGCTATAACAACACTTGAAAGAGTAGATTTAGGTATTAAGTTCTATCTCAGTCTCAATTAGAGATTCATACTCACAAAAGACCGATCCAAAGAGTGAATTTAAGATCAGGTTGTCACTATTTGTGATTCCCGTAGTGTATAGAATGAACTCTAATGAAGACATGTAGAAGACATATCTGGTTATGAAAACTACAGTATAATATACAGGGTGACTTCTAACACTTGTGTGAAATATGAATTATTATTATTATTATTAATTAATTTATTTATTTATGTATTTATTTATTTCTTAAATATCACAATACAAAGTATCACATTACAGAATATCACATTACAGAGAAGAGCAGTTATAAAATACAGAGAAATCAGGAGAGAGTTGCAGTAGTCAAGGCAGGACAGTACCAGGGACTGAACTAGGAGCTGTGTAGTCATTGAGGGAGGGGCGAATTCTGTGTATGTTGCTGAGGAAGAAGCTACAGGAGCATGCCAGAGTAGAGATGTGTTGAGTGTAGGAGAGGGAGGGGTCGAGGGTGACACCAAGGTTCTTGGTGGATGAGGAGGGAGAGAGGGTGGCAGATTCAAGAAGAACAGAAATAGAGAGATCAGAGGTGGGGGAGGAAGAGGGTGAAGAAAAGGTCTCATTGGGAGAGGTTGAGTTTGAGATGATGCAAGTGCAGTCAGTCAGAGGGGGGAAAGGAGAGGAAGATCTGGGCATCATCAGCATAGAAATTATACAAGAAATCATGGGAGGAGTTGAGGAGACCCAGGGAGCGGGTATAGAGAGAAAACAGAAGGGGTCCCAGGACTGAGTCTTGGGGGGACACCTGTCGAAAGAAAGCAAGAGGCAGAAGGTGAGCCACACCAGGACACCTGGTACGTGCACTCGGAGAGGTAGGAGGAGAACCAGGCAAGAGCAGTGCCGAAGTGTCCCATAATGCATTAGGACAGAGTATTGCAGTGAATACCTCTTTAAATATATTGTCTTTGTAATGAATTGTTGAGAGGGGTTGTTTTCAAAGCATATGTCTTCTTACAGGGACTGAGAAACCAGCAATCCACTCAGTCAAAAAATGGATACCTACAAAACTACAATAACTGTTATTTCCCAAGTCTGTCCACCAGAGGGCATGATTCACTGAACGTTTTTTCAACAGACTAAATAGAGTGGTTGAAAAGCTGTGTTTAAACATTCAGACATCTCAGTTTGTTACTTAACTGAACTGTGGCCATTCTGGTGAACCTAGACACTTTGCAGCAGGACATTCCCATATTAAGGTATTCTTGCGGCTCTATCACATTTTCTTTGACTCTTCCTTCGACTGACTGTTTATTTCAGACATACGTGGAACTGCGAGATTCTAAAGAGCTGCATCTGGAGTGCAGGGATGGCTACAAGGCCAGACTTTAATAGCTTATTTTGCCATTAATAAAAATGATATCTATATTCTTTTAAAATCACAGTGCTTTATTGCAGGCAGCATGCTATAGATAAGTTAATAACTTCATAGTCAGGCTTAAATAAGTCTCTTCTACTTGCATGCTAATGCATTGCCCACATGTTTGATCTTTCTGACTCAAATTTGTACCTAGTCTTACAGAGTAGTTCAGAGATGACCAAGCTAGTGTGCAAAACAGAGACAGGTCTGATTTCCCCAGCTCTGAGAGATGTATTTAAATATTTAACAACATTGTCGGTTCAACATTGTTTTTTTTTTTACTTATTTTATTTAAAATAGATAAATCTCAAGCGGGATCCAGTGTGTTTTGTTTAATGTAAACCAGCTTGTCTGTAGTTGAGGATGAGTTTAGTAGGAGTAATACATATGTGTCTTCATTATTTTAAAGTCAAGGAGAAAACACTGCTTTGTGGCAGGAAAAAAAAAACATAACTCACACTTTTGAAATAATGGAGACGTTTAAAGCTGCACTCGATTAATGTTTTCTCTTCCTCAAGCACAATGTTGTCTTATATCAAACATGCCATTTTACAGGAACAGCCTTCCAGCTGGTTTGTATTTTGTATTATACTGAATAAATTCATGGCGACAAAGAAATTGAATCAAATTGTAATTTCAGTCCTTGATATGTTTTGATTCCTACTTTTATGGGATTTTATTGGAAGTAATCATACTTTCACAGTATTCCTCCATTTATAAACAAATAACACTATACAGTATATGCTTAGTAGGTACAAGCATATTGACAGTTAAAAGGTACTGGCAAAGATATTGTTTCAAAGAACACAATGTAGTTAATTTCAAATGATGAAGCCATTTTTATGTCTAACTAAGCAGTACATTGCCAAATGCCATCCTGACATTGAATTAAATTATACCTTGTTTTAGTACCCCTTAGGAGATATGACCAGGATTTTCTCTGACAGGTCCCCATGCTTACTATTTTAAATGTAGCAATATTGCATTGTAGTTTACTTAATGTCCTTCCTGACTGCTGATTATACCAGTATGGTAAGAGTTTACTTAATTTGAATTGAATCCCAGTATTTTTCCTCCTGTTACTGTGTTAATATTATATTCTTTGTTGGTCATTGTGAAGAGTGATACAGAATTGAGCCGAGGAACTTGAGGGGCAAATGGATTCTCTATGTGACGTTTGAGCTCATTGATTGATTGATTTATGCAAGGCATGTTCATTTTTTAACAAGTTATTTATTGAATAATTAATGGCCCAATTGAGTTTTATAACAGATGCGTGTTAATACTGCAGAACATTGAATTTTGTGGTGTGATATTTGCATTGCGCATAAACAATTAGTTGCAGAATTATTTCAGAAGCACTATTTTTATACTAAATAAGAAATGTGGGACTAATAAGCAAACACTCCAAATGCTTGTGGTAGAAATCCCATGTTGTAAAATCCCATTCTTATTGTGTCACTAGCTCAGCTTGTGTTATCAAATGTAGAAATGCATATCCCTTTTAGAATGTAATATCTTATCAAACTACATTTACTTTAATATCTACTGTACATATCTACCTCTGTATAACCTGCCTTCCCTTTTAAATTGTTAACCCTGGTAAATTTACATGGTCATTTTGCAGTTTTGCCATGCTTCTCCCATGTTTATATTATGCATTTACCATGGTTTGATATGTTTGACATATGGTGCTCTATCATGTTTACCTATGCTTTACAATGCTTTCACTCTGCTTTACCATGCTTACCTATGCTTTACTATGCTTACCTTTGCTTTACCACACTTTCACTAGCCTTTACCATGCTTACCTATGCTTTACCATGCTTTCACTATGCTTTATTACATTTACAAGGCTTATAGCGAGCCTGCTGCCATGTTCCAAACCAGGGGTTTGACTTAATGTGTCAGTGACTTTAATCTGAAATAGAAACAAAAAAGGTTTGCTAGGTTTCACACTCAAGGTGCATGCTAGCATGGGAAGTTCTACTGCAGTATGATGATGGAGCCCAGTACTCTATCCTTTTTAGAAGTTTTCAATTCCTAAACACTTGTGAGCAGGATATCCTTGAAAGTAAGTTGTTGCGTCCCAGGGGGTAAGATCATTTGCAGAGCAGGAGCAGACACTGTGCCAGCCATGAAAGGATTAATCATTTGCCTTGCATTTCTGAGGGTCAGGGTTTGGCAACCTGGCAGAGGCTGATATCCCAGTACACTTGTCAGTGCCTTCCTTCCTCTAAAAAAAAAGGCATTTCCCAATAGCTTAGCAATGCAACAACGTTAGCATTTTACTTGAAGAGAACTGTGGGATTGCACAAAGTTTATTCTTTCAGCAGAAAAGGCTGAATAGGGACAAGGATTCTCAAGTGAGGAAAATGTATAACAGAAGCAATGGTGCCCTTTCTGAGTAAATAAAAGAGTAACAGAAAGATGATACAAGAAAAGACAAAATAGAAACACTATTAGATTAACCCAGGCTGTAAGACAAAAATAGAATACAAACTGATATAGCTTAATAGAAATACACATTAAGGATCTCAGATGTTTTGTCTTCTTATATAGTCCAGAAGGCTTTTAGGCTAACAGCCACAATGGACTATTTTAATGCAATGATGTAACCGTGGCTTTGTGTCATTTATATTCAACCTAAGAAAACAAATCTCCCGAATAGCCCGGCTGACAACAATATTGTTCAGTGTTGTTTTTTTTTTTTATTTGGATCCATTCCAAATGGTTGACATGCCTCCACAGTAACAGATCTAGCTTCCTGAAGCCTCTTCTCTGAATTCCACAGTTTGCCCCCCCTTATTCTGTTTGAATTTTTCTTTTTTGCCTCAGTCCCTCTCTTCTCTGTTTTGGGAAGAATACCTGCTTGCCCACGAAAATTAGGATGTGTCTTGCAGAGTGCATTCATTTTAGTTTTTTGCATATTTTTTTTTCTGAGGTCATGTCAAGGTTAGTTTGAATTCCATCCTACGTTAAGACTTCTTTCACAGCTATTTAGATCTGCAGCCTACTCTCTGCTGGGCTCTGCCCCCTGGGTTTGTCCGTGTTTCAGACCTGACAAATCACACACAGATAAAGCTGTTCACTTCCTTCAGCTTTCCTTAATCCACAATGCAGTTTATTTATTTTCAACAGGGCACACCATTTTCCAATGAAACAAAGCGTTTTTCGTCCATATATTTCATCTTCATGGTAAACATGCATTGCCTGCTCACTAAATCTGTCAGCTATGACGGATATTGCCTTACAGTAAATTCCATCAGCAGACTTCCAGATGTTAGGATTATGCCACAGAAAATCTTAATTAATGACAGACTACATCTCCATTCCTCAAAAAAACTGTTATTTTATAAAATTATGGGCAGATCAACACTTAGCCTCCTGATTTGCAATATAATTGTATTGCAATCTCATTACTTTTTTTTCTGTTAGAAAAAAATGTTACAAAATGTTAATGCATAAATGAATACTTAGTGTAGTTTTTGTTCTTTTGTTTTTGTTATAACAGCTACATATATGTGTTTATAGAAGATTAAGACATATTTTTTAATTTATTTTAATTTTCTTGTGAAAAAAACAATAAAAACCAACCATAAATAATAAAATAAAGCTCTGAATTCAATATATCAACCAAAGACAAATATACAATAGAATATCCCCAAAAAAAGTTATAAATAAATGCAGCAATACAAGGGAACTCTGTTGAACACATGTATATAATATGCCCCAGCAGTACTATTTTGCAAACAGAAGCAGGATATATGTGATTTATAAAAAATGTATATAGAGGTCATGTATAAGTCTAAAATGTATTATTGTGTTATTCCAGAGGGACCTTCCATGCCAGGTTCTAATTTCAGGAACTTCTAATAACTGTTTCTGAGCGTTTCAAATATCTCTGAGAGTGAGCAGACTGGGAAAACAGGGCTTTTTTTTAGCAAGAGAACATGTTTTTTTAATTATCTACCTTTGTCATGTGATTTATTTACTGGCAATGCTCGCTGCAGGGTTACACTTTTAGCTTTTTTGACACCAATGCAGGTGTACAGGCTCAGTGCTAAACAGCTGAAGTGTGCCTGTGCGCACCTGGAAATTGCTAGTGGCACTGGCATTTGAACTTAATGGTTGACTTCTTTAACTGCAAGCTTTACTTTAAATGTAAGCCTTACTACAAAATCAATTCACCAATTATTATTATTTTTTTTTTTTAATGATTTGAGTTATTTCACAATTTGATAATTAACAGATACAGATGATTCACAGCTAAGCTGTGTTCACTGCCAGTGATGTATTACACATGGTCAACTAAAGTGAGAGAGAATTTGAGAGCACTATACTGATACATGCATATACCATTATTAGTAGTATTGGCAAATGTAGTATGCTAATGCATATTTACGTGAATGAAAACAGCATGTTGCTCTTTCTATGAAATGTAAAGTTAATAGACATTACAACAATACAAACTTAAATGTAACTGCTAAATTATATTTTTAGAATACATGAGACATTATTAAAACAATTGATTGATGAAACAAAGGTATTGTTGTCTATAGAGCAAGTACTGTTTTGTTTTTTTTAACTGCAAGATCTCTCTAAATAATGTCCTTAACATGTAACAACACCCCCTCAGCATCCCAACCCCCCACTCATCTTCTTCAGCACAGAATTCACTCAGTGCATTTCAGTCCACAATTAATGTGAAAACACCATAATGCCTGTGCGACTTCTCTTGCCTAGTGGCGCGCCATTTATCATCACAGTTTTACATTGACCTTGACACCCACTTCATTAGAATAAAGATTGTCTACCATTTAGGTTACATTGTTCCTCTGCACACAGACCCAATGCAAATTTCTGTTCAGATAGAAGAGCTGCGAGCCTGTCAGAGGTCATCTGCATTAAATGATTGCAGCTATTTTCCAACTGCTTCTTTTCATTCTGCTCAATTCAGAGCAGGAGGATCACTCAAGCCCTCTGCCTGCGCACCGAGGCTGCTGGGAATTTAACCCTTTTCCCTCACTTTGCTTTAGGTCTAACAGACGCTTTTTAATGAGGTTTGGATAGAAGCGTTTAATTGGCTGTTTAGAAATGCTCAACACACAAAAAAACTAAAATTTCCAAAGACTTTTTTTTTTTTTTTTTTTTTTCTCCTCTAAATAAACTTTTTACAAAAAATAAAGGTTTACAAAGGGCCCACTTTTCATACACACTGGCCATTATCAGTCAGTGATAATATTGTAATATCCAATTCTATTTAAAATCTACACTGGAAACACTTAAGACAAAACGTGTGATAAAATCAATCAGCAATGGTCTCAGTTTTCTTCTGGAGCAGATGTTAAGTTCCTAATTTATCTCTATTATTCTGCTCATAAATCAAAACAAATGTGTTAGAACGTTCAGTGAAAGAAAGAAGAAAAGTCAAAGGAAATATGGTGTCGGGTTTCATAACAGTACCTTGCAGTGATATAATTAGAATTACATTATTAATGAGTGATACTTAAAAAAGATTGTTTCATGATCTTCTATTAGTGAATTTGCAATTCATTTCAATATTTGTAGTTTGATTTATATCGAGGATAATGCAATATACGTCCAATTAACAATGCATGGCCTGTGTAATATGATTTTCAGTTAATGCAAATGGAATAAGCTGGAAGAAGGAAACCAATTGGAATCCTCAAATGTAATTTACTTCACAAGTTCTGCCGATTTTAAATGACATTGCACTTCTTAAATTTGTATTTTCTCTTCAAAGGCTGGGTAGCAAATGTCTCCTGATGAGGAGACTATATTATTCATTTACAAGGACAATCGTCCAAGCATTTATAATTTCTATTGCTTTCTTGCAGTTATTTCTCTTAAATTATTATAAATAAAGTGGGAGCAGGTTGACAATGTCTGGTGGTGTGCAATTTGGTTCCTGTAATATATATTATACTAGAAGGTGTATTAGGTAGACTTTTGACTTTCTTATTGTGTTGCTTGACAAACAGCACCGCGTAGCTAAATAAATATTCGCCTGGACCCAAGTCATCTAACCAAGTCTGACTAAAAAAGCATGCTTTGTTTTTTATAGGTGAATAAATGTTGCTTCTACCAACAGCCGTATTTGGTAATATTAAAACGCACAATTAAAAAAAAAAAAAAAAAAAAAAAAAAGATCTTGCTTTATTTTTGTATTGTTTTGTACATACTGTGGGCTGTTGTCTAGCAGATTCCAGCACTGTGTGTATGCAGCTGAGCTTAGGACTGTGGACCTCTGAATAAAGAGTCTTTGTTCATCACTGAATGGCATTAGGCATGGGCTTCCTATGGGGCCACCATGAAGCCTAGCATGAAGACTGGAGAAACAAGTGAGAAGGAACAACTAGAAATGCATCTTTGTTTAATAGAAGAAACAACAAAACCACACTTTAAATTATCAAGAAAATGTACTGTAATTTGTGATTTTTATTGTAATTGTATTATTTTAATTTGAGACCAGATTTTGTGTATTATTATTATTATTATTATTATTATTATTATTATTATTATTATTATTATTATCATACAATAAGGATTACGTATGTCGATGTTAATACCCTTTTTTTCCATTTGTTTTGAACGGAAGTGGGTTCACTGTAAAAATGTTTGTCTGTTGATTGTCTGGACAATTGTGCCATGTGTGCTCTTTATAAAAATATTTTGAATTCCGTCATGCTGCCTATTGTTTTCAACCTCTTCTGAAGTTATACGACAACAAGAGAATTCCCGGGGAGCCTTGGGGCAGAGTTCACATAGTATGGCCCATATAGCATCCTACTCCTGAGTCATCTTTTTCTAGACATTCCAGTTGCTTGAATGATTCATTGTTTTATCAATCTATTTAGCAACTTTGTGTATTTTTTACAATGTACAGTTTTTTTTTTTTTTTTTTTTTTTTTTTTTTTTGTGGTAAACATACATTCCAGTGCAGATGAGATCTACAAAGCTTGCTTGAAATTTCTTTCTCTGACCCTTCAGTGACTAGGCACCTTGTTCTTAAACACTGAGGGGAGGCTAAAGAAAATGTTTGAGTCGTTCAATGTGAGCCTTCTATACCAGTTTGAAAATGGCTTATTCTTTTGGTCGCCATGGTGACAATTAACAGTGTTTCAAGGCTTTGTTCCAGTCTTCGTTTCAGCAGAATTTTTGGGCGTGATTTTTACAAAAGCACACATTTAGCATGAACTCTTGAGAAAGTTGTCTCAATCAAGCCTGTAACATTTTTTTAATGAAAGTAAACACTGTACTTTCTTTTAATAATTTCAGCTTTGTGAGTTCAAGCATCTCTCCGATGTGCAGAAAGTCTCGATATTCTCTAGTATTTTTTTCTGAATGAAGTTGAGGCTAGGTTTGTCGAACTATTTTATTCAGGTATAGTACTCACTTATTTGAATATTAAATGTTGTGACAAGATTATTCTGAAGGTGTTCAAAATTAATTCAAGGAGTAGATACCAAAATACTGACATAAAAATCTATGTTCAGTAATGACTACTACTTCCATTTTTCAACTGGGGGGGGGGGGGGGGGGGGGTCGCTTCATTCTTAATAGCCTGAGACTCCAACATATCTCTACGGTAACAGAACAGTAGAAAGCATCTTTATTGAAACAAGAATGGTTTTGATTTCAAACACACAGCTTCTGTTTAGGAAGCAGTGTAGTATTTAATCAATACCTATTTCAGCTGTGGGATTATAGCACTGTACTGTATGTTGTACAGTAGAGCTTGTCCTCTATTTTAGAGCATGACTATTTGCACAGCAGCTGACATTGCAATAAGTACAGAATCCTCACTTTACTATAGAGCAAGTAAACAAGTTGCATTGCCACAACTTTAAAATGATGTCCATTTACCTTAAGTCTTTATTATCACCTGTAGTGCTGCACACCCTGAGGCATACTGTATAAGATTGCTGTGTACTTAATGCTCCATCTTATTCAAGCAAAAGGCTGCCTTTTGTGCCAGATTCTGCTCAAGTGTGTGCTGTTTATGGACCATGGTCCACCAGGGAGCACAAAACTGTATTTAAATACAGGTCATTGGGGTAAAGAAGAATGCTTTCTTCCACTGTGTGACACCAATTTTAATAATACTTTTAATCTTGTTATCACATGCATTCTATTCTCCTGAAACTCATATGAGACTGTCTAAACTCATTCCGGTCTCTGTGAGCCTTTATGGTTCTCAGGGCTGAATGATTTATGTAATTTTATTCTGGGATTGGTTTAATGTCAGGCAGGAAATGTGAAAAGCCAGTTGATGTGGCCACTGTGTCACTACAATTCCTGGCTCTTGTTCCACATGATAATCATGCACTTATAAATATTTAATGAGCTCATTCCTCCTGCCCTGGATGTTAACGTGTATTCATGATCACCTTTTAAATGTGGACTGCTGTGGAGCCCAGTGTTACTCTGTTCATAGGGTGTTAACTAAAGTGTTTCGCTGTGTTTGTGTTCTGGGTGGGGAATACTCTGATAAACCTGGAAAACGAAAGACTACAGTAAACAACTTCAGAAACGCGTTTCTCATATCACTGTTACATAATGTCTCTTATATCAAGATGCAATGTAAGAATCTTAAAGGTCAAACTGAACATTTATCACAAAGTCTTGACAGCACCAGTTGGTATTCCTTAATAATAGAACCAATTTTCTTTACTGTTATGCTACTACTGTGCTGTCCTGCGGGGTGGTACCTACACCAATGGCAAAAAGGTAAAGGGTTCGATTTTACAATAGTTCACAAAGTTGTCTGGTTTGCCTCTTTTGTCACAACAGGTTACAAGTTATGAATAAGCATTCTACCACTGACAACGTGACCCTGAAAAATGCATTCACATTGATATGCATTTTCCGTTAAATTCCTGCATGATCCCAAATGAGCAGAAAAAAAATCTATTATTTGACATATTTTAAAGTGTTGTTTGAAGGGAGTACTTTATGTCCTGACACAGAGTATGTTATCTGTACATTATTTTGGATTCTTAACCTATAAAAAAACGGATAATCCCTTTCATGGAGGTCTTTTTTAATTTTTTTTAAAAACATTTTTCATGTTCAGGTTATTGTTTAATGTGAAGATAAGTTATTAAGTTGTTGTTTTTTTTTCCTGTGTGATTCCTGATTTACTCTACTTGATACTGTGGAAAATAAATAATGTCTGTCAACAAAGTAAAACCTATTATGAAAGGTTTCATCTTGCAACA
Source organism: Polyodon spathula (assembly GCF_017654505.1). NCBI lineage: Eukaryota > Metazoa > Chordata > Actinopteri > Acipenseriformes > Polyodontidae > Polyodon > Polyodon spathula. The sequence continues at coordinate 28,162,125 of NC_054550.1, forward strand.
GCAATAAAAAGTGAAAGAGATTGATGACTAAAAAACACTTAAAAGTCCAGGCCATCAATTAATAGTGATGAAAAATGAAGCAGTGATTGTCAACAAAAACCATGACATACTTTTAAACACTAGAAAATGCTTTAGTCATAATGATAAATGACAACCAGAAATATGAATACAATATCAATTTATGCAAAAAAAAAAAAATACAGCAATTAACCACAAAATGGTACAATGTTATGACATCACATAAATGAGCAGAAAAAAAGTGTTATAGTCTACTGCGTCCAAGTGAAAGACCATAACATAATTAATTTGATAACAATGACCCTCATCTGATTACAAAAATAAATTCTAGCTACAGTCAGTATTAAACAGTTTTATGAAAGAAAGAATTGTTGACCTGTGATCGATATGCTGTGACCTTTGCTATGACCTTTGACGTAACAGAAGCATTATGGACGTTACCTGTTCATTAAGAAAAAGTTGAAATGCAAGCAAGGTTGTTTCATATTCATGAGCAAGTCAGTTTGTCCTCACTTTTTAAGTTTGGACCATTCTGCTTTTTGTTTAATGATCTTTTGTATTTTTATACAGGGCAACAGTGTGGAAATGGCAATGTGGCAGCCTAAGAAGGCACAATTACTGGGCAGAGTTGAGTCGTTGAAGAGAAGTGGAGCTGTGCTACCAACAGATCTCGAGGACAAAGTAGGAGCATTGACAAAGAAATGGGATCTACTGGAGGTACAGGGATGCTTTTATATGTTCTGTAAATGCTGGGTTAGGTTCAACAACATATATCCGTTAGAGGAATTAAATGGTAGCAAACATTTCCGAAACTGCATTCAAAGCGAATCCTTAAAAGCTTCCTAAGTAGTCCTTTAGTTCGATTGAAGTCATATGCAGGTATTGCTATGTACAACAGTTCCACAGATTTGGACATCATCCAAAGTGTGTGTTCTTATCTCATTCAATTATCCTTTTAGCTTCAGATGTGCCCTTCACCATCTTATGAATCACCTAAAGAATGAACTAACCAAATATTTTGCCATAAAATGAAGAATTACATGGATTCTTGGCTAGAGCCAGCTGGTAAATTGATGGCCTCACTAAATGCATTTCTGGCTGAGGTTAAGTTTCAGTGGGAGAGATAAAAGATTTTAAAAGGACCATATCTGATGGGAAACGGCAAAGCTGTATTTCCTGTCCCGTTTTTACCGCATACTTAGCTGTTTATTTGGCTGGGAAAATTCAAATAGGAGTGGGTGAAAAGAAATTTGACAACTCCCAATATCTAAATACTAAGAAAAAAGTCTATTGTTGTTTTAAGAGTGGTGATTTACACAAACTCACAAGCTCCACAGAGGAGACAACCCCATCTACATAGCTAGGAATACAGGTTTAAAAAACACTTAGGGACTTATAGTATAATACAGCACAGCACTGGCAATAGGATGTCTTGAAAGTACACAGTGTAGCATTTACATTTCAGTTTTGAAAAACATTAAAAGCACACTGGAATTCAAAAAGAACAAGAGAAAAACGTCATTAGCATGAATGTTATTAAAGAAAAAAAAGGCTTTAATTTCACCCGGCCAGCGAACTTTCGAATATTTCCACCAGAATGACTCAATGTTAATTGACATTTAAAATAAATAATAAAGATGAGAAATGTAAATCCTGACAATTTAAAAAATACAAAATAAAGTGCTGTTGGTTTGAATATTTCTTTCATCTTAGTTGAGCAGTGTGGAATAAAAATACATTAGAATGAAATGTCAGTGGTGCGTAGAGTTTAATCTGTGAAATTTTGTTCCCTGTGCTGCACATTACTCTGTCTCAATTGCATATTAAACAAGCCTATCAAGGCAGGCATTGGCATCTGCTGTGCTGACACAAATTGTGAATTAAATGAAATTGATGTCCTCTGTCGTATATTTATGAAGACAGACCATTCTCTGAAGTATTCTGCTTATGAAGAATTTATGATTGCAAACTGTTCCAGAACAAAATAAAGTGGCAATAAATTCTTTTTTTGTAACCCTACCCTCCAAGGGCATTGATTTCACCTCCTGCTGCTACATTTGTCACAGCACAAAAACAATAGCTAAATCTGGAATCCACTGAGAGCTTTCAAATTATCAATATTCACACCACAAAAAAAGAAAACAAGCATCTTGCTTGTACTGGCTCTTAATCATGTGAAAGTACATGTGCCGAGCATTAGGAGCTAGAAAAGGGGTTTACAATATTTTTGTAATAGCCTTATTAAATGCATACTCTATAACATGTTACAAGTTTTTTTTTTCCAAATAATTAATTAACTTTGTGGTGTATTCTGTATCTTCCAGCATTTATTCATCACCTTGTTAGTCTGACTAACCCTATTGCGATGTTTAAATGTATGTCATACCACTGAAGTGTATTTACGTACATCTCCCCTACTTAGATTACCAATGACTTTTAAGATGGCTGAAATAATTCACAGAGCATTTTGTGAATTAAGTTCTATTATTCTTCAATCATTTGCCAACCCAATCTATATCATCATAGCAGTTCATTTTATTGGCAATACATTTGTTCATGTGTTTTGGTTAGTTTCCTATGGAAATAGCTTATATCCAGTGTAATGGTTCATGTAGGGGCCATGTATGATATGGAGTGGAGAAATCCCTCATCTTTGCCTCTCTAAATGCTCAGGTGTCACATCATGACCGACTCCCTCTGTTTTATTTATCACTTAATTACTCCTGTAGTAAACACTTGCATTTAATGAAAGCAACACAAACATGCTAATACAGAACTAATTATTAAAGATGCGTGCAGAATGCAGAAATTATAGAGTAGCTAATTGATGTGGAGCACCAAAATAGCCACTTCACTGCTGATTCATTATCACAGTTGCTCTCATTACAAGTACTACAGAGACGACATACAAAAGAGTGATAATTACACCAAATGTTGTATATTCATTGGATAAATGTATTTTGTGCTGGTGAATGCCTTTTCAAAATGCACAGTCCACCCTCATATTGGCACTGTCCTGAAAGCCACGTTTCCTTGTTACACAATTAATTACCCTAGGACAGATATGGTGAAGCTTCTTGTTTTAGGGGGTTTGGTATGCTCGGTTAGAGGAGCAAAGAGGTACCGTGCCTACTTAAAATGATTAAAGTCAACCTTTTAAAAACAGCTAAAACAGGAATTTACCAAAAAAGTATACAGATTAAAAAAACCAGTAAGATTCAAAGTCTTCCTTCTTAGCCTGCATGGAGTAGAAATCAGGAATAGCTTTCCTCTTCAAAAAACACGATTAGGGCTTGACATTGGCCAGCATTACAGCTTTTGGTCAGTAAAATACTGTAAGAGTTATAAAGAGCAAAAACAAAACAGCAGTGTTTTGTTTGTTTAGTATTCTGCCTGGCACCAGGTAAATTAAACTGTAAATAAAATAAATATATAACAGTGCTGTGTAAGTGCTGTAGCAGAAAGGCAGGAAATGATGCTGGAAGCCATAAAAGGGCATGTTGTAAATCAAGTTTTGTTTGTATTTTGTGGATTTATAAGGTGAGTGTGTTTTATTTCTTTTTTTTTTCTTTTTCTTTTGTTCTGTCAGAAATCTCTGGGGGAGCGGATGCCTGGCACAGGGACAGAGCAGACTGGGGTGGGCCCACGTGACCTGCTCTCGCCTGAGACTGGCAGCCTAGTGCGGCAGCTGGAGGTCAGGATCAAAGAGCTGAAAGGGTGGCTGAGAGATACTGAGCTTTTCATCTTCAACTCCTGTCTGAGGAAAGAGAAGGAGGAAACACTGTACACCCAGAAACAGCTGCAATACTTTAAGGTAACATTTGCACATACTGCATACAGTATACACTGTCTGCACCACCATGCTCACACCTATACACTGCATGCAGCAAGATAGTTTCCAAACTGGGTATTTAATCCTACCCACTGACTCTACGTTTTAATGTTACCAAACCCCCCACCTTTAAAACACCACAAAACACCAGTTAGAAAATGTGGTTGTTTAAAGGAGGTAGTGATTTAAGGGTGGCAGGAATTGCATTTTCTGGGAGCATCTGGTTGATTGCAGGTATGGAAGTTTAGAAGGGGGGTCTTTAGCACTGGATTATTCTTCATATAGCAGCTGTTATAATGGACTTTAAAAAGAGGAATTCAGATATTGTTAAGACTGCATAAAAATAACAGAAACAAGGAATTATTATTTACCAGAATAACAAGAGAGCTTACTAATAATGTGCACTACCTTCAGGTATTTAGATACAGAGCCTTTGTATAACTGTCCAGAAAATTAACCGGTATATTGCATGTTATACTGAAGCAGATCAATACACAACGAATCACATACATTTAAAATGCATTGATTAAAAACAGTTTCTCAGCAGACTGTGTAATAATTCAAACAACAAAGTCTATAGATTTAATTAGACCTGGTTTGTCTATTGTGGAGTAGTCAATGTTTTACCTATGATCCTTAGGTTTTGTTTAAACCAATATGGAAATCTGCTGCAGTATTATCAGTTTTTTTTATCACCTTCATTAAGCATATTTGACCTTTGTTTATGTTGCATTGATCATGGACTGACTAGCCAAAGCTATGAACCAAATGATTTTGCTGTACTAGATGTGCAGTGGTCTACCAATGAAAACACATTCAATTGTATTTGGTCAGTATTTGTAATTATCAACAACAGTTAATGTCACAGAGACATATTTTGATACTGGTCAAAAATACCTTCCTGTGTTGTGACATGTGATGTTGTGATCCAGCTATCAACCATACATGGAATACATTTTTAGAAAAAGCATTCTTGCTATTGCAAAAAATCCTATCACAGAGGGAGGTGCAAAGACATACCAAACATTGATTTCTTAGCAATGAACGGGGGAAATGATTAGAAATATTGACAAGTGCATCTCTTATGGACATAACAGCCATTACATTGCAAAGCAAAAAAGCAGAAAATGAGAAGAAAAAATTGACCAAAGAACATTTAACGATCATATATCTGTTGTGGAAATGATGCTGAAATGAGGAGAATATTGTTTTATAGATCTAGTTAGGGAGGATGATTGTAAAGGCAACAGTAAAAAATGGCTCCTCTGTATAGTGGCTCTGATATCACCAAAAGGGATATTATATGTTTATTACTGTCACTTAATATCTAAACAGAGTACAGAACATTCCATGGCATAAATTCCTAGGTAGCTTTTACTTTGCCTAAAATTCATCCGGAATTGGGCCTCTTCGGCTAATTTGGCAACACCAATCTCAGATTGGTCATATTAGCTATGTTGTTACATAATTTATGTAGTCCCTTCAGTTCCATTGGACAAAGGCAATTCTAGCTTTTAGAAAATGTATAGAAGTCATTTTAAAGTTGATAAAGGATTTAGGGGCAGAGGGGCAGAGGCTTTTAATTTGAAGGGTCTTAATCTTAAATTATCTCTCGATACATGGAAGTTGGGAAAACACCTTTGTAATAACATTATAATACCTAGTGTAATGGCTGAGCAGAACCAGTAACAGAACAGAACCATTGACACATGTATTGGTGGCATACTGGCACTAACATGGTACTGTGTTTTAGATGAGCCAAATTATTCTGTTTCTTAAAATCGTGAAGTTTTATTTGGTAATTTTTGAAGTACGTCTGGTTTTACAAACCCTAATTTAAATGTAACACTAATCTTGGACTACCTTAAGGTATCATTACAGCAGGTAGAATAAGATTAATGCTTATCAGTCTGTATAACCGTTATAATATATGAATGATATAAATGGAATATAGATTATAGGAGATCCAGAGGATGAGAGTAGAATGAGAGTAGGGTCATCTCAATGTCACTTATTGAAAATGAATATAAATCTATAATCAATTCAGTTCAGTTAAGTAAATCCTCACTTAAATATTGTGTATCCCCTTGTTCCCTAATACAGACATTTGTATAAGGTGATAGGGTGAAGGTACAGTAAAAAAGCTGAAACAGCAAAATAAATCCAGGACTAAAGTATACAGAAAAAAAAAAAAAAAACAATGACAATGATAAAGGACGGTATTTACATCATCCAAAGCGCTAGCTTATAAAATCTATGTTACTCGTAGTGTTATCTTTAAATCTAATGCAGTTTGGGGTTTTCTTCAGCAGTACTCAAATTGTAGCCCTATAACTGTCAGGATCATTTACAAAGTCTGACAGGCCTAGGGATAAAGCAAACAGTGAACAGTTATTGTCAATAGTGGCAACATTAAATCATTAGTGATCATAGACCAAACCAAATCACCACAGGGAAGGTCAAGACTAATCAACAGGTGCACCTTTAGTAAGGCTTGTTCTGTCCTTTCCCTGCTTCTGTAGCCTTCATCAGGCTAATAAAATATGACAGCATTGCTATAATATCAATACCTTCTCCATGATTAGGAATAAGAATCTCCTATCCGATGCCAGGCAGTAACCACATTACAGTAGGTCTGTGCAAGTGCTTGCTTGTAAAAGTGCCAGATTAACGATTATTTTTTCATCTTCAGTCAATAAAGGGCAGGCAGGTGACAGCCAAGAGAGACACAATTATTAATCAAGCAAATTGAGAGAAAATATATCGTTTTAATGCATACAGTACATGATGTTGTGTAGAAATAACTGGATTAGTTATCTTTCTCATTATAATAGCAGTGGCTGTTATGTTGTGACTAGGCTATCAATAAAAAGAAGCATTAACATTTTCAAAGCCTTAGGTGCCATGTAGTGCTTTTTCTATCCTTCTGGATTTTAATGTGGAGGAAAAGAATAGAGACATTCCTAGCACCAAAACAACTGTGATGTTGTTCGAGGTATTCTGTTGTCTTACTGACTGTTCAATAACATTGACATGTTATGGTTGTAGTAAGCCAAGTAGAAGAATATGAAGATGGTAAGGTGTAGTTTGAACAATAGTTTTTCATATTTAGGAAGTCCATGTTGTAGTTGTACTGTCTGTAAAATTAGCATGGGCATGTCATGTAAAACCTTCCTCTTATGCAAGTAACAGCAGGAGCATCCATTTAGCATGACATAGAACCAAGAAAGTATTTTCTAGTACTTTACAGCTTTAGCCAAAAGTTTTGCATCACTTAGAATTTTAGGATTGAGGTATAATAATTAAAACACAACAGCTATATGAACATCATTTAGATCTTTTATTTAACATCGTGCCTTCAAAGAAACTACAAAATGATGTAGGCTACAGGAAGCCATAATAGTAGTACAGTATTTCATGTTATATTTCGAAATGTCACATTTTCCATTTTTGTCAGGTTTGTTTTTGTTTAAATATATGGGATACTGCAAAGCAGTATGTAATTCAATATGACAATGTCGATAACTCGACTGTGTGACACAGAATGAGTTAGTTGTACAGGGCGAAGCAAAACTTATGGCCATAGCTGTGGATTTTAGGGTGTATATAAGCAAGTAATTATGTCATAATACCTGGGAAAGGACCAAATACTTTCCTGTTTTTGCATGGTAACTACTGGTGAAATGTGCACAAGCTGTTACCATGGTAACTTTAACAGGTATCATGATGATCTTCAGACCATTTCCTTCTAATTACACTGTAGTTACCATGGTACCATTGATAATTACCCAGGCAATGCAATGTGAATGCATGGCTATTCATTTACTGTAATCTTAAGTGCTGCTAGTATTTATAATTTATTAAACTGTTTTGGTTTCGGAAGCTTATAAAGAAGCCACCAGTGTTTTGTTTTTTGTTTTTTATAGAACCAGCGCTTCCTTTGTTAGTGTAGTGTTTGTCTAATTTTGACTTTGTTTACCTGCCAAAGTTATAGCAAATGGCCAGTTTATCATATTGTGGTATACTCAATTTCATTCACCTTATTTCTCCCTGGAGGAAGCAGTTATATTTTGCAATCATATTACATGTTTAAAAGACAAAGGGACTAATAAATATTATAAAACAGGACAGGAAACTGCTGAGCCAAAATCCAATTTAAATGTAATAGTGTTTAATATTTATTAGAAAATGTAAGGAAATGCAATTCCGAGCAACAGGGATTTTCATAAATTGTACTCTGAATGTTTATATAAGTGCTATGCAAGATACACCAGCGGTGGTTCTATACTTTCAGTACAGCACATCTGTGTGTGTGTTGAAACAGCTACATGTATACCTGGGTAAGCAATAGATCCTGTGGGTAAAATGAAATGAAATGTACTCATGTGTAGGTCACTCACTTTTAATATTTAATATTTCTCCTGTTTATGAGTTAACATAAAACCAGACACTAGCATAATTTGCATTTTTCTGATGGACTGCAGTGTCATGGAAATTTATCAGGCCTAGTGGCTGAGCTTGGGGCAATGCAGGGCAGAAACCATTCACCCTAGTGGAGGGTGAAAAAGAAATTTGGGCAAGTTGTGGAAACATTAATGGAAATGCTGCTCTGCAATAAATTGAAAAATAAAATTCACAGTCATCTATTGGCATAAGTAGAGCTTTTGGAATTTGTCATTTGCCTTATTTAAAATTCGGAAATATTAAAGGTATGCTTTTTTCTTATTATAGAAATAATAGAATCCTACCTATTATTACAGAGTTATGGTAATCTAAATTACAATTATAATGCTATACATCAGTAAATAGAGTATCCGTATAAAATGTCTACTTGGCATTGTTCAGGACATTGCATTCGTTAAATCTTTTCACAGCCTTCATTCCTAATATCTTTTACACCAAGACAGGATTGTGCTTTTTATTGTGTGCATCTTTCTCTTGTTTTACAAAAAGATTAACTGTGATATACTGGGAGGTAACAATTCACTGCATTCCATAATATAATTTTCTACATATATGCAATTAGATCTAATCATTGTGACCCAGTTTCGGATTAACAAACAGTTAATTAACTTCAACAACATCAGACATGTTTTTCAAATACTGTTTGATTTTAATTCCAGTTGTGGTTTAATAATACACTGTGGTCCATCCAATTGATCTAAATAATGCCACTATTTAAATAATAAAATAGCACCCTGCTTGTACCAGAGATGTACAAATGAAACATCTAATTGTGAACGCTGGTGTGTTTAGTTTATTTCTGTCTGTACAATTTTAATTGGATGGTTTTAACAACAGAGGTATTTAGATCCTCCTGTGTTCAGATCAATTCAACAGACCCCAGTAAGTCTAATAATGTGTCAGCTCTTACAAAATTGTAAAGGTCTGCAATCTGCAGTCTTAAATTGAATCTCTTTTTCATACAATTAAGAAATGAAAGTTGATATCCTTTCATTTTACAGAATGCAGAGTGAATCAATAACCTGCTGCAGTATGTAGACACAACATTTACAATCTCAGAAATGTCCTGTTTTCTTTATACCACTGTGTTTCTTTATACTACTTACATTTAAATGAAACTAAATAAAGAAATGAATATATATATATATATATATATATATATATATATATATATATATATATATATATATATATATATTTTTTTTTTTTTTCCCCATAAAAGCTTTTTGTCTAATGTAATATTTTCCATTTAAGAAAATCTATTTATCCAAGATCATTTATGCCCCTTTAATTTGTATGATTGGATTGCATGTCCATGTCAATAAACTCTACACAGTATAAATATACCCTTTCAGTGGATTCCATGATGCTGTTCAAAACCTCCTCCTACCATCAGCCATGCAGTCCTGTTTTGAAAAATTCCTCAAGCAGTATAATAATTGTGTAACTGTTGAACTCAGGTTATTTGTAAGAAGTCTTGTTTTATAAAGGTAAAGTAATTATTATATCACAGTATTGTGGAACACCACCATACATTTTATTATAAAGTAAACTACAGTGATAGAAATTATAGTCATAGAAAATTGATTTGCATATACATTTATACCTCGTTTGTAACAAATGGATATATTGTAGTTGTTTCATAATCTGATTTACTCATAACTAAAAATGAATGGGTGAAGTTAGTGAATTAGAATGGAAAGCTATCAAAATGACCTGGCTTAAACATCAATTAACGTGGCCTAAGCATGAATTAACTGTATTGTTGAGCTGTCGAAAAGTGATTTAAGGCCTGTACACTGTTTTGAGTGGAATACTTGTAAACAGTGTGTTCTCCTTTAATATATCAGTGTTTCATTTCACAAGTAACATACAGCGTGTAATCTGCCCTGTTACGTCTTTACAATTATGTAGTTCTAGATAGGTATTCCTTCAAAAAGGGAGCCTCTTTTTGTTCCAATGTAAACTAATACACCTATGAATTCCTGATCTAATAAAACGCAGGCTACCGCACGCTCTCTGTCCCACATGATTAACGGCTTTGTATCGTGTTGCTCTCTCTGCAGTCCCTGTGCTGTGAGATTAGGCAGCGGCGCAGTGGCATCGCCTCGGTCCTGCGTCTGTGCCAGCGGCTCCTCGATGATCAGGACTCCTGCGCACTGGACTCTGAGCAGCAGTCAATGCAGTTGACCATCGTCAACCTGGAGAGGAGATGGGAAGCCATTGTCATGCAGGCCATTCAGTGGCAAACCAAGCTGCAAAAGGAGCTGGGAACAGAGCAGGTAAAATGTTAATGAAATTGCCTGCCCTGCTCCAAATATGGAGTTATGTTCAAACAAATAGTTTTGTAATGAAAAGCATTATTAGCGTAGTTATTATTTGCTTTTTGTCTGCACACCCATAGCAATAACTAGAGTATGTAAACAAAGGGGAACATATTTTGTCATCATGAAGGTTAGCTTGCAAGTCTGCTTACACAAATTAAATGTGGAGCTCCCTTGTATTATTATTATTATTATTATTATTATTATTATTATTATTATTATTATTATTCACAATCACATTCTGTAGATTATGCGAGTGTTGCCTCTAATAGGGGCTAGATATAATGATAGTCTTTGGTATACATTTCTCACTGAGTTTCAGTGAGGGAAACTTGCGTAATATCTTTTGCCAGCATTGGACAGTGTGTATTTCTTGGGTTGAGTATTAATACTGGAGTACACTGTGAAATGGGCTCATGCTTTTTTTGCTGATACTGTTCTGCAGTGGAACTGGCTCATGTTAGATACCAGGTAAATATATTTTTCATGTTTAGAAATCTGTATGTTTACTTAGCTTATATTTTTCTTGTATTGTGTTTATGTAATAGATTTAACAGATAACAAAATAATAATTCAATCTATTACAGAGTCATGTTTCCACGGTTGTTCCTTTTGGTATGTAAATAGCCTCACTGTCTGTACTAAGCGCTGTTTGTTCATTCTTTTGACTGTGACTTTGTAAAACCTGAATTTCTGCCAAAAGTATGACAGCGCCTAAGAACTTTAAAGGCTTTGGTTAACATATCAAACCCTTGGAAACTCGCTGAACTACCTGATGTTTTAACTTTATTTTTGTTGTTATTGAAAGTAGAAAAAAAATTGAAATTTCTGGCCTTTCTATGTGTTGTCATTTTGTAGTGTACTGAATGAAATAGTGACTAAATAAAATTATGTTTGTATCTACAGCATTTTAACCAGACAAATTTAATTAACCATGTTCAATATAGTTCTCATTATCTGATTTTGATGACAATAAACTAACAGATGCCATCACTTATATTTACCCATCATATTTTTTAGATTTATAAAAAATCTTCATCAGTTGAAGAAATATTCTTTACCCAAATATAACTTAATTTTAACAACATATATACACTGTATTTACACTGTTATTCCGAATTTGTACAAATATGTTATTATTAGCCAGCCAGATAAGATAATTGGAGGGAAAAAAACTGTACACATCTGAATTTTATTAAAATAACTCCAAATAAAAAAATGTGGTAATTTGAAGTGAGCCATTTCATTAAATTAAACTGGTATTGCATAAAATGTATAATTATGTATAGTTATCTCATTGATTGTTATTTAGTACTCATGGAGTACAAAATCAGCACAGTCCGTGTTGTGAAATAAATTTTTATTTGATTAGACTGATTGACACAGTTGAGTCCAGCTTAGTCATTAGTATTTCCTTTGTCAGCAGGCAGGGAATAAACAGAAATCTAATAAAAATGAATTATAGGGGATGTTCAACATACATAAGCAAGTGTTAGATTTGCAGGTTTATTAGATTAACCAAGATAAAAATGGCTAAATAGACCTTTCTGATATGCAAGAAGTGCAAGATTTTCAGGTGTCAATGCTGTTGTACTGGAATGCAATGGTAGAGACAGGGCTCCTGATAAGGTTTTGTGTCGTTGAGTAATTTACTCTCCAGTTTAGACACTGTGTATGTAAATTTTGGGTGAGTAAACATTGCCTTGAGTTCTTTCAATAAATGCTGGACATAACTTAATGCTAACTTATGTGGTATGCAGCTTTCATTTAACTCCAGTGTTACTTTGAAGTACAGTACAAGAACTTGGTCTTACAATAAAAAAAAAAAAAAAAAACGTAATTCTAATGTGCTTCATTGACCACAAACTATATATGGCTGTGAAGGAACCCAGAACCCAGAAACAGAACATACATATTTTTTTTTTAATTCCAATACTGCAGATGGAATCTGTTAACAAAAGACCTGCACGCACATAGTAGGCTATATATTTATAAATACATTGTAATATTGTATTCCTTATTGATTACCTTGCTGTAGCAATATAATGAATTCTGACTCTCTCCAAACAGAGAATATTGTATTTATTGTATAGATTTACCTTCCAAAAATTCAGTTGACAGAGCAGTACATTGCTAGGTTCAGTTGAGGGGCACTAAGATGGTACTGAGGATCAAGAATCCAGTCGCTAATTCGCCAGCTAGAAATATCCATTGTACATTTATTTTTATTTAATTGTTTTAATTGAAAACACGTGTTTCTGGTAATTCCAAGGCAGGCTACAATAATCTGTAGCTGTCTTGGCATTTCTATCATTCATTCTCTAGCTCCTGCATGCAGTATATTCACAAATGACAATTGAGACGCCAGGAACCAACAAAGTACAAGAAGCTTGATAACATGTGAACTGAAGCTGTGTAGCAACATTGCTATGTGTATGTGTATTCATATTTTTTTCAATGTGTAAAACACCCAGTATGCAGCTTATCAGGCGCACTGGGTAGAGCATATCCCTTCAGTTTGACAGAAATATTGTGAATTTTTTGGGGGGATAATTGTAGTAACATAATTTTAAATGTTATTTCTGTACTTGTGTATTGTAGGTGCCCATGAACATAATTGAGTCTGCTTTCATGGATGTAAATGGTTCAGCCGAAGATTCTTGGGAATGGGACGAAACTGACATAAGTAACAACTTGATCAGTGTCAACATAGAATCACGTGATCCTGATAAAGTGCAAAGCCCTACATCAAACTTAACAACAGAGTCCTTAAGGAGCACTGCTGATAACTCTCAGTTTAATCAATATGTTTCTGGACATGGAAGTTCTTTACAGGACTCGTTTCCTGCACCTCACTCTTCCAGTCCACAAATATATCACGTTTACAGTCTGCATAATGTGGAGCTCTTTCACAGACCTCATGGGCCCTTCCTTAAAAAAACTCCTGAATATCCAAAACAGCCAAACATTTTACTGAAAAGCTTAAGTAAAGACTCCTCTTTCTCTTCCACTGAGTCCTTGCCTGACTTGCTTGGAGGAATTATTTCAGCAAAAGATGGCAAATATGTGTACTGTGGAGATGTAGCTAGGCAGTCTGAAAGTGAGAGTGGCATTGTCAGTGAAGGTGATACAGAAACTACAGCTAACTCTGAAATAAGCCTGTTAAATCTGGTTGAAGAACCTGCCCAGTGTTCTGAATTGAAGCACCACAAGCCTTCATTAAACAGAGCCCGGGTGTATAGTAAAGACACAGAAGAGCTTGCAGAAAATGTGGATTCTCAGGTTTCACATAAAAACTGTACCAAGTTAAGTGGAAACAAACATAATTCATTAGAGGAAAAGGAAAGAATTGATGGAAGTCACCAGTCGGCTTATAAATATGAGAATCAATCTGTAGAGATCTATGTTAATGACCACGAATCTTTAATTGAAACTGAATCAGAATTTGAATCCCACGCTTGCTGTGCTGGGCGAGATGATAAAAGACTTTGTTGTGATCTAAGAAATGATAAACGGTTTGCCTTTTTGTCCCAGGGGTCTTCCCTAGATTCCCTTTCTGTCGATGGAGATTTATTTACATCCAGCAAAGATGTGCTACATCGCAGCACTTCTTTGGAGAGCTGGCTGGTCTCCTCTAAAAGTACAGAAGAATTCTCCAGTCAGCATAATTTAGAAGAATTTGGCTTAAGTGGTGATTCAATTGGGGAGCTGAGCAAGAGAACCCTGGACCTGCTAACGCGTTTGGAGAACATTCAGAATCCTTCAAACCAGAAAATGAAGCGCAGTGTCTCAGACATAACTCTCCAGAGTAACTCCCTTAAAATCCATCCAACTGGGCAAATGTCTCTTGACATTGCTTCCTCAATAAATGGAGACTCGGTTGCCTCTCTCACAGAACTGAGCAGCAGTGAAGATGTTTCTCTATGCTCAGAAGACCTTGCGGTTCAGAAAAACAGAATTGTGGATTCCAATGCCTCCTTCAGGAAGCACATCAATCATGCTTTACCTGATGAGGCAGATGTTAGTATTAGTATGATTGTGAATGTCTCCTGCACCTCTGCTTGCACAGACGATGAGGATGATAGTGATTTGCTGTCTAGTTCCACTCTTACTCTGACTGAGGAGGAACTGGGCATTAAAGATGATGATGATGATGACTCTAGCATTGCCACAGATGATGAATACATAGAAAGCAGTTTTGTTTTAGGGTTGGATTACATGAAGAACGAATTACAGAACTGGATCAAGCCTAAGATTTCCCAATCAAGAGAAAAGAATGAGTTAGATTTGGGAGATGAACTTCAGTGCAGTACCCTCAGCCATGAAAATATTACCTCCACCTCCACCATCACTGTGAATGAACGACGTTTTTTAAGCAAAGCAGCACTTAAGCTACTAGAATCCAATGCCAATGGTAAGATTGACTCAGTCCATCAAAAGGACTTGGATATTAAGAAGAATACCCAGGAAGATCCTACTAGTTATAGGAACCAGTTTGTAGATGATGTGGAGAATGGAAATGTGGAGAATGCTCAACTGAAAGGGAAAGCTGATGAGGAGGAGGTTTTAAGGGAAGAAGAAAGTATTTTTATAAACAGTGGAGAACCCCTTAAAACTGATTTGGTTGCAGATTGCTCAGTAGGCACAGTTGCAAGGGCCAGCTCTGTCAAATGCGACCTATTGGATTCATCACCCAAAGAACACTCTCTAGAAGGTCAGTTAAGAGGTGAAATTCCCTGTTACAGTTCAAGCAGACTTAAAATGAATTGCCATGGATCTAGCCAATGCACTAAACAAATGATAAATGAGGACAGAAGTCAAGACTCCCATTCTGCCTTTCTTATGGATGCTGAAGATAAAAATACCACTACCAACGACTCACCATGTTGTGACCATTACACTCATGTTAATAAGGATGAGAACAACGACGATGACAGTTCAGTGCATAACTTTGTAATGGAGATAATTGACATGGCTTCGGTGGCCTTGAAGAACAAGGCCCAGTTGGACCCCGAAGCAGCTAGCCCCACGCCAGTGGCCCAAATCAGAGACAAGGTTTTGGAGCACTCGCATAGACCGATACAGCTGAGAAAAGGTGACTTCTACTCCTACCTCTCACTGTCCTCTCATGACAGCGACTGTGGAGAAGTTATCACATGCAGTGAGGAGAAGAGCAGTACCCCTGTGCCAGCGGATCTCAGTAATGGTTTTGAGGTTAAACATGGGGAGCTGCTGTTTGAACCATGTTCAGAAAAAGTGTATATTGGTCCCCCACTCTGTTATAGCAGGTCCACCTATCAAAGACCATCTGCTTCAGGTGAACGTGTCTCTGCTAGTTCTGCAAAGCCCAAAATGAATGACTTTTCTTTGCCATGTAATGGGGTGGACACTGTCTGCTCTGCAAACCAAAAAACATCCGTCATTTCTAAAGGAACTACAGCTAGGAGCCAGTTAGAGTGCCATAATGAGGCTTCTTATCTTAATCCTTTACCATATGAAACCCTGATAGACACTGTTGAATGTTTTTCAGATACTAAAATGCTTGAATCCAATATTTCCCCTGTAATGACTAAGATAAGAGACTCTTGCTCCAGTGCAAATCCTTTAAAAGAGGAAGCCAGCCTCTATATTAATCCTAAAATTAACTGTCCTCAGATAAGAAAATTTGATAGGGATGAAAAAGGCCCTGCTTCACAGTGGATGAAACAGAAACATGTCAAAAAGGGATGTAGTTCTCATCAGGAAGCTAAGTCAGCTCGTAAACAGGTAGGCTATACATTTTTATTGCGTGATATCTCTTTATAAAGAAATATGTTTACTTCAATGTCTGTCTAAGTCAATGTCTATCTCAGCAGCTAAACATTTCATATTAGTCTCTAGCCCCCATCCCTCCTCCTCTTCTCTCAAGTGCTGACGGAAGTGGGATTTACATCTTTAGATTTAAAATGTTAAGGTCTGGAGAACAGAATAATCATAATCAGTCAGATTATATGCTGATTTGTAAGCAAAATATACAGTGAAAACCATTACTTAATTTCATGACTGAATTAGCATGTGTTTGTATTCTTTTAAAGTTATTTTCCATTTGTAGTGTTGTTCAATGCATCTAAAATTTTATTTGAGTAACCTGCTGTAGCAGATTGAAGCACGTAGTTGAGTGTTTTAATTTATACATAACATGCCTAATTTCTATCAAGAAATATTTCCCAGATGAAGTCTTACATAAAGTTGCATTAAGATAACCACATTTCATTTGTTTAATTAAAAAAAAAAAACATTGGGTTCAATTTAATAAAAGATAAGAATGTACAATTCTTATCTTTGGGGGGTTGCCTTTATTCTTCATTAAATGTAAAGAGAAAAAAATCCAGATAAAAAATGCATACATTATGCAAGAAATCTTTAAATGTGAGAAGTGATTACAATGATAAATATTAATATCTAGACTGCAATATATATTATTAAATATGGCCTGTCAAAAGTGTGGCATTGTTAGAAAAGGTGTATCTATCTTCAGAGATAACTTTTTAAATTTTTTGCAGTTGCCAAGGTCTGAAACATATACAAAAGATGACCAAAAGCAAGCCAGAGGCGGCAACACCTACGCTGACAGCTCAGACCACCCAGAACCCTAGTGCTGTAAGGTCTCTGGCCAAGGTATAGAACATAAAATGAGCAAGTGTGTTTGTTAATAAAAAGGCTGTAGAGATTGCTTAGTGCCCAACCTAGCATTGCAGACAATATCTTGTATTGTTCCATCCATATGCAGGTAGGCACAACCCTAATGAGACTCATCATCAGTTTTTCAATCAAATGCACTGGCATCTTTTTTTTTTTTTTTTGCGTACAGCCCTTTGCAAATTGGCCATGATCAAACATAAGGACCTGCTTTTTTTTTTACCTTGATGATGACTTTGCCTCATCTGCTGTTACTGTTGCATGATTTAAATTATAGCCCACAGTGCTTTCATCATGATGGTCCCTTATCCTTCAAACTGGATTGAAACGCTGCACTTACATAACATTCGCCCAAAAATATGCCATCTTTAGCTATTATTGTTAGCTAGGAATTATATTTTCTATTGCGTTGTTTTGCATAGTGGAAATAGTGACAAAAGTGAAAACTTTTTTTTATGTGTTTTTCTCGGTGTATCCAGATTATCAATACTGTGTCTTACACTATTCAATATTGTATATATTTTTATTGTTATTATAATCCTGGAAATAGAGGAATATTTTAATCTAAAAGCAGTTTGAGCTGTGTGGTTACTTTGTTTTCTGTTAGTATAATTATTAACAGAAGATTTGCCTACAGTATAACTACTTAAGCAAAAACAGTGCTGTGATGACAACCTGGGGAGAAATGTTGCTATGACCAATCCAAGCAGATGTTTACAGTATGTACCTTTTGAAGACTGATTTGGGGATTGCATACAAAACATGATTAAGAAATATTAAGAATGGGGAATAGAATCAGTTAGCTCAATGGAAACATACAGTATGATTGCAGGCATTAGCAGTGCAATAGGTACAAGCCAAAAGAGACTGTGAGTACATTGAGTATTAAGATATTCATTTAAGCTTATATACCCTTCAAGTTCAATAGCAATTCCTTTAAGTAACCACACAACCATACAGCAATTCTGCAGTGTACAATTTTTTTCTGTTGTGTTGAACAACGCACCAAAACTGCCCACTTGCTGTATCAAGCAAGATAAATATGTTTGTTATCTGCAAATATTTCACATTTTTGTATAGTGACAATTAAGATGGACAGGATTGAACAAGTTAAGATTAGCTTTTATCTTACTCTTTCATAAATCCTTCTTAATGTATTTGTTGTTTCTATCTAATACACTTTAGCACACATTGCGGATCTGGAGATAAATTAGGTTATGGTTACACCTGTTTGATTCTCAACCAGCACACCTCTTTAAATTGACCACAATCTTTTCTACCACAAGGCTGCTTATTGCTCTTTTGCCTTTTACTTTTGTACGTCATATATCTATAAAAAAAAAAAAAAAAATGTAGAGGTCAGTAACTGCAAAACAAGACCAAAGGTAACTGGTTAGATCTGATATTTTTTCCGAATGTGTAAAATGCATGACTGGAATGCCTTCTAGAAGCTGCAGAAGAGATGCACTTTGTGCTAATCTCCTCAATTGTATTCTCAGTCATCTCTCTGTAATCCTCATCACAAGCCTTTGCTCTTTGCTGCATGGTTTAATTATCCCAGCCTCACTATGCATTGTTGAAGTCAAACCTTGTGGCTGGTCAGAGTCTATTGCTTTCATTCTGGCAAGACATTTACTAAGAAACCTGAAGTTTCTTTGTTTTATTTGAATTATTCAAAGAAACTGGAGCTAAAGTGTACAATTCAATAACATATACTGTTCCGGATATACAGTGAAGCATGGCAGACAGTAAAAAATTTAAATCTTCCTCTGTTAAAATTAAACTCAGTGTGATGGACAGAATAAGAAAAGGTGATACAAAAAGCAGTTTCAAAATATATAAATGTTGCAGAATCTACATTGCGTGGATGGCTAACAGATGAAGAAAAACAAAGAGGTTTTCTTGATAAGATTGACTCCAAAGAGGTCTGCTGTAGGAAAACAATGTGCTGTGCTAAAGAGTGAGACAAGCAGCTGTGTGAGTGTGCTGCTGTGAGAGTGCAAGACTGTTTGTTGTATTTGGTGTGGCCCAGGCTAACAGGGGCTGGCAATAATTGTCCCAGTAAACTGCGGATTCGAGTACCTGAAAATTGTGTGTGTTTGCTTCTTTCAATTTTCCACAGTATGCTTCAAAATTTATTTGGCTTGTGGGCACTGTTAATCATTTCAGGAACAAAAATGCCAAAATTCATTATAAGACGAAACACAAATAACATGGTATCCTAATTATGGAACCCGACAACCGCATTATAACAGGGTAGACTGTATATGTTTTGCTTCATTTGTGTATTTAGTATATACTATATTGGTTAAGTAGCCCTGGCCCAATAAAATTACTTCGGGTTTTTGTATTTTATATGGTGTAGCATTATATAGCTAATCTCACCTGCTTATTGGTTTTGCTTCAAGGTTTTCACATAAGAGTTCTGTCCCTTTTTTTGTAAACACCAAAAGCTTTTTGTAGACTGAAATTTTCAGCTGTGATGAACAGCACCAATAAACCAATAGTTCAGGAATGCAAATGTATTATAATAGAATAGGCTTAGAAGCAGTCCTCTAATAGTGATATGCAACACATTTTACATCCATCCACTGATATAAACCTGCCAGTTAATGCTGACAGTCATTCATTCTGTTTATGTTAACAGCTGTAAATTATACCCAACCTAAATAATATGGGAATTTCAAACCACAATGTTTATATGGCCCAGTTCATCACCGTGAAAAAAAAAAAATATATGTTTCTTTTCAGAGACCAACACACAGCTTTGCTCCTCCATACTCGAAAACCAACCCATGACATGAGCCGTGTTCTAACTGATCCCTGCTCAGCACCGTCAGAGAAACCAAGGTCGTCCTCTTTCCAACAGAGTTGTTCATGCTGGCTTGGCCATGTGGCTTCGTCTGCTTCTCCTGTTATTGACTGTGACTGTAACTCCCATGTTAGTGGTGCCCACACACTGCAACAAACCCGCTGTCCTCACTTCATCATGGACTCTTCTTCTGAGCTACCTCAAAGGTCCACCTCCATTCTCTTTCTCTTACGCATGGTAGTTCATCTCTATATCCTACAACCACAACATTAAATCTAAAATAAATACATTATCTTATGTCATTTCTTGTCAGTTGGAGTAGTTTCAACCGCAAACCACTTTGTTTATGTCAGATTTTATGCACAGATATTTCACATTGGAAGCAGCTTTTTTTGTTGTTTTGCTAAAAGCTGTTTATTGTACTGATTTTCCAAAACCTCTTTGTTTTAAGAGGTAACTATTGGTATGATAGAAATTAAGAAAGATAACAACTTCCATGTTTCATTCTTGATTCCCATAAACAGCAGAATTTAAACAGTGCTAAAACTGACAGTTTGTAAAAATAAATCCAATATCTATCTATGCAACACTGGCTAAGTTGGAAACAGCTGTATTGTGTTGTATATTACAAGGCCCTTGGCAATCTGTGTAACTTAATACAACATTTCTTTTTTTTTATGTTACTTTATATGGAAATGAGGAAATGTTTTAAAACATAAAAAATGCGTGCCTTGCTGTTTTTCTTATACTTTTTGTTAAAACTGCTTTTCCCAGTTAAATGTTCAAAAAAAAAAAAAAAAAAATAGGAATAGCAACATTCTACAAGATGTGTATTATAATATATATATATATATATATATATATATATATATATATATATATATATATATATATATATATATATAGGTGCAAACACACATACATATAATTGCTTCATGTACAATTTATATGTCCAGTGATGTGGAAAATAATACGCCTTAAAAACTGCTAGAGTGCATGGGTAATAAAAAATAAGGTGGCAAAATAAACTTAGTTTATTGAACAAAACTGGTAAAATCTGTTTTCCTACAGAATGTAGTATGAGTATAATGGTTAAATAAAATATAAACCATGAATGGATACTTGTGTACTTAAAAAATACTTTTCAGTCTGTTTTTGTTTCTTCTGTACTGTATGGTTATTTTAGGTGCTGTGCAAATACATCTCTTCCTTAGATGAACATCAAAAAGAACGCTTAAGAGGAACTAGAATACAAGCTCTCCCACTGTCAAAATATAATAACTTTTAAGGTAATAAAGAGACATCTACTTCTAAATATATCCATGCAACTTTGTTGTATTGTGACATTATAATGTATATGTCTGCTTTAACTAAGATACATACCTTCTATTTGTAGTTTTCGCTCCAGTGTTTTGACCTCTGTCTGATGATCAGCTTTATTTAAATTTGAATCTGGACTTTTTTATTGATTCATCTTATCAAGGGGCTTGCAGTTATTGTAGCAGTGTTCCTTGGTTAAGGCACTGAAAATATGGGGGGAAAAATTCTATACAGTATATGGTGGATCTGAGGAACTAAGGGCTAGCAGCCTTTGCTTTATAATTCTGTTTGATGGTGGTTTAAATGTGTTTTTTTTTTCTTTCTTGAATGGGACAGTATGGAAAACAAATCAAGTTATTCTTAATGTGAAACAGAACCTATTACTTTTTAAGTATAGTACTGTGGGAATGGAAATCATGTTAACAGGATGCAGTTTAAACAGACAGATCTGATACAATGATGTGCATATGGCCTATTTTGTCCTAGTCATGTTAAATGATTTTGATTTTACTGTATTGAGAATCTAATTAATTGGATGTTTTACATTTAGCTACTTATATATGATTATTAAACTGAATATGATTAAACTGATTTAGTGATGGTGATAATACTATGAAATACCCCTTAAAGTCATAATAAATGCTGTCCATTATTTTCAAGCAACATGTGATCATTCCCTCAGAATCCAAAAAACAGAAGAAAGCATTAATATTGCATGGAGTGGTATGGAAATCAGTGCCCTGTGCTTAAATATTAATAAAATTGTGGATTTTAGCCAAAGTCAAAACCACTTGTTTCTGGAAATGTGTTTCTCAAAGTGACGCCACGTCTACTCCATTAAACATATTTGTAAACTGTGTTCTTACAAGAGGAAGTTTCTTGATTTAGGTTTCTGGAAGCGTTTTTACAGAATGCTGGGCTTTAAAGTTTTAACCACTTGTTTTAGAATTACAATTCTGAAGACTGAACCAAGGATTCGTTTTTAGTTATGGCACCTCTTTATCCTTATTGTGGCTTTTAAAAAGTTCCAAAAAGAAAAATGAACATGGAATGTGATATAGATAACTGATCTTTTGGAGTCTTTTATGTAATTGTACCATTAAACAATTGCACACATGTATCCTCGTTTCTGAGAAGTTAAATGACTATATCCAGTGAAAAGAACACTGGCACTTGGGAAATGAGCAAAACCTGTTTTACCTTCTTTTGGGTATCACAAAACTGCAGTACCAGAACATTAATCACACAGATTTCAGAATGTTAACAAGGGTGAACAGAACTTGAAACTGATGTTGGTTGGTTTCAACTATATTTCAGTTAAGTATTTACACAGGACTTTGACATTATCAGCTCTCCAGCAGTACTAACGATTTAGATTTCAATAAGCACAAAAAGTCATGGCAAAAGAACATATATTCCAGTTAAAAGGACACAATGCCATAACCCACCTTTCCCTCTTGAGGCCTCAAATTCTATTGTTACCAGTGAATCGACCTTGCATTCGCAGTTTAGCCCCTTGATAGCCATTGCTCAAAAGACAGATTAGAATAAATACCTTGTTTGCATGCCCACTTGTAGAGAAGAGTTGCAAAGAGGATCAACTCAAGTGGAAGCTTTTCCGTGTCTCTTAAACTTGTTTGAATTATGTCCCAACTAAAGATGAATTTAAGCTCTGGTGGCCCATGAGGTGCCAATCATGAAATCAGGCCAGGGGAAGTTTTTTTGTCAACACCATGTCAATCAAAAGCAGACCTTGCATAAACCGGTCGTGGAAAACAATGCCGTCCATCAGCCACCATTGTCTCTTAGTACAGAACTATTGTCGTGCCAAATTGTACATTGTATATGAAGTACATTTAGTAAAGATGGAAAGTTTGAGCTTGAACATGGGTTTGCAGCTCTTTCATGCTGGCCAAAATCCCATCAGAACTCAGACACATGGAAAGTGCTGTATAATGAATAAGCGAATACTGTGACCTGCATTACAACAATTAAACACCAAGGAACTGCAGGAACTCTGGGTTTGTGTTTTCTTTTTTCCTTCTTTTTTTACCAAAATGTTTCATGCTTCAGACTTGAAAGGTTGCATTAACAATGTGCTTTAAATTATATACCACAGCAACATCGATGTCAATAATCTATCAAGACAATCTGAAAGCCTGGGCTTGATTATGCTCTTTTTACTTCACATAGCTGTAGGAGAATATGCAAAGTACAGTGATGCTTATCTCCCCATGGCTTAAGGAAAGGATCAGTTTTTAAATTCTGGAGATACGGGTCAAAGTAAAAAATTAAGACTTCTGTTATTGTGCTGCAGTGCAAAGAGGAAACTATATTGTGTTTGTTGGTCATGTGATCAGTAGTGGAAAATTAAAGTTTTTTGTTTTTTTTCCCCTGCAATTAATATGATTTTATACAGCATGAAAATTGCTTTTAAGGTTCTAAAGGTCATATGAATTGAACCATGGTGGAATTACAATTACTGTTGACTTTTGATATTTCTGCACAACGTGGTCAGTAAAATTACCATAAAACAAGAACCTTTGAAACTAAAAGAGAAAAAAAATATGCAATCAGAGTGCAGCCAGCAATCACCAAAAAACTGCTTCTTTTACATGACAGAAGATTGGAAATGTTTTTCTTATATGCAAGTAAATATTAATACATTTTATATTTTAAGCTTGATTCTGTATGGAATATTAGACTACTGTATTGATTGAATATCTTTGCTGTTATTTCTCTGTTCTAAGCTGGCATCCAATCAAACTTTCTAGAGGTGCAGTGTACAAGTGTGTTGTAATAAGGGCTTTTTTTTATGTTAATACCATTTTTCACACTGTTGCTAATGAATCGGGGGTGTTCTGAGGGTTCAGTTGCATAGTGTCATAAAACAGGATATTGTGGGTAACAATGAGTGCACTGTATTTGTCTTGGATCTCTTGGACCTCCAGAACACATTACAAACAGTGTCAAAAAACGTAATTTAACTAAATATAACGTCTTGAAACGCCTGTGTTACTGTTGTACAGTATATCCTATTTGAAGTGTATTTTATAAAGTAACTAATGATCTGGGACTAATCACATTTAATTAGTCACAAATTGTTAGTGACTCTTTAAAATATTTCCTCATTTCAAGATTGCAAAATAAGTGTAAAAACATTCCACCATAAAATTGCATGGCAGCTCATGTTTTGATCTTTATATAAAATACACACACAATATGTATTTTTTGTTTTGGTGGCAGTCTGATTAAATTTGAACTTATTATATAGGGGTATCTACCTCTAACCTATAAAAACTGCATAAAAAGTTATTGATCTTGATTACTATAGTAACAAGAAAAATCCAATTCCATCTATATTTGAAGCATAGTATATAGCATACACTGTATCAAACACAAGGGATGTTTTACTTTCTTCATATTTGATCAAATAAGAACAATCTGTCCCAGTCGATATCTATAAAATAGAAGTAAAATATGTACACTCAGAGTTCTATGGCCTCTGGCTTTCAACTCAGAAGCCTTGAATCTGGATATGTCCTGTTGTCTCTGTTCTGACAGTTGCACTGGTCTTATTAACTATGGTTTTAAGAGACTGACATTTAAAGGTATTAAAAAATGTCACAATTTGCCACAATGGTAACTATTGGCCCCGATAAGTAATTAAAATGTTAATAATAATATATATATATATATATATATATATATATATATATATATATATATAGATAGATAGATAGATAGATAGATAGATAGATAGATAGATAGATAGATATCAAGATAGATCCTTGGTGTCTGGTATTTGGTAATTGGACTGCTTAGTGCCCTCCATTGAAAATAAGTACCTAACTGAATATTTTGTGCTCTTTGTGAATATCCAAAAGACAGACTCTGTAGTACCACTCTGAAACATCTCTACAACTCTCTTTTATTCATTCTGAAAGTCTCTTTCCTTCACACTGAAAACTTTAGAACAACCATCTTCTCCATATGGAGCTGCACTACCGCTGTGGCCAAAAGGATTGTTTCTCCCCTATAGAATTAACAAATTTTACTTCATAAAGTATAATGAAACCTGCTAAATAATGTTATATTAACATATTGAAATACTACCTTTTTGTCGTTTTCCATACATGAAAAACTGACAAATTTTAATTATGCAATACTGTACTACTATTTTGGCTTCCGGTACACTTCTACAATAAAAGATCTAAATTATGTTCACACACACACACACACACACACACACACATATATATACATACACTGAGTGAACAAAACATTAGGAACACCTGCTCTTTCCATGAAATAGTCTGACGAGGTGAATCCAGGTGAAAGCTATGATCCCTTATTGATGTAACCTGTTAAATCCACTTCAATCAGTATAGATGAGGGGGAGACAGGTTAAAGAAAGATTTTTAGCCTTGACACAATTGAGACATGGATTGTGTATGTGTGCCATTCAGAGGGTAAATGGGCAAGAAGAAAGGTTTAAGTGCCTTTGAATGGGGTATGGAAGTAGGTGCCAGGCGCGCCTGTTTGAGTGTGTCAAGAACTGCAATGCTGCTGGGTTTTTCATGCTCAACAGTTTCCTCAAATGGGTCATTGATTTGCTCAAATGGGTCATTGATCAAAGAGGCTAAAGGAGGCTGACATGAATTGTGCAGAGCAACAGATGGGCTACAGTCAGTCAACTGACAGTCCAGCACAACACTGGTGCCGAAAGATCCATAAAAGAATGCACAACTCCTCGTACCTTGACACGAATGGGGAATGGCAGCCGACGACCTAACAGTTCCACTTCTTTCAGCAAAACACAAGAAACTGCGGTTGCAGTGGGCTAAGGAACGAACTCTGGACACTGGAGGATTGGAAAAACATTGCCTGGTCTGTTTCACGCTGATGGGAGGACTAGGGTATGGAGAAAACCACATGAGCACATGCATCCATCATGCCGTGTGCCAACATTGCAGGCTGGTGGTGGAGGTGTTATGGTGTGAGGTGTGTTTTCATGGCACACATTGGATCCCTTGATAAAAGTGGAGCAACGTTTGGATGCCACAGGATATCTGAACATCATTGCCAATCAGGTGCATCCTTTCATGGCAGCAGTGTATCCATCTGCTAATGGATTTTTTCAGTAGGCTAATGCCCCATGCCACAAGGCTAGAATTGTCCAGGAATGGTTCCACGAACATGACGGTGAATTCAGCTTACTGCAGTGGTCTGCCCAGTCACCAGATTTCAATCCAATTGAGCATCTGTGGAATGAGATGGAACGAGCTATTCAGAGTAGAGATCCACTACCAGCCAACTTGACACAACTGTGGGAAGCATTTAAATTAGTAAAATATTTGTATCTAGAATAGCTACCAAACCCTTAAGCATTATCAAGTGTGGAACAGATATTCCTATTCCTGTTTTGTAGACACTTACTGCTATTGATATGTTGTATATGTTTGCATTAAAGTTGTTTCCATTCATATATTTAGGTTCTGGTGTTTTATATTGTGTGTTACTGCCTCCTGCCCCAGGACCTTGCAGAAAATGAGACTTGTAAAGTCTCATTGAGTAATTTATCCTGGTAAAAGTTGTTAAATGAAATAATGGTTCAGCTACAAGTTCATCATCTCAGAATAGAAATAGCCATTTAAAGCTCACAAAGAAATCAATACTACATTGGAATTAGAAAAAGAGAAACCTGAAAACGTATAGGGTTTTGGCAATAAAACATGTACCCCAGAGCATTAAAACTGTAATCCCCATAGAAAATTTCGAGCCATGTTCTCATTGTATGTATTTCTTTATTTTTCTTTGTTTCTAAACATGACTAGAGAGATGTTTTTCATATCAGACAGAGCGGAAACATAGTTACATGATTGTAGATTGAAGAATGAGATATTGTGATTGTTTTCCTTTTACACATTTACAGAAAAAAAAAACAATACCCAATGATAGATTTAGAAGAACGGTTCCCAAAAAAAGAATGGGAGTCCTTTTTGAAATAAAAAGTATCTACAGTATGGTAGCCCTTCACCCTTGATTAATTTTCTTTTTGAACTGCATTGGTTAGATAGGAGCCCATTACTGAATTTGAAGAGCCAGTATGTACAGTATGTCTGTTAAAGTAATTCAAGGTTATTGGATTTCAGGCATGTCGTCAAACCACATTAAGAAGCAATTTGATATAAAATCATACAACAGTGTGAAAGGGCATGCAGAGCTTATCATAGAAAATAAATAAAAACGATGATGTCATTTTTCACTTGACCTGTAAATAATTCATTTCCATATTAAAAGTTTTCTTGAATGTGGAGCTCTAATTCCTTTCAGCATTTAATTCATCATTTTCCTCACTCACATGCCTTCTGCAAAAATATTAAAGCAATATTTCAGAAAGTATTATAGTTTAGAAGTATAACATGCTTTTGGTTAATTCTGCATTTGTAGTGGCAATGCATTTGAAAGCAGCAATTTAAAGATGTAGTATGTCCTATTCAATTTTAGGGAGGTTGGTACTCCCAACTAAAGTAAAGTAAAAGTAAAATGTAATTTGATAAAAAGTCGACAAATTAAACCTTTTTTTCTTCTTACTAACAAGTTTAATATAAAACTCCATAAAATATATCCCCATTTGTGAAATTACTTTAAACTTATCAAAATCTGGAATTAAAAGGGTTTTTTGTATGCTCCTTCAAAAGATGATTACATTCTAATTCTTCTTAGGCATACCAATGAATTGCGTTTGATTTCAACAGTTCTGTTGAACAGCTAAATCACACGTTCATCATTTGTAAGACTTTCTTTTAATTTTATTATTGAGTTTAGTGGAGCCAGATAAATGCTGAAAAACAGCAATAAAATATAGACTTGTATGCATTCGATAGTGTGCTTCAGTGTGACCAGCTTCTCTGACACAATTTTGGTTAAAAACACAATCTGCCAAAAACCAATCCAGCTTGCTGTAATCTGAGTGCTTAAAAAGATCTCAGGGAAAGGTCCAAAGTTATAACATTACACCATAACAGAAAACAATCTCTTCCCAAATGATCTTAAGAGGCAGAAAGTGGCACTACTGTACAATGGTAAATTCAAATAAAAAATGAAATGATATTTATTTAAGCAGGCAATTATTTAACCGTTGAGATATTCTTCTCAAATTCAAAGGGGTCCTGGCAAGAAATAACATTACAAAATCAATGGGAAAAAAACAAATCATTCAAACAGGACAAAAGCAGCTAAGCCAATCATAAAAACAGCAACACAGAATGAAAACACAGAAAAGCAAATAATTCCAATTTACATGATCCTGGTGATAGTTATTATTTTAGAGGATTTGAAGCCCTGATTTAAAATAAATATTTATGAGTGATTGAAGAGACAGTTTTAAAGCTAGAAGGCAATGAATTCCAAAGATGATAGGCTTGATATACAAAAGGATGCTGGCCCATGTTAGATCTCAATTTGGGGATATTACAAGTAGGCACATCATTTGATCTAAGTGCATAGGTAGAGTTACATGTCTCTAACTTGGAGAATTTCCAGAAAAAAATGAGAGAGCCATCTGTTCTCCAGGCTGAACCATGGTGCTGCTTGCAATTTGCATTCAGTATATTTCTTACAGCACTATGGAAACCAACTGTCAGAACTGTATAGGAAGGACTCATGTATACTAAATCAGTGCAGTCCGTTAACAGTAATATCATTTGGGTTACCTTCTTAAGAGAAACACTGCCTGTGCCTGTATAGAAAACCAAGGTTAACTTACCAGATGTTCAATATGGTATTCAAAATGTAGCACTGAATCAAGCCATAAAACAAGGTTTTTAAATAGTGTTACAGTTTAAGACTAGTGTCATCAGTTGATACAAGAGCAAGATTACTTTTAACATTGTGCAATTTAGGTGCACATCCAAATAACATGGTTTTAGTATTAAATAGTATTTAAAATCAACCTGCTATTACACCTGTTTATGTAGATGCAAAAAAAGCAGTGGACTGACCAATAATTGAACCCTGAGGAACCCCTTTTTGATTATGGCCAGGTCAGATTTAGTACCATCAATAATCCCCTTTTGGGTTTGATTCCTAAACCAATTCACGGTAGATTCAAAGCCAGTATTTTGCAGTTTCATAATCTTAATTTCATGGCCAACAGTAATGCAGTTGTAATGTACTAATGGGGCAAAGGTTTGAGAAGTGATTGATATAGAAGAGATTTAGCACAAAATTGATTTTTTAGAGTAGTCTACTGCACCAGGCTGTACATATACACTTTGTTCCACTGTTATTAACTATGTGGTTCACCCACTGTTCTGCTCAGGTTTCTATACTATAGACTGATATAATATGGAAAACCACTACTTCTGTAGAAAATTTAAAAAATATCAATGACTGTTATTTTTGTTAGTTTTTTTGTTTTAGTGTAAAGCCCTAATCTGCCAGTGGGTGAAGGGGGGGATGCAAATCTATCTATCTCTCTCTCTCTCTCTCTCTCTCTCTCTCTCTCTCTCTCTCTATATATATATATATATATATATATATATATATATATATATATATATATATATTTAATTGACTTTCTGTTTTGGGTGTTCATATTCAGTTGAAAGATTTATGTTGCTTTTATTGTTTGCTGTTGGCAAAAGCCTTCCTTTGGACGGGCAAAGCAGCAGTGATAACATTGTCTTGTAACCAAACAGGAATCCCATAGCACCTGCTCCACTGATTGCACTCACTTTTACCTTGTAGAAATTTCCACTTCAACCACACTCGCTAAAGAGCACTGTTCATTGCCAACACACTCTCCCCTTTGCTATTGCAAATTCTCAGAGAAGGAAACATTAACCTCAACTATAGCATCACAGTTACAGGCACATCTCGGAAGAAGACATAGTCGCCAACTGTACAAAACAATAAATAATAATAATTAATAAGCCACTTACTTTGAAAGAGGGCCCAAACTCTGGAGCAAGCTACAAACACCAACATTAAAACATAAAGCATATAATATGGAGTGTTCCATTGCAAGGTTTCTCAAGAACATCTTACACCCTTACTGTTTGGTCTGCAAACACCAGTTTACTTGTTTCTGCACCCAAAGTGCCCTGTGTAAGCAGGGATAGACGCATCAACAGGAGAAAATGTGTGACAGGAATACTCTCAGTCCTTTTGCCAAAGCAAGCAGTTAGTAATAACAGTGCCTGTAGTACTGTCCTGTATAATGCAGACATTTTCATACTGTGGCTACTGATTGATCATCCAAAACAGTCCTAAATGGTGAGAACATACTATTGACAATAATTAGTTAACAAAATATTTTTTCTCCAAACATTCTGTGTTATGCATACAACTAACCCTGACTGTAATATGTAAAACTATGGATATTTAAATTTGAGTGATTATAGTTATTGCTTAGTGTTGCTGTCTCATACATTTCTAAATAACTAAATAAATTTAACTAGCATACTTAGTTTCTTGTTCACAGGAAATCAATTAAGTTAAAACTATAACTAAAAGTGTTTTTTTCCTTGCTAAAAAAGTAGTAAATCTTAAATCTCTAGTGGTAAGCATAAGCTTACAACATTGCCCTCAATCTGTCTGAAACATTTTAGGAAAGAGCTACAGACAAACACACAGAGCCTCCAGATACAGGCACATCAACAAGTAAGAGAAACTAATTGCATTGGGCCTGGTTAAACCTTCAATAACAATTTATTTGATTCCATTATGTATTCAGTAGCAGAACAGAAACTGAATTAAAACACTGTAGTCTACATGTTCTTTCCAGTTATTACTGGTATAGCTGTTGTTTTAGTTATATATTTTAACATTGTTTTAACCTGTATCCATTGCAGGTATTCGTTGATTTAGTAAATCTCACTTAATTTGCATGATGAGTGCATTACATTCTGTGTAATAAAATAATCTGGTTTATAGAAAATATATATTTTTTTGTATCTATTTTTTTTAGAAATGTATATTACTAAGCAATTCAAAATCTATAGCTTGCTTTAAGTAACTGTGGATTCTCATGCTTTCACTCACGTTTCCTGGTTGCTAAATTCATGGGAGAGTCACATGGCTCATAGGAGACACACCTATTGGAGAGTGTTCCACAGGCTGCTGGGAATTCAGGATATTGGGCAGTAAGATGGATACTAGGTCTACTGGACACAGTACATTTCAAAGGCTGCATAAACAACCCTCAGTAGTTAACAGGTGTGTGTATGTGTTGCCTTTTCTGCATGACTGCTTGTTAGGTCAGGGCATTTTAGGGTTAATTTCTCAACTCTTCCTTAGCTGGTAGATATATACATGGATATCAGACTTTGCAATCCAGGTGTGTTCTTCTTATTTGGTCCCTGTCTATAAATACTACTAGTACCTCAATCAGATGTCAATGTGCAAGATACATATACCTTATTGACCTGATCATTTGTTAATTACACTATTTAATTATTACTAACCTGCATTGCTTATTTATTTTCACATGCATGTATCTATCAGTGTCTGATTATGTATTTTTATCTAATACATTTTTTTTTTTTAATTTAGCAGACACTGTTAAATATTTATTTGGTAATCAGTTAGTTTAACAATTAACACACACACACACACACACACACACAAAATTCAGTCACACCATTTTAAAATAACTATAATTAATACAGAGTATCATCCATCCTATGACAAATACAAACATTGACACTTCAAAACTGAATTGCTCTCGGGTTCAAATGTTTGGCTATAAGAATGCTACCAGCAAAATAATTTTGACTTATGTATATTCTTTCAGTGTTGCAGGCACTGAAATTAAACAATCCACTACACTCTCACTTACAATCATTATTCTATTGTGCGATCTTTAGAAAGAGCAAGCTACCTTTAAAGTAAATTACTAAAAAAATGCTCATGAAAAAAGGTTCCTGTTTGTGTGTACACATTGTACAAGAACATGTTTTAAACAAAAAGGCCAACCTATTAAAATGACTGACATAGAATTGTATTTTAAAATAAACACTAAACGTTAGTAGAAAGAACACGTAGCCGGGGAAAAAAAGACTAAACTTAGAATAATGTACATTTATTTTTATTTGTCCTGGGTAAATAATTGGAAAACAAACGCATTAACTCAAATAATGTTATGGGTTTTATTTTGTTGTCTGAAATCTGAAATAGAATATAAATGTAATTCAAATATGAGTGTTTTTATAATTAAATATAATTGATCTCAATATCAAATTTCCAAATATGGCAATGCAAGATCGACGAAAAAACAAATAGTTTGGTAGGCGGTGGCATTCAAGTGAAACTCACGTGATACATAATTCACGCTGTGACTACTTGATGTATCGAGGAAAGGAAAGGAAATCAACTATGTAGAGCGCCAGCCAGCACAGTGGTGAGCCTTGCACACATCTACCTTCACCAGCTGGTAACGCAGACAGTGTCTGAACTCGAACCTTAAAAGGGAAGTAACATGGCCTCTCGGGGAGATATCCTTGGAAGCACAATAAAAGGCATTATTATAGACAGGGATATGTGGCATGGGATTGCACAGTATAGAATAAAAGAAAGAAAACACGAATTTAGGAAATTATTCTATCCAAGTATGGGAGTAGTGCACGTATAAACTTAACTAGTGTACGTGTTTGCTTTTTTTTTAACGTATGAACAAATATTTCAACAATTGGTAGGCTGTTTTGAAAAACAATCCTACAAATGGAAAAGCCACTGACTATATTACTTAAATATTGGGGATTTTAAAAAAAGGCAGTAAAATGTGTAATGCGTTCCAATATATTATTCACCATAATATAATACGTATCACTGTTACAAACTTTACATGGCACACAAACACATTACACCTGAGGTAAATATGACTGTGAATCTCGTTGTGTTACGGACCTCGTGGGGTTAACTAGCGTCGCCGCTCATGCGCGCTCCTGTCACTCTTTGTGATTGGCTGGAAAGGGGCGGCGCGCGCACTGGGGATTGCCTGCTTGAGGAGGTTAATCAGCAGCAGCTCCGGCGAAGTTCAGCGCCTCACCTCACATCGAGGAATGGCATTGCTGCACATCAGAGCACATAACAACACTTTCACTGGGAGAATTCACACAGCAACAGCTTCTATTTACAAACGCACCGCTGCACCATATAACACAACATCTTTAGAAAAATAAAAAAAAAAAATTCAAAAGGAGATATCACAAGCATAAATTCATACTGCAGCACAGAGCGAAGCACATGATTTGAGAACTGGAGCCGATTAAGAAAGAACATATACAACGGTAACGTTTAACTGAAAGAATTGCGCAAGCATGTTTTTATTTTTTTCAATTGCACCATTGCACATTACAGCACGGCATCTTTATTAAAACATATCAAACGGAAAATTGCAGCACTGAACTAACTAGTGGAACTGACACATAAAACTAAACTTTAAAGGTAATTCAAAAATAAACAGTTGCGAATACACAGCTCCAGTGCCGCACACGCACAAAGAGAGCTCGTATGTGCTAAAACGTAGTAATTTTCACGCTACATTAAAAAAAAAAAAAAAAAAAAAAATACAGAGTGCTGTATGTACTGCGGAGCAGAGGAAGAAATGATGGAACTGAGACAATAACATTGTATTGCACTTTGCTACAGACAAAACGAAACCGGTACCTTAAAAAAAAAAAAAATTGAAAGGAGAGGAACGTATATACCACGTTACAACTAAAGGTAGATTACAATCGTTTTTACACCTTACAAATAGAAAGCTAGCTTGATGTTATTTATATCACCTAATTACAAACTTTCACTGAGAATAGTCATTAATTAGGAGCTTGAAAACACGACTTGGGAATCTGCAAGAAGTATCACTTTCACAGCAGTATTAGGTAACATTTCGGTACTTAGCTAAAATAGAAAAATTGCAGTATTTCAGAAGGGAATCGTGCACACAATACATTTCTGTTTTGCCTAAATACATTAGTATTACATAATTTCTTTATACCTGAGGGTTGCATTAAAAACGGTAAATAACATTCAGAGTGCCGTTACACCTTCATTTAAGATAGAAAAACTTTATCCACGGCAAATTACTCGCACTTTAGTGTTAGTTGAATTGAGATACAAGACAGGAGTAGGTCAGTAT
This sequence comes from Polyodon spathula, assembly GCF_017654505.1. Taxonomy (NCBI): domain Eukaryota; kingdom Metazoa; phylum Chordata; class Actinopteri; order Acipenseriformes; family Polyodontidae; genus Polyodon; species Polyodon spathula. Next base: position 28,196,720 of record NC_054550.1, read on the forward strand.
CTGAAGTCTTGTAAAGTTATTTTAAAAGACCCACTTTAAATTTCTCGACTGAATCCACTAACACTGTTTTTGAGACACTGAAAAATTGGCATCAATGTTAACATCTTGAAAGCTGCTCTAGCGCGTTTATTTAAACTGAAAACAAGACGTATAATGGCTGAAGAGTTGGTAACCATCACTAATGGGATTGTGGTGTGACTTGCTGTGCTGGAGGGAAGGCTGTTATTCTTGTACATATCCACACAGACTCGGTTCGTGTTTAGTTTCTTGGAGCGGGGATGATCAGAATCTTCCCGGATTTCAGTGTTCAGGTGACGGCTGCGGCCGGTGGAGGAGCAGGTGGAGTGCCAGCTGGTCCCGGGGTGGGAAGAGTCCCCGGTACTGCAAATGGCAACTCCCAAAACGTCCAGGGCATCACTTCATATCAGCAAAGGTATGTTGTCTTTTTTGAGTTAAGTTTGTTATTATTACAAAAGCAGTTGTTGAGCAGTGTCGATGAACCGTAGATTACCACTATTGTTTTAAAATTTGTTTAAAACTCATATTTGTTATATTCGTGTGGGGACCAGTCATACATATTTTACAGTATCGGTAAGTCACTTAAACACAGTCTTAGGTGGTCTGTGAGAACTTCTTTCAACTTACACATCCACATATTGTGTTGTAGGCCTATAAAAAAAAGTTTATTGTATTTTTTTTTTTCACAACACAGGGTAACATGCATCTTTGTTTTATTTACTAAAAAAAACAAACAAAAAAAAAACAAAACAAAACGAAGATTAGCTTTCATCTTAATGATCTTAGTCTGTAAGTACTTGAATATCATATTAATAAGTTATAGTTTTCACATGATAATCTTTAATTTATACTATTCACTAGGAGTATTCTTGCAGTGAAATAACTCGATTTGGATATCCAATTCAAATAAGACACATGTCATGTGTAAGGACTAAAAGTTCAAAACTGGACATTGATTTTTCTAACACTTCAATTTACAAGTTTCTGAAAGCTCTTTAAAAAAAACACTTGTAGTAGTGCTAAAATAAACTAGTAAAATTTGTTGAGAGAAGTTTTGAATATAGTTCTTCCCTGTCTTCAGAAAAAAAGACTGACATAATTTTAGTGTATTTTTTTTTATTACTGCAGTTAATGTTAGGGTTGATTGTTTTACAGTGGTGAATTAAAAAATCAAATTTGGTCAGCATTTTGTAGGTGGGTCCTCAGTACATTTATTTGCTTGAAATTTACAAAAAAAAAAAAAAAAAAAAAAGTTTTTGTTTTAGGTATCAGTTTACTGAATTACACAAAATGGCTATCATTTCTTGTAAAAAATAAATAAATAAATAAATAAATAATTAAAAAAAAAGATTTTCCGGTGTTACTGATGTCAGGGGCCACAAAAGATCAGTGTGACGATTACCACACAATAAAGTTGAGGTGTTGCTGTAGTAACCTGTAAATATATTTCTGAAAACTGGTTTGACAATATACCAAAACAAGAATTCAAGGAAGATCTGTTCAATTAGTGTTTAATAATAAGAATTCATTGATACCTACATCTCATCTCAGGGTCTTGAAAAAGAAGTAAAAGCAGTGCATTCTATAGTAGTTTTAGTTCTTGCTCCAGATGTCATAAATAATTGAGAGTTAAATTTGTTGTGAAATCAATTAAAGAAGTAGTTTGGATTTACAAAGAACATTATATCCAGAAAATAAACAGCTTTTTTTGGCTAGTGATTAGTGATTCTAATAGTGATTCTGGATTTCTACAAACGCTTTGTCGTTTTTAGTTTCTTACTAAAGTTTTCCCTCATTTTAAGAATTAAATGCATCTTATACAGATTTTAAACACATGCTAAAATATGTTTAAAATCTGTTACACAGGATTTTTGACTAATTCTTAAACATTTGGTTGACCGTAGGCATCAACTTACATTCACACCATTATGAGGGTACTTTTGAAAGTTTTTAGCAGTTCAAATCATCCCCGTGTGCCATATCTTTTTGCATAATAATAGATTGACCTAACTAGGAATTCTTGTTGTTTCCTGTTGCTTTTATATTTCTTTACAGGGATTTTGAATCATAAGCAACCAATAGTTTATAGTGTCACTGCTCTTTGGGAAGACTAACTGAAAATAGCCTAGCTGTAATACCAATGTGGTTTGACACATCTGAGCATTGGTGCTCCATTACAACAAGCATATAACATTTCATTCTAAGGGATTCCCAACATAATAATAAAAAAGTTCAGTGTGGTAGCATCGGTAAAGAATAATAGTTGTCTTTTAAAATTAAGTTTCAAATTAAAACATTTACTTAAATTAGGAGTTAATTGCATTTATGTTATGAATGAGTCTGTAAATAGCTGGATTTACTGAATTAGTATTATAACGTTTTGCCATTTAAAAAAAAAAAAAAAAAAAAAAAGATAATATTTATAAGCGTGTGCGTGTGTGATCTTATTAAAAATGCGTATTACCTGGTAACTAGTAGGTGTGTGAAACACGATTGTGCGGTACTTGTGTTAAATTTGTTTTAAGGTCCAGCATGTATTTAGTGTACTGTTTTAATAACGAGTTTCCTTCGAATATGTATTATCTTATATCCATGCGCATGCGCTTGAATAAGTTATTATTGTTTGCAATCAGTGGGCACCGTTGAGATAAATTGATTTCTGGAAGAAAACACACACATGCACACAAAAGCCTTTATGTTGCTTCCGCTGACCACAAAAGCCGTGGAAGTTTTGTGTATCATATATGTAGAAAATGAAAACTGTCTCCAACAACAACTGAGTGGCGTTGTTGCGCCGGTAGGAGAGAAAATGTGTTCTTTTTCACTGAGAGCCAGGCAGGAAAAGCTGGAAAATGCACAGAAAAACTCAGAACAGAAAAACCTTTTCACACGGCATTGGAGACTGGGAGCTCGTGCGGAAAAAAATGCAATAATGCCCTCGTATAGATATTAATTCTTCCACTGTCTCCTCCGAAGGCTACTGCCATGCGAGAGCTGCAGTATTTCAGAAGCGTCCCCCCGGTTTCCTTTCACTTTTCTTGGCATGCCTTTGGAGCCTGATCTCGGGGTTTTTCCTCCTTTCTTCTCGCTCACGAACGACAGTGCGTGGAGCCAGAAACACGACTGGACCAGAAAAACGCTATGGCTTTGTTTAAATACTCATAGTCTGCAGATAGCATTGCTTTCGCTACCCTCGACTAGGTCAAAATAAATCTAAAGAAAAAAAAAAGTAAAAAAAATAAATAATTAAAAAAAAAAAAAAAAGATCAGGAAGATGGCGCCCACCAAGCCTAGCTTTCAACAAGATCCTTCAAGAAGAGAACGGTAACGATCGGCTTCCTTACTGTGTTTTTGTTATTGTTAACGTTGTTGCTTGGGTGCCGCGGTAAGGCATTTGGGTTGCAGATACCTACTCTGAGTATCAGTTAGAAGTTTCTGCGTTGCCTTGGCTGCTAGAGTGTGTCTGAGATTTGGGACCTTAACGCTGGGGTAACAGGTATAGCGAGAAAAGACAGTGTATTTTAGTGCAGAGAGAACACTTTAATGCATTGACAAATGCACAGTTAAACGCAGCTGCCTAATAATGCAGCCACTTTTTCGTATTGTTTGTATGGTCCACGAGTGACTGAGGCAGGCCTGTAATGCTATGCAGAAGAGACATCGCTGTTGCATTGCACTTCAGAGCAATTCAAGTGCGGCTAGGCCAGGCGAGGTACTGTAGTTTGCAGAGTAACGGGACTTCTCAAGCTTTGGAGTAATTAGCATAAAACCTGTAGCCAGCTGTTAGAACTTTTTAGTGCTGGGCATGCTTCATTCACAGGTAGCAACTGAGTGGCGAAAACGCTTCTATTATTTGTTACATATTGATTGTTCTGTTTGTTGAATTGATATGTTTTAAATTGTTTTCAAAACCGGTGATATTTATAGAGGTACCTGTATGAATGGTTTATCAGTAACATTTTGTTTGTTTTATATAATTGTATAATTTATTAATCAACCATAAAATATACAGTGTTGTTTCCAATGCACAGTATTTACAGCCATGGAAGGTGTATATATATATATATATATATCTATAGATGTTATAGGTTAAATATAGTATAGACGTTACTACAGAGATTCTGGTTTTCGGTTCAACACTTAAGTACCAAATGTTTTGATTTAATGTACTACGTGGCTGCACCAAATTCAAGTGGAACTTATGACAAAAAAAAAAAAAAAAAACATTAAGCCATAATTATATTGTTTATATATTGATTATTTATTGCTGTGGACAGTTTGCGGTCATGTTTGTAACATTATGTTGTATGCGTGAGTGCGTGCCTGTGTGTGCGTTTAATAATGAAACTAGTTTTTCTGGTTAATTCTTCTACCTACCTGAGCTATGACGGGCATTATATTGACTATCGGAAACTTAACATGCTATGAAATCACCCTGTACACTTCCAAAATAAATGAATGTATTTTGTTAATGATTTGTTATGTCTTGTAATCTTTCAACTTGGAACCAAAATCTTTAAGTTAATGAAATATACATGATACTGTAACATTTTACAATTTGTAGTGTATGATATTTTGTATACATTTAAATCATATGTACTATACATATACTGTATACATTTATTATTTTGTTGTGCTATAAACTGTTTGGAAAAAAATTGTGCAGTTTTTCATTTTTTTTTCAAAGTATAGCATGGAAAATTCTCTTTATTAATAGAGTTCTAGCATCACCACCTTTTTAATTTTATTTAATTTTTGTATTTTTTATACGTTATGCTTGATTTATGCAGTATCATTGTGAAACCTGCAAAGTGCCTGTTTAGAACATACTACTGCCCTTTTTTTCCCCCCAGAGCATTTACAACAGTAGAAAATGTTTATGCTAAGTCAGTCTTCAGTAATCTCTCTGGCAGGAGCATATTTGTGTGCCATTCTGGGAATTTCTCAGAGATAGAAATCTTGAAGATGGAATTAATTTTGAGGAGAAACTTCATAGCCTGTGCATGAGTGCTTTCTTTATCACCTGTCTCCATTTGGCATTCGGAGAAGGTAAATCAGAGTGTGTGATTTGTTATTCTGCTCCACTTGAGAGTTGAACTAAATAACACTTGGTCTGAAATTCTGATTGAAATTGTAGGAGGATATATTTAATTTAATGCTTCTTTATAGCATCTAGTTGTTTGGCTGAGGCACTGCCACCCTAAAGGTGGGATCTGAGTAATGCTTCTCCTTGGAAAGTAATTTAAAGAGCAGTGGGCCTGGCAGGGGTTCAGAGCAATGGGTAACCACAAACTTGGCCTTGTGTCCTGATAGCACTCTTGTACCCTAAGGGCTCACAAAAGTGCCACCTGTGCCTGTTTCATTGTATATTAGTTTAGTAGTTTTATGAAAAGCTGATAGGAGCAAACTGGATTCCAAGAAGAGAGTTACACCTGTGGCTATTAAGCATGAAACAAATTTAGTTTGTTTTGATTTGCAGTGTCTCTGTTCTAAGATAGCCGAATGTAGCTTTCCAATGATATATTGCATGTATTATTAAGTGTGTCACAGCTATATATTCTTCCCTAACCAGTAACTCAGTCTGTGTGCAGCATATCAGATGTGCAGTTGTGCCTGATCTTTTGATTTAATGCTAAGTATTCCAGCCATCACCCTATGTTTTCCTTTCAACACAGCTGTAGGCTATATCAGTCAATCAATCAAGCAATCAGTCAATCTTTATTTTATATGACGTCTTTTATAGTGGACCACCATCACAAAGCGCTTTATAAGATGCAGTAACAAGAAGAAAATCCATAATACTTCTGTAAAACCTTGTTTGTTAAAGCAACAGCCTGAGCGTCTGCTTTTGAAATGTCATTATTATTGAATGTCTAGATACTGGTAGACATGTTAAAACAATTGCAATCTGAAGGCACTCCACGATATTTAGTATACTTAGTACCGGTGCTTTAGTGATCCAAATATCTTATTGATTTTTAACCCTTAATGCTTAACTTTTTAAATCGTTAGACGACATTTTAAAATGCAATTTCGTCAGGTTTAACAAGCTTTCGAAGTATATACAGTCATACTAGTTTTAAAAAGGCCTATACTTTGTTCAGAAAAAAAAAAAACTCTCGTACACTTTCTTATAATTTGGTCCGAAGCATAAGACAAACACAGCAGAGATAAATGGTACTGTTCATTGTGATTGTGAAAGAATATATATATATATATATATATATATATATATATATATATATATATATATTATATCTATATATATATATATATCTATATCAAGTATATAGATTTGTTAAAATGGTAATCGAGAAATATGAAATAGAGTGGCCTTCGTATCACAAAGCCAGGGGTCTACAAATGGAAAAAAAACCCTGAAATAATGAAATATTTCCAAGGCAACAGACTCTCAGCAAGAACAGTAATGCATGGGCATATCATTGAGCCTGCAGAAAGGATATTAGATCTTATAGTTGTATTGCCAACTGTTATAATGGGACTTATTATAGAGCTATCCCCCATCGTCTTCCCTGTTATTTTGAAAATCATTGCATTCAAACAGCACTGTTTTTTATAAGTAGAAGTCAGAATAGCTTATATCCTGAGACTCCTTAGCACAACAAACATGTTTTTTTTTATTTATTTTTTGAGAAGACACTGAATTAGGCATGGTTTAAACATTATGTTTTCTAATTACAGTAGAACTAAGCATTTAAAAAAACATAATTTTTGCACATCTGCAGTGAAGGTCAGATATTGTTTTAGTGAAGGTCAGGAGAAACGAGAATAGGATGCATCCTGCAAGATATTTAAAGGGACAGTTGCAGTTCTGCATTAAGGCTTCTATTATCACAAGAGCTTATTTTAGTTAGTTAGTTTTGTTGTAGGAGACAACATCAATGTACATTTTTATAGTTTAATGTCCTGCTATAAGACACTCATTTGATATCACTGGGTGGAATTAATGGAGCTATTTACTCAGACATTTACACAATAGTACACAGTATGTTTACATTTTGTATAGGCAAATATGTTTGTTAAATTTTCCCCTTTTCTTGGAGAATCTTTTTCAGCCTTTTATGACTTACAGTACAGACAAGGACATGCAGAAGTAGGTAATGCCTTGCTGAGCCTGTTGTTTGTTAAAAAGCCTGTCCTTGAGCATCATGAGCGATCTGTGATGATCTTCCTGCTAACCCTCTAATCTAGCATTTACCAACAAGATGGTCCCTCCTGCACCCCCCTACCTGCCAGTATGATCAAACACCACTAGCAGAGAACACACCTTGACCGTCACAAGTCAAATTTAAGCTCTCAGCTTTGCACTGTGCCCAGTCATCAAACCTTTTACATTAATAACATTTCAAGTTGAGGCACTTTTACAACCCCTCTAGATACTTAAGTGCTATGTTCCAAACTTTGTTAAACATGCATGAAATTGATTTGACATATGGTCAGACTTGAGGGCAAAAACACAGGACGCTGGATTGACTGCCAGGCAGCTTTATTGTATGAGTTCTTTTTAAATTTTAGATTTTTTTTTTTTTAATTATAAGGCGAACTGTGCTTCCGAAAAAGTGGTTGGAGAGTTTATATGCAAGACAGCCTGACTGTCACTCTCTTAACTGAATGTTATGCTTGCCACGTGATTGGGAATGGGGGAATGAATTCGAATTGAAAAGTAATTACAATTAATTTGCACCTTGCCAAATATATTGTAAAGTTTAAGAATGGAAGATTTGCACAGTGTGCGTATTCATTTGTGAAGAAATCTAGCTTTTTAGTTTACTCCTACCATTTGTTTTAATTTTAGACATCACCTTCAATGTATAGCAGGCTTAGTCAGAAAGGAATACCCATGCCTATGTCATATCAGAAATACACACAATTATAATATGTTGAAGGTGTCGTGGGAAAGATTGAAACAAAAGATGGCAAAAGCATAAGTACAACAATGCCCTCAAAGCAAATCAAGTTGAAGAAGGTCAAGATCTTTTCAGCCCATTGTGATTCTGATGCTGAATCAAACTAAAATAATTTGACAAATGAAAATCAAATCCAGTCATAATTACAGTTATTTAATGATTCACAATCAGTTTTTGTTTTGTTTAAATAATTTCAAAGCATGAGGGTATTATGGCATAGCTTATAAGTCAGTATTCTCACACCTCAAATTACTGATTTGACAGCCTTTACCTTGTTAAAACACATTTAGAATGTCTCTTATTTTTCTTGGTAAATCAAGGTTCACACAATGGAAATTAGAAAGAAAAGAGGACAAATAACACGACTAGTTTTGTAAGTGCACTACAGCAAAACCGTGCTTTATGGTTTTGCTAATAACACTAAACATTAATTGTTATCCGAAGTATTCATGAACTAACATAAAAAACAAAGTTAAGGACAAGTTTAGATCCAATTCTTTTACCGTTCCCTCGTCCCCCCAGATTTCCATTGTTCTGTGTAAATGTAATTTGTTAATCCAACTGAATTTGTCATAGATAAATTTGCATGGATTATCTTGTCACCGCTGCATCTGCATTCTTTTGTTCATAGCTTATTCATAATTTAACAGTTTGGCAATGAGCCGTTTTTGGAAGCTCACAAAGGAAAGCATGGCCTTTACCAGCTGCCACTACCCAAACCAATAGACGGCACAACAAGACAATAGGAAATGGAGAATTCCTTCAGAGCGCTGATTGTCTAGCTAGTCATATAAACCTGTAACTGCTCAAGAATTTTGAAGATATCAGTTAGAACCTCAGGAGTTTTCTCACTGCTTTATAGAAGATGGATGGCGAAGACTCTTACATGAGTTCTTGAAGTGTAATTATTATTTTGAACACCTTTTTTTTTATTTGACAATTTTTTTTTTTACTATTATATGCCAGGTTTGGTTAAGTGGTCAGAAAAAATAAAAGTCTGCATGCCCAAAACAGTGTGTTCTGGCAGTCATGTAGTCATGTAAGTCCTGCAGAGATCAATCGTTAGAGAGTCAGCCTTTTTTCAAAAAGAGAATGTTCCAAATATCTGGCACATTTCAGGCTGGAAGCTTAACACTTTTAACTCGCAGTGTCAGATCCCAGCCTGGATGCTGGCACTGTCAAGATGCTTTAACGGGTAAGTGCACTAGCTTGCAAGCGCTAGGAATCAGTACCATGATCATAGGAAGCAGTCGTTGTCTGCATTACCTGATGCATAGCTATAGTAATACAGAATGGCATTTTGTCACCTATTTCTATTATGAGTACATACCCTTGTACTTATATACACAGTACTTGATGAATCATTGCTATGCAAAGATTCAACCAGTGGGATGTGGCTTTGCAAGTGAATTCCTGTTACCAAGGTGGCTGATCTGCATTCTCTGAAAGTAATAACCTTAAAGCTAAAGCTAAAGGTACTAACTGGTAATGCCAGCCAGTATCTCAATGCTGCTACTGTACACTGTGATGTTATTTAGTGGTTAAGTACTAAGAAAAGATGGCTTCCATAGCAGAAGATATGCAGTGTTCCACAGAAGATTAATCTATAGCGAAAGGTCATATATCACTGTAAAAGTCACCCAGGGGAGTGTGGTATGCTGATGTGATTTGAGTGGATTCTTTTTTTCTTCTTTATCTAGTCTGTCCTGAGTTTATATCCGGCTATTTTGTACTGGATTATTAGAACACATTTTTGTAAGACATTTTCATTTTTTTTTTCCTCGTACATTATATTACAGAGTAATACTGACATTTTAAAGAAAGGTACAAAGAATAATCTACTTTGGTGACATACAGTAGATGAGCAATGTAATATATAGCTTTATATTAACTTGAAATGTTCCATTACATTCTATTGAAATCTGGAGATTGCTTTTTACCTTCTTTTTTCTTCACACCAACTTGAAACAGTACAGATTTTGCTAGAAGGTCATCTTAAAGATTTTTAAAGACTTTGTTTCATGGTTGTGTAGCTCTCTTCCCTTTTAATAATTACTTTCATCTCATTGTAGCCTCGCTTTTGAAAGTGTAGGTCAATAAGGATGGGCGCATTCAGAATTTCATGATCTGTGTAGTGGAACAAATTGAAAGCAAAGCCTATATCAATCACTGTGAAGGGAGGGTTAATTGTTACTGCTTCACAAGCCTCTGGACTGATAAACCAGTAATGAAATACTTATGGCTGTGATATGTGAACACTTGAGAATGAAACAATAAAAACAGAAGGGATGTTTATAGATAATAACAAAAGAACAGCAAAAACAATGAGCTGCAATGAAGGAAAATGTATGCCATTTATCCACTTTTTGATTTCAACATAAGAATGAAATATTTCAAAGATGTTAGTTTGTGACATTATGCATTCGGTTACATGCTAGTGATTTAGACATAGCTGGTGGTAAAACTATATTAGAAGAAACAGAAAAGCATGAAAATAATTAAGCTTTCTTGTTTCTGAATGAAGCCTACAAATAAGATGTTCAATTCAATTATTCTATACTGTGCGCACACAAATATACTAAAAGCTTACATTTTTATGTTCGGCCACGTTTTGCTAAAATGATAACTTAAAATATAAATTAGTTTGAACTAAAATGTAAAGTCTTCAATTTATGGTCAGTTAAGAACAAACACATACATAAAGTATGTAGTTAATTGAAGTCTGAAGTCCATGACAGCTATCACAACTCTGTGGGTAATTCTGAAAATTAATGAGAATGATAATACTTGAAAGACTGTTCCAGAGTTTGCCCAAACTCATTAACTAAATCTCTCATTTAAATACATCCTAAAGACTTTCAAATAGAAAAAAAATACATTACTGCTATTTAAGCATTAACTGGATTTAAAAATGCTGAGGTGCAAACATTTATGGAAGAGTGAAAATATTAGACTCTTTGGTGTAGAATCCTTTTCTAAATTGTGGTTAATAGTAATGATACTCAAGATATGTGCTGTGAAATAGGATAAATAATCTGCAGCTTCCTTTTTATCAAGAATATATATATAGACACACACACACACACACAGATTGGGAATTTTAATATCCCTATTGCTGTAATTAGTACTTTTATACTTGTGGATTAAATTACATTAATATTATAAGAGTAAATGGAGGTAAAATGGGAAATTGTGATTTTCAAACAAGCTTTCCACGTTCCCAGTTGAGCTACCTCAATAAACATGTAACTGCTTAGTTTACTACAGCTAAACATTTCGCCATTTTCTCATTGTACCAGTAAGTCCTTTTATTAATAATTCAGTAATTTCAATAATTTGGGAGTGTGGCAGCCTTGGTTACCAGTGTATGCTGTAAGGCTGATATAGTGAAGCGATTTGTTAATTATACTTGTTGCAGATATTTTTTAAGCATTATACAAAGCGTATAAATGGGACGAGTTTAATTTAATATTCTGCTGTAGAATATACAGACAATTCCAAAGACAGCAGCTTAATTAGGGTTACTTTGTCAACTAATTAACTTTAATTGTTCATGGTTTAAAAAATTGTTTGTTCCATCTACATCGCAAATTACTTAAAGATAAAAAAAAACAAAAAACATGTCTGATATAAGATTATTGCTATCATGTGTTTTTCACAGTCTTGCTATGGTTAATAAAACTCAGTATTGTCATTTTATTAAATGTTTCTACATTGTCATTCATTGATGATAAAAGTAGAAAATGAAGATTCTTTCAGATGTTAAAATAAAGTGAAGCTGAATATAGTCCAGGATAGGTTTCCATGGATTTGTGCATTCAGGTGGTTAACTGAAGTTATTACAAAAACTACAACAACTTCTATATTTGTAGAAATTCTTTCACTCCTGAAAACGAAAAGCTAAGCAATTAATATAGTTAGCTAATATAATCTATTTGGGCCTCTGAGTCAGCATTTCAAGTGTTGGAGTAAAAAAAAAGAAAAATCACAGATTTATGGAGGTATGTGTTGAGATCCCTGAACAGATGTGGGGGCCAGCATGTGTGAATGCTTTTCAGCTTTTCTTATGGGAGGGGGGGGCAGGGGGGGGGGGGGGGGGGGGGGGGGGGTCACTTTATCTCTGACTACATTTCCCTCATGTTTTATTTTCCATGTCAAATGCTTCTTGAGAGATATCAATGCAGATGCACTAAGCAGTACAGTACACATTTTAGTCATGCTGGTATGCAAACTGTATTTTGAAGCGCAGTCATTGGTATCTTTGACAAACAATTTACAGTAGGCTCATTAATCTTTCCCATTCTGATCCACATATCTTGATTCTGGCAATGAGAATCCAAATAAAAGTGCTTTTGAAATTATGTTTGAAATAAAGTGTTTGAGATTAAATTACTTTTGCTTCAGTGTTGAGCTGGATTTTTAGAGCATTCCACAGCAACAGAGGATCACTAGAGAATAGAGTAACTGTTTATTGTTATGGATAATTCTGGGGAAAACCACAGATGTGTTGTTGATACAGTATAATTTAGTGATGTAACATGCTCAATAAAAATCCAGCTGTGGTTTATCCTCGCCCCACTGAGCAGTAAGTACAGTTTATAGTTAGAGCAAAAATTCTTTCTGATAACAATCACGGCCCATCCAAAACTTATTTTCTCTGTCTTCTTAAGTGTGGGACTTACTAAGTAAATTGTCTCTATTTGGAAGAGAGTTTTAGAACTGCTAAACCAGGGTATAGTATTGTATAAGGTTAAAAGTGCACTGGTTGAGCTTTGTGGGGAAGTTTGCATTGCTGCAGTCGGTATTTTTAATGCACAGTATTCTCAAAAGCCATATTAAAGAATGAGATGGGTACATTTAAACCTGTATGTTAAACAGACTGCTTTGTTTCTGACTTGCATTTGGAAACAACAGATTATAATTAGGAAGCTAAATAAACAATATCACTGAGCATGTTACTAATGTTGGGAGTGCAGACTGTGAATCACATGTTTTAGTATGATTGCAGTCTGAATTCATTTGTTAACACTGGTAACAAGCCCAGCATTCTTGAAAAATCCTGCAAAACAGTGTTGCACAGTTACCGCATCAAAAACAAAGTTATATTTTTTAAAATATAGAATCACTAGGATTTGTGTCCTTATGGTATGCTTACAGACTTGGGGAATTACTGTATCTGCTGAAGATTTACCCAACGGAATTGGGTTGTTCTCTTGCTTTGCATACTGATCCTTACAGTGTTATTTAAAAAAAGTAAGAGGAAAGCAACTTTATATTCTAGGTGATGTTTACAGTAGTATAGTGGTACTAAGAGCTGTACAATAGAAGCAGGATGAACATGTCAGCTGTTTTGGTGTAAACATGGGCACTGTGATGCTAAATCTAGAAGGGGAAGATAAGGAGAGGGATGGGATTGCTGTCTACTCTAGCCTGTTACGCAAATCACCGCACCACCTGGCTTTGTGGCAGCTGGCTCCTTAACCCCTTTCCTGTATCTTCTGTCAGTGCGCTGCAGTAGATTGAAGTACTGCTAGAGACCTCTTGACATTTATTATTATATCAATGTTAATCCTGTTTCTACTAAGCCCTTCCTGTGAACATTAATGACCAGTCATCAATACAATATCAGGGTTCTGTTCTGTAGACATTCAAAACGCGCAGCACCTATCCCTATACCACAGGACTCCAGGCCCTTTAGTTTTAGGTACATTATCAAATGCATTGCATTAGGAGAACCTGTAGTCTATCTGTTATTGATTTTAACTCCATCATCTTTGTGTGTTTGTGTGAAGCAACAGCTTTTAGGAGTTTTAATCACTTACCTCTTTGTATTTTAGCCATTGTGATTGGAGATTCCTTAACAACATAATGCTGGTCATTACTTTGAACTGTTTCAAGCATTAGGCATATTCATCTATTAAACTGCTAGGGAGTGTGCACTATGAGAAACAACAACTCCACAAGTTTACTGAGACCAACTAATCATTGCTAGTTACTTTTTAACACCATAAATCAACACCATCTAGACACATGTCATTGAATTAATAATGGACACTGTAAAATGCAGAAGAACATTTAACTACACGTTATATTGTGCAGGACTAACCCTAGTATTCTTATTTCCTTACTGTGCATTCATAAATATTTTAACAATATAATAACTGAAGTCTTGCATGATTCATTATGATCAAGAAAGCAAGTGTTTCACATCCATTTTCATCTTCTGAGCCCTCCTTAAAATAATTTTTCAAATGCCAACAGGTTTATCATTGATAAAATGCATCATAAGCAACAAGAAGAGATCTTTTGAAGTCTACATGTTTACTTTATCTGGGCACAATATTCAAAAGATTAACTTAAGTCAGTTATCAGTTGCAGAGGTGTTGAAAATACTGCATGCAAATACTAGTGGGAAAATTAGCAGGCGAAACTATTCACTATTAAGGCAAATGGCACATCTTTCTTTAAATTTGCAGCCTAAGACCTGATGAAATTGAGAATAAAAACAAAGTAATATAATTGATTCAAATTAATCTGGTAATGTGTATAAAGCAAGAATAGACTATAGTAGAAAGTGCAAGGGCTTGCCATGAAACCAACATGTTAAGACTGGGACCAGCATTTCAGAAACGGAGATGAGCTCTAGGCTTTCACTTATTTGTTAAACACCTTCTTCTTTCACTGCACGAGGGACAAGCAGCATCACGCTTAATGACAGCTTTCTATCGGGTGGTCTCAAGCTGTTTGTTTATTACATCTCTCAACAGCAGTTATCACCTTACCCCGGAATTCACAGCCTTACCTGATCCGGAGAGGAAACTGCAGTACAGACAACTGCAGTGAAGAGAATTTTCATTTAAAAAGCATGCCCCATTGACTATGTCCTGTCTGCATACCCTTCAGAGCTCACTTTGCCTGCAATGGTATACAGGCAACCTGCTTTGATGAATGGGGTATCTTGTCAGTTAAAATGAAAATTCTTAGCTGTGTGGTAGCTTTATATTAATGCCTGTTTTATGGATTGGAGCAAGCAGTTTGAGCAAGATGGATGTACCAGATCCATCAAGGGATATGGAATGATATCTGCTACTCAACACCAGACCTTAAATACTGTGGACTCATCCTTTACGTCTTCACTGTCAGTGTCCATCTTTCATCAAATGACAGTGTATTTAGAGTGCCTTGTTTCTAGGAGTGCCTTTTACACCATTGTTTCTTTCCTTGTATTGACAACAAAAGGTATTTGATGAGCCATAATGAAGGCTGTTATAGAACAGCAATCACACACACATCTGATTGGTCAAATCCCATTGCTTCACTCACAGCTATTTTCAGTGTGATGTCAAAGCTGCTAAAAATGTAACAAGATATGAAATGATGCCCTTATAATACTTTTTATCATGTGTCAGGAATACAAATTGAATGGCTATTTATTTCATATTCATTTCTATAGACTTGCAAATGAAATAAATACATTCTGTAAATTCCATAATTACTGCCTTAATTTTCCTGTAGATTTCAGCAGTCTTTTTCATTCATAAGGTCATCAGTAATGATAATAAAGCAGATCAGTTTTATGCTGTCGGCTTTTCCAAAATTGAAAAAAGAAAATAATGGATCTCTTACAAACAAGCAAACATAATGCTTCGAAGCAGTGTTTCAGTAACCAGTATTCAGCAGCTTTAGGTGAACCTTAACATTGATACAGCTGGAGCTGGTGGAGCTGTTAACATCAATGTTTGCTCTTGAAAAGGGATTCAATAACTGTTTAAAACAAAAAGCCTGAATGTTTTGAGAGGTCAGGAAAAGTAAATGGTGGTCTATTGGCAATGTCTGTAAATGGAAAAGGGATACAGTGATTTTTCAATGGCGTAGCTGTCAGCCACCAAGTGCTTTACAAATTGCTGTCATTTCCATGTTGGGCAGTGCATCAGACGATTGTTATAAATGTTCAGTAAGTAACAGTTACACGTATATACACTTTTTAGGGGTGATGGTATGTATTAATAAGTGATACATATGTTGTAGCCACCTGGTTTACATGTTTTTTTTTGTGTGTGTGTGTGTGTGTGTGTGTGTCTGTCTGTATATATATATATATATATATTATATATATATATATATATATATATATATATATATATATATAGGGTCTCTATCATTTATGATACAATAAAACTCCTTAAAAGGGAAAGGGTGTCTGGTTATTTTAACCAGTTTTAGGGAACAACAATAATAGAGTTCTACAGTACAACCCATTTAATACATAGCTATTTTTTTTGTTTGTTGTTTTACAGTTACTGTACTTTTTCCAATTTTCTTTGTACTTTAGCTGCTCACGACACTTAAACTGAGTCATATTCATAGCCGTCCTGCTGCTGAACCTTGTGTTTATATAAAAAAAAAGGACGATTTTTTGCACGCCTACATGTGCGACATTTAGGAGGAGCAGAATTCCTGAAAAAGACAGTGTGAATAGAAACCAGTCAGTAGAATCAGAGACTGCTGAGCAGAGGATGCTGAGTTTGGCACTGCTAGTTTGTATTAAAGTTGTTGTTGCATGACAACAGAAAAAAAAAAAAAAAAGATTTAATGCTTGCCACCTGAATCAGGCTGTGCAACATTGGTTTCTATAACTGCTGTGAATTTCAATCAAGGCCAGCATTTCTAAATATGAGGTAGAATGATATCTCGAAACTGCAGTGCAACTGCATTGTCACATGCTACTGTATTTGATATTTATATTTATTTAAAATGTAGTTCTCACTGTATTATATATTTGTGTCATTATTATGTATTACTAACACATTCATGAGCTGGCAATTAATTTTTTAGACATGTACCATGTTTGTTAGCTTTAGCCATAAGGCAGAAAACACTGACATGAATAGAAATGCTGAAAGAATATACAGTTGTACTAAGGAAAAATGTCTTATTTTTTCAAAAAAGTTTGTCTTATGTGCTTTTCTGTAAAATAAAGGTGATGAAAATAAGCGTAGTAAATCATTGCTGACTTGGCACAGTAGGTTGGCAGACTGCTACCCCACACTGCATACTGTCACGACGCGGAAATTAATGAGGTGCTCTGAAAAAAAAAAAAAAATGTTCATATTTAATTTACAGTAAATTGATTATTGTTACAAGTTCAATCTTTTTTGTTGTTGTTTATTAATACATGCAATAGTTTTTAGTAATTATATCATGCAGTTTATTTTAATTGACTGGATTTCACTTTTAGATGTTTGAATTTAAAATACAAAGTGCTAAATAATGCATATGAGATCAAAGTCATCTATGTGAAATGCAGTTTGTAGATGTAGAAATGCAATAATTGCTTATATTGGATGTCCTTAAATGTCTTACAAATTATATTAGTGGTTGGAGTGTATGTACCTCAGTATGTACTCTGTAGTAGTTTGTCCCACGCAATTCACTACTTCTCCATTGAAAATCGAAAGTGTGATAATTACTAATAATAATAGTCAAGGTCTTTGGGATTAAATAGACTTGCCTATTACAAGAGGCTTGTTTTTATACGAACTGCGTGGAAAATCAAAAAAAGACATTTTGAGATTACTAGAAAAAATGTGAGTTATGTAAAAATGTAAGCATTTGAATAAGCATTTAAGTTTCTGAGGGGAAAAGTGAGCCAAAACTTGAGGTCTGTTTTGGTATTTTACACGAAAGATATTTCCTAATTCTCTCTTGCTTAGAGGGTCAGTCATGATGTATGATGATTTATTTGCCCACACATGTCTGTAGTATAGATTTACTGGACACAATGATGCAACTTAATGCTGTTCAGCTTCATGGCTTCGAGGAAGATACTGTATCATAGCTTTGAGAGTGGAGGAGTGAATAAGGCATATGTTTATTCACTGATGTAAGTCATTAAGGGGGAGAGGTTCTGCTGTATAGCTGTCCTGCAGAGCTGAAAATACTTTATGAATGCTACACTGTTTGTGTGCAGAAAGGTTTGCCTGGAGGACAGAAGCATGCATGGGCCCTAGCTATTGAGAGCATGCCAGTCAGGAAGGAAAAGGTCTTCCACTTTCTGTTCCACTAGCCCTGTGCAGAAAAACATTTTTTAACCAAAAAGGCAACATCAAAAAAACATTAAAGTTATGGATATTTTCTCTTTTTTCCCCACTACATTAGTTATTCAGAAGTGTGGAAATCAGTCCTGTTAGAGGCTTACAGTAGCTAACAAAATGCTCCTTGGCCATTTTTGCCTTTAATGAAAAATACATACGCAGCTTTATATCTGTAATGCATCTGGATGGTTTTTCTTTGCTTGTCTTATGTCACCTTATACTGTAATTTTCCGAATATAACGTGTTTCCCCATGCATTGTGCGAGCCGTGTACATTGTGCTCATGAATGAGCAGTTTCCTTTTACATAGCCATACATGCCAAAAGTCCCTATATGGTCAGGACAGTCCCGATTTCCTAGCAAATTTCCTGCATCCCGATGCATAGGAAGAAAGTCCTGATATTTACCCATAGAAAAAAAAAAAATTCTGCACAGCAGAGTTAGTGAAAACCACACGCTGTGCTCTTTGTGCGGCTCACACATCTGCTGATCACCAACTTATACAAAGGTAAGAACACTTCATTATGTCTATTTTTACTGTCATGATGGCCGTGTCTTGTTGAATTGGAGGGGATACGTCAACATCTGTTATATGATAATGTGTTTTTTGCGAGTGACTCCTCCCATGTCTATGAACAGTTTCCAAATGTTGCCAAGTATGCATATCTTGTGAACATGCACCCTGTACATACGTTGAACAATACTTCTAGTTGAAACATTTGTCATTGAATTTAAGTTTCTTTTAGAGTTTCTCAATTCAGCATTATTGAGGATTTAATAATAAGCTGTACAAACTAAATAATTGTGACTTATGGCACACATGTATACTACTCGTGTAAAACGTTCATCCTGTGAATAGCGTGCTATATGCTTCTAAAATGGGGTAAATGATGTGCGTAATATTCTAAAAACTGCTGTATACCTGTGTTACAAATAACTTAAACATTGTTAAGTGCCAGGAGAGAAGCATGGTTGATGACTCATGTCTCATCTACAGCATCAGCCTAAGGTTTGTGGATATAGGTCAAAGACAATGGACCATGGAAAGAGAAGACATCTGATTTTAAAATGCCTAGAGAAAATGAAATGTTAGTATATGGTAGTGTCATATAAAAGACAAATGACATGCAGTAATCATCTTAAGCTGATAGTGATATCGCTTCAAGCCAAAAGCATGGTCACATTAATTCTCACAGTTAGGTTGTAGGTTAGCATTAGCAGTCCTGTACTATAATATGTTATCGCCTTTAGCTACGAATACACAATTGACTGAGATATCGCCAAGGCATTTTTTAGATAAAAACCCAACTTTGTTAAAAAAGAAAAGAGAAGATAAAGCCATTATTTATTTACATTTAAATAACTTTTTTTTTTGCAGCTTAAACAAGTTCTGTTTTCAGTGTTTGGTTGAAATTTACATCTTTTATATAAAAGTTACTTATATCATTTTAGCATTGGGATTGAAACCCATTGTTGTCAAGGGAGATGCATATTGATGGGCTTGAGGGACAAACACAGTATAGCTAAAGATGTCTGCACTCTCCTGTGGGTTAATAAAGTGAGGCCTTTCACGGTTATTTTTGTAATGAAACTTATGTATAAATTCAGGGCTGGGGGAAGGGGAATAAATAAACGTATTTATCTAAATGCTAGAAGTATCAGAAACAAAATTCTAGAACTTGAAGCTACTGCACTAACAGGTAACTATGATGTGATAGGTGTTACAGAAACGTGGTTGTCTGAGAGTGATGGGGACTAATATAATATTTGTGGGTATACACTGTATAGGAAAGACAGGCAGGACAGAAGAGGAGGAGGGGTAGCGCTATACATAAGAAACAGTCTTGAAGCCCAGGTGTTAAACCTGGACAAAGAAAATAAAACCGAATCAATATGGGTCAGAATAACTGACAAAAATTCAAAGGGCGTAATAATAGGAGCATGCTATAGACCGCCAGATTCAGACGGTGAGCACAATAATCTGTTATACAATGACATTAGAAATGCGTGTAGCAAAGGAGAAGCCATACTAATGGGGGATGTCAACTTCCCCCAAATAAAATGGGAAAACCCGGTGGGTAGCGCGAAGGATGAAATAGAAATGGTGGAAATGACAAATGACTGCTTCCTAACACAATTTGTCAAGGCACCGACTAGAGGGGAGGCATGCCTTGATTTAGTTTTTTCAAATAACGAAGATAGAATAACTAAAACAGAGGTCAGAGAACCACTGGCAAACTCAGACCACAACATGGTCTCATTTGAAGTGTTTTTTAAATCCCCAAAAGTAATGACTAAAGCTAAGGTTTACAATTTTAGAAAAGCAAACTATGAAGGTATGAAACAGAGACTAACAGAAGTAGATTGGAGTAAAATAGAGAAAACACCCACAGAAGAAGGATGGTTGTTCTTCAAAAATGTAGTACTAGAGGCGCAAAACAATTATATCCCTAAAGTAGACAAATCTAAATGTAAAACTAAATTGCCAAAATGGTTTAATAGATCAATTAAAAAAAAATATTCAGCGAAAAAAGGCACTTTACAGAGCATTAAAAAAGGACCAAAAAGAAAGTACGCAGAAAGAGTACACAGAACTGCAAACGCAAGTCAAAAAGGAAGTTAGAAAGGCCAAGAGAGAAATAGAAATGAACATTGCTAAGGGAGCTAAAACCAATTCCAAAATGTTTTTCCAATATTACAACAGCAAGAGAACATTCAAAGAGGAGATTAAATGTTTAAGAGATACAAATGGCAAAATCGTAGATGAAGAAAAAAAATAGCAAATATATTAAATGATTACTTTTCACAAGTTTTTACAAAGGAAGATACTGACAACATGCCCCACATGTCATCCAGTTCCTATCCAGTTTTAAATAACTTTAGCATAACTGAGGCAGAAGTGTTAAAGGGACTAGGAGCTCTTAAAATAAACAAATCCCCTGGGCCGGATGAGATCCTCCCAGTAGTACTCAAAGAAATGAAAGAAGTAATTTACAAACCGCTAACCAAGATCATGCAGCAGTCTCTTGACACAGGGGTTGTACCGACAGACTGGAAAATTGCAAACGTAATACCGATCCACAAAAAGGGAAACAAAACTGAACCAGGTAACTACAGACCAGTAAGCCTGACTTCTATTATATGCAAACTTATGGAAACTATAATAAGATCCAAAATGGAAAATTACCTATATGGTAACAGGGTCCTGGGAGACAGTCAGCATGGTTTTAGGAAAGGGAGATCGTGTCTAACTAACTTGCTTGATTTTTTTGAGGATGCAACATCGATAATGGATAATTGCAAAGCATATGACATGATTTATTTAGATTTCCAGAAAGCTTTTGACAAAGTCCCATACAGAAGATTAATTCTCAAACTGAACGCAGTTGGGATTCAAGGAAACACATGTACATGGATTAGGGAGTGGTTAACATGTAGAAAACAGAAAGTACTGATTAGAGGAAAAACCTCAGAATGGAGTGTGGTAACCAGTGGTGTACCACAGGGATCAGTATTAGGTCCTCTGCTATTCCTAATCTACATTAATGATTTAGATTCTGGTATAGTAAGCAAACTTGTTAAATTTGCAGACGACACAAAAGTAGGAGGAGTGGCAAACACTGTTGCAGCAGCAAAGGTCATTCAAAATGATCTAGACAAGATTCAGAACAGAGCAGACACATGGCAAATGACATTTAATAGAGAAAAGTGTAAGGTACTGCACGCAGGAAATAAAAATGTACATTATAAATATCATATGGGAGATACTGAAATTGGAGAAGGAATCTATGAAAAAGACCTAGGAGTTTTTGTTGACTCAGAAATGTCTTCATCTAGACAATGTGGGGAAGCTATAAAAAAGGCTAACAAGATGCTCGGATATATTGTGAAAAGTGTTGAATTTAAATCAAGGGAAGTAATGTTAAAACTGTACAATGCACTAGTAAGACCTCATCTTGAATATTGTGTGCAGTTCTGGTCACCTCGCTATAAAAAAGATATTGCTGCTCTAGAAAGAGTGCAAAGAAGAGCGACCAGAATTATTCCGGGCTTAAAAGGCATGTCATATGCAGACAGGCTAAAAGAATTGAATCTGTTCAGTCTTGAACAAAGAAGACTACGTGGCTACCTAATTCAAGCATTCAAAATTCTAAAAGGTATTGACAGTGTCGACCCAAGGGACTTTTTCAGCCTGAAAAAAGAAACAAGGACCAGGGGTCACAAATGGAGTTTAGACAAAGGGGCATTCAGAACAGAAAATAGGAGGCACTTTTTTTGTTGTGAGGATCTGGAATCAACTCCCCAGTAATGTTGTTGAAGCTGACACCCTGGGATCCTTCAAGAAGCTGCTTGATGAGATTTTGGGATCAATAAGCTACTAACAACCAAACGAGCAAGATGGGCCGAATGGCCTCCTCTCGTTTGTAACCTTTCTTATGTTCTTATGTTCTTATGAAGGGGGGGGGGGGGGGGGGGGTACGTCTTACCTTTGCAATATCAGACATTCTGGTGGCGAAACACTGAGCATCAAGTTTATCAATTTGAGCTGGCCAACTGCACAACTAAATGTATGTGAAAGTTAACAAATCCCCAGGGTAAATTGAGTGTAAGAATTTTCTAGTCTGTATGGAGTTACTGAGGTGCGACATGGTGGATTGAACCTAATGCCTCAGGCAAGAGCAATCAAATAGACAGTTCAAGATCTGCCAGCATGCAGCTGGGGAGCTGCTGGCAGCACTACAAATGGTGCAGTTAAAAAAAAAATTAAAAAAAATAGAAAAGGTATTTATTAATATTTGTCTTCTTCTGAAAGATGTGTTAGACTAAGTGAAATACAGATATTGCTAGGTATTTTGTTTTGGTTTAATTTGTTTTCGACCATATTAAACTCCTAAACGTTGACTTGTTTTATAGCACCTACAGCACCTGTGCAAATATGTCTACATAGGAGTTATTACATCTGAAAAATGTCATTTTATTCATTTTTGTCATTGCAACCCATAGACTTCTGGAAGCATATATATGCTTACATAGTTGTAAAACCTAGCATATTCTGTTTTTAACCACAGTATTGTGGATCTTTTATGATCATAGCGATGTCTTAGTTACTCAGTCAGTATTTAAAATAGTAATGAATAGTTTAAGAACAAACACGTATTTCTTATCCAAAGACAAAGAAAAGGAAGACATCAAAGAATATTAGGAGCCGTTGATTCCTTTGGATTTATTTGTTTGCCATACTGTAGCACTACTATAGTATAGTGGAAATATTGTGAAATATATTATTCAAGCAATTTGTGTACTAATGCTTACAAATAAAAAGTATAGCAATCTTATTCGGGCAAAGTAAAATCTTGATTTTCTGGTAGTGAAAAATGTCTTCTCATTATTTTCTGACACAAGTTGAATGAGATTGATTTTTTTTTTTTCCACCACACTTACCACAGTTGACAGTAACATTTGTACAGTATAATCCAGAATACAACAAAATAGCTATGTGTTTGGTTTTTAGCAAGGAAACTGCAGCATATACACATTCGAAATATTGTAACAAGTGTTGTCTTTGCTTCTGTGATATCTCCATTGGTTTAGTTTTATAGTTTAGATGTATGTAATTAAATATGATAAGGTGTGGATTGTAATGTAGGTAACGCACCAATTTCTACTACATTTTAAAACTGCACTGAAGCTTTTAACCTCACAAATGCAGTTAAAGAGAGCTGCTCTCGCATACACCATGTGCTCAACCTCAGCATTCCAGTAATGATTTCAAAGATTTATGTTGGGGGAGGATTCATTACTCAAATAGATTTCCTTGTGGGATTCATCCCAAGTCTCAACCTGCACGTATTTTCATTTTCCTGATGCACCACTCGATTTTATATATATATATATATATATATATATATATATATATATATAGACACACAACACATATATATATATTATAATTAATTAATGTGTTTCTACAAAGATGTGTAAGGAATCACTAGAACAAACATACTGATTTAAAAAAAAAAAAAAAAAAAATCAAGCAAACAATAGTTAGGACCATAAATGTCTTAAACTGATGTAGGATTCTGGGGGTACTGTACCTGCCCTGAGCTTGCGTAGATATTGAGTAAAATGGATTAACATGTATTTAAAATGCAAGAGAAGGTACTGTGTAAAAGGTCTTCCAGAATACAATTGTATGAAGAACCTATGTATTCCATTGTGCAGCTAATGCAAAATCCTTAGATTTGATTGCTGTGATGTCCCTGGGGGCTGACTGTAGGCATATTGCATTTTAAGTATGTACCCATAACTGTCCTCAAGTACAGTATGTCTACTGATACAGATACTCTGTGTTGTTTGACATCTTCCTCATAAATGATACTGTAATTTGTTAAGGGTAGGTTAGCTGTAGATATTGTAGTTTCCAGCTGAGAGTTTACAGTTACTGACTTGTTTTAGTATCATGTTAGGGTTAGTACAGAGATGGGCATTCGATCAGGCCAATTCAAACTATTGTAGGCTTGGATTGGGATGCCAGCAAGGAGTAGCACAACAGGGCAGGGCTAAATGCAGGGACATGTCTTGCAGTGAGGAGCAGACTGAGATGGTGGTTTGTGCTAATATATGTACGAATAAAGAACGAAAAGACTGCTGCGCAGTGCAATGAAGCCATATGCTAAACAGGGCTGAAGCCAGGGACTTGGCAACTGTAATTGTGGCTTAATGAAGTTCATCTTTCCCCTCCCAAGGTTGTTGTTGTTGTTGTTGTTGTTGATATATCCACATACAGTTCCTAATTTATGCTGTCTCACTTAAACATACCACTTTGTCATTGAGCCTACATGATATTGCAAGGCTAATACAAAGAATAATGAATGTTTGAAATAGTGTTTTAAATCCACACTAGAGGGTGTTATGAGGATGAGACCTTGAGCTGGCAACTCAGAGTTACCAGCAGTGCCAGGGGTCCAGGAATTCACAGTGGTTACTTTGGGGGGGTGGGGGGGGGGGGGGGGGGGGGGGAGTTGGGATAATGATCAATCTTTAGAAATCAAGCATACTGAAGCATACTGAATACTAGATAGTACAGAAGTAGAAGGTTAGCTTAGCATTTTAATTGCATCCATGGTTTTACCAATTAAATGAATACAATGACTATGGCTGTGTTTATTGATGATATATAAAAATGTGTTTACTAAATGCCATGAACTAAACCTGTACTAGTTAATTCAAAACTCATATTCAATGGCTTTAAGTAAAATAATATAAAAATGCATCTTCCAATTTGAGAGAAAGGCTGCACGGTCTGTATGAATGTAATGAGACAATATACTTGTGCAATAATGCATTCAAATGCAAATAATATTTAAAAAAAAGTCTCAAATATGTGGAGCAGTAGTATATACGGGAAGCAAACTACTTCAATCAAAAACCCATCTAGATAAACTAATTTGCAAGAAAACAATTTATTGAATGGCTAGACCTTTGCTACAACATGAAATGGCTGGGTAATGTAATGAATGTGTTTCTTTTAACCTTCATATTCATGACATACTGTTGGCGGGCGCATTTCATCTTATTTATAATTGTATTATAAAATGAACATTGTTATACAAAAGGTAAGACTATGGAAAGTCTACAGTTTTGGCTGTGCATGGCTGGTAGTTCCCAGACACTTAAAGAGTTTATGACTTGATGAAATTGAGTTTTCCACAATCATAATAAAGTCTCCATGTTGTACAATATTACTGTGTTTTGAATGCCAGATGCAGTGGTTAAAAGTATAATGAACAGCAACAGAAAAAACGGGCACTGTGTACTATATATATACGTATGCAGTGCATTCTACAGTTTTGAATACTACTGTTTTCATTCTACATTTTACAGGTATGATTTTATTACATTTTCTTCAATCATTTTGTATACTTTTTTGATTGTCAATTATATGTGGAATTCCAAGTTGTGTACCTTCCCGCTAAGCCTACCTTTGCGGACCATGCCTTCATTTATTGCTGCTGTTTTCTCTGTTTCGACAAAAACAGTGGGCACAAAGTGATGTTGTTCAGAAGGTTAAAGCCATGGATTCTCTAATAGAATTTGGGAGTGAAAAATAAATTTGCAATAATATATGTACGAAGGAGACATTAAGTTGCGAGTATTATAAAGTTCACAGGGGGTTCAGCAACACTTTAATACCAAATTAGCAGGGAGGCCTACATATTTTTATAGATTGATTCCTTGCACAAAACTTGCTAAAGAACTGTGGCGACATCAGAAATGAAAATGCTTTTTTTTTTTTCCCCCCTCAAGAACACGTTTTCACATAAAACAATGGCCATTTCAGTTAAAAGTGGTCCTCAGCTGTAGCCTATTTGTGAAGTGGCCCTCATTCTGAAAACCTGAGGAACAAATCTACAAACTCCTGCAGATTATCAAGATCGGTCCTCCAGAAACAAAACCTCTCTCCCAGCATGTTTGTTAAAGCAATTTTCTACAGAATCTTCTCTTTGTAGCTGTGACTCAAAAGTCAAGGAATTTCCATTCTGTCATGGGAAAATGTAGTGGAAAAGCAGGGGAATGTCCCTTGAAAGCTTCTTTGTCTGAGCACTTTTAATTGGTTTTGGTTTGAAAAGACAAGGTACATAAAGGGGACTTAAATGTATTTTTTTTAACAAACGGTGGCACTGACAATGAATTGTGCAGACATACTCAGCGATGTGACAGAAAATGTTTTATCCACCACTCACAGGTCAGATTTTTTTTTTTTCCAATACATTACATGTTAATTACAGATACATGATGTGTAATTAACTGCTGAATTAAAATATATTTGCGTAGCCTGGCATTGCCATTGTTCACAGAAACAGAAACTGTATAGATAACATGGTATTAAAAGAGTGCTGTGTGTGTCTGTGTATGTTAAAGGTAGTGCAGCTGGTTTATATTCAGCAAATTTAATTAGACTAATTTCAATGGAATTAATTAGGGAAGTTCTACATGATTTAAATAGGAAGGTGATTAAAGTCATTGTAAGACTTCTTTGCAACTCTTCCTAATAATTTAATTTGGGGAAACTGTTTAATAATTAGATTAGGGAATTATTATTTAATTGACTGTTTTACTGCAAATGGTAAAAAGAGAAGAACCTTAATTTTTTTTTTTTTAATCAGTGGAAAAGAAAAGCTTCCTTGCATATTTAATGTATTACTTAAAGTACATATTGACATTTGATCCCCTCTCTGGCTGTATTTTGAGGCCACTTGGCTAGTAAACAATGTTCTTGCTTGAAAATATAAATTAGTACAAGTTTTAGCAACATATATAGACACAGCCTAGGTTTTACTACAGTGGTGTGCCAAAGAGCTGGTGAGTATTTTAGGCCTCATGTAATATATTGCATTTTTTTGAAAAAGCTATTGGTGCAGCATTGCCTTGACCTGGGCCCACAGCCCCTTGCTATAGCAGACCCTACGTCTATCACGTACAGGCTATGAAAAGTGCTGTTTACACCCAACTGGTAAGCAACATGTTGGCATTGCCGCAAGCAAGGACTTTTGATTGATTAGCAGGCATTATAAACAAGTCATTACTATTTGTCTTTTGATAGAACAGTTGGATGTGTGTTTCTTGATTGAAAATGATCAAGCTAACATGTTGAACTTCTGGAATCTGCAGTGCCTTCCCATAAACTTCTTTACTCTGATAGATTTCCCTCCACTTCCTGACTGGTTGCAGCCCCCACACTCAAACAGTACTAACCGGTTCGCCTGTGAAAATGCTGTATTCTCAACATAGCAGAGATGCAAGTTCAGACTCCTGTAAAGTAATGCATGAGGTCATAAATAGCGTTATCCTCACTATATACCTGAGGTTTACCGTGGTCTGCAGATCCAGTGTGAAAGGGTATAGCGTTCACAAATGAAATCTGCATTACTCTTTAGCCAATGCAGATGTGGTGAAAGTTTTTCTGGATTCGATTGCTGAAGAGGGATACCATTCCACCCAGCTGTGAGAACAAACTGTTTTTAGCACAATGGTGGCCTATTATGACACATCTCATTCAACAGGCAATCAGTATTTTAATTAGTGATTAGTGGAATATCATTGGACTTGCAATAACACAGTAGGAAACCTTTTTGTATTTATTTATTTTTCTCTCGTCTTGATCCTAGAACTGTTAGGTCTATTGAAAATAACAAGGCAGAGTACTGTTGGGGTTTTTAAAGACATACATAGGAAATTACCTTTTCCTTAAACACGACATCAATATAGCAATTCAATTCATAATTTGTAACAAATGTATATATTCCTAAAAATTAATATATAGGAGTTAAAGACTGGAGGTAGAACTTTGAAAACATGGCTCATGGTAGTTTTTAAATGGGAAAGTATATTTCAAGTCTAACCACTGTGAATGTGTTGGGTTTCCCTGGATACTGAGAAATATTACTTATTTGTTTGTTTATTGGAATTCCTGTGTGTACATTCATTTTTTTAGGAGTGTGAATATTTACACTTCCACAACAGCATATAGTAGCTACATTTTTAAATTAAAAAAAAAAAAAAAATCTATCCACCGAAAAGGAGTTTAATACTGTAAACCAGTCTGTTTAATTGCGCTTTTACAGTTATTTGTTAAAAAAAAAATACATACCGTAACAAGTGGTGTATAAGTCGTCCCCCCCCCCCATCAGGACCCCCTAAAAATACATAGAAAATAGACTTTTATAAATGTTTTTACAGTATATATATTTAGGGGATGTAGTTATTGATTTCATACTTTTAAATAAATAATCCATGTTCATCTTCTTTTTACATGAAATACTATACTACCTAGCCTGCTGTTTCCCCCTTAATGACTGATATGCTTTTCAGCCAGTGACCTACTTTGAAAGACATGCATACAGAAGAGAAAGTATGTTGAGACATGCTTTCATTTTCAATGTTTAAGATACATTTTGGGTCATGATCCATCATCTTTTAAGTAACTATATTCTTCAAAACATATTAATAGAATGATGTTGGATATCTAAGAAGAATCATTATTGCTAACTAATTTCCTTTTTTTTTTCTTTAGAGAATATGAGAAATGTAAATACTGCTGAGAATAATATCAATTATAGACATGCTAGCAAAGCTTAAATGAGCACAGATTTAATGTAAAATGAAATGACATAAATCTTGGATAGGTTTTTGTAGTGTGAGTATTAAAAAACACACACACACAAAATCCAAACATTTAAATGAGATTAATGATGTCTGAAAAGTAGCTGCAGTGACTTACAAAGTTGATTTGTCACTGACTGATAAATAAGTTACTTTCTGTAATCAAATAAAACATAAATGTGTAGGTTTTATTTTGCCTTCTTTTTATATCACTACACATATTTGATTTCAGTGGGGCTTCAAGTATTCCTCTTGAAATACGGTATTGACAGCCGGCTTGCCCTGTTACATTGATCAGAAAGCGTACTGGCAGCCTCTCTGTGTTGTAATAGCACTTTAATGGATATAAGCTATTCACCCAGATCCTTCTCAATGTCAAAGCAGGTGAAAAAACTACTATCATTTAAAATAAGTTACTCAATTCACAGCAAGCTGATCAAGCTGTATTAAAAAAAAAAAAAAAAAAAAAAAAAACAGACAGGAGTTGATCAAAAGTAACGTGTCATATTAAATAGAACTAAGCTGTAATATCCATATCAGGTTTCATTATATTTTAAAATATACTTTTACCATCTGAATATAATTTATTAGAAAACGATTGAGTGTGAACAGCCAATCAGCTTCCAGATCTATCAGGCTTCTATTTTGCATAGATGCCCGCTGGAACGTTGAAGTGCTTAACTGTGAATTAAATTTTAAATCAATCTGCTCATAAAGACATTCTGATCTACAACTAATCTGATAGCATAAAAAAGCTACTTAAACATACTTTCTGACGCTCATATAGAGACAAGCAAAATCATATGTTTATGACAGGACACCGTAATGAAGGCTTAATTTGCAGCTACTGGAGAACAAGTTAACAGGAAAGACACGACTGGTCCACAATTCTGTCATCAGCTGGATCCAGACAACACCCTCACTCAGAATCAGCCAGTCAAACTGCCAACCCTGTTTCAGTTCTTTCCGTACCCGCCAATCCACTTGAATGATGCCCCGCCTCCAACAAGAAGTTTCCAGTCCGACTCAGTACTACACGGACTATTCAACAAGTGTACATGTCCAGATAAATTACAATAAGAAAGAGTAAATAAATATGTTATCCAAATAATAATAATTTTAATCATAATAATAAAATTTTCACTATGCGTGTCGTTTTTCTATTCTAATTATGTTAGGGACTGTCTTCCTCATCGGAAGGTTACCTGGCGAAATATCAGATGTTCAAGATAAATATAGGTTTTAAAGATTTTTTTTAAAGACAAAATAAATTAATAAATCATTTTCTAATAGCGATAGAGCACTCTCGATGCGGACACTACCATGTGGTAGATGACCTTGACTTTTGTTAGCGCCCTCGCCTACGGCCTGGGGCGCATAACTCCAGACGGTCATCTACCACACGGTAGAACCTGCATTGACGGGCTCTATTGCTTAAATAGTAATTGTTTTTCTGGTATTTTGAGGGAAAACATGTATTTATGTACATACTGTATGTACATACAAGTATGTATCTGATAATTAGGAAAATGATAACTTCATAAGAATTTGTTTGCCACAAACGTGTATTGGCATTCTCTTTTATTCTAAATTGCCCCCAAACCATATAAACCAGTCCTATTTCCTATTATTATTATTATTATTATTATTATTTCTCCTTCACCACGGAAATTCCACACACAGCTCAGGGACCCGAGGCTCAATGGGCATCCTCTGATCCCAGGGGCCAGTCAGCTTTTTTTTTCACCCAGGAACTCGAGAGCGGATGTCTGCAGGCTACCGGCCTCTGGAGGACAAAGACCAGCTTAGCAAATCTCTGCCCTCAAGCTCACTCGGCCAGTAGGGGTCGCTGCAGAGCAGTGAAGCGAAACAGTCTAAGCCAGATCCCACCTCCCCAACCCCGGCAGCGCCAAATCCAATGCGGCACCCCCACGGAATCACCAGTGAAGACCGGCTGCATTGCACAACTAGGAATCGAACTTGAGATCTCTGGTTGTATGACTCACCCTGCACGCAGTGCGGCAGTGTTTTACGAGGTGAGCCATTCGGGAACCCATCCTATTGCTTTTTAACTCGACTGGCAATCATGGGACATCTCTGGAGTGCTAATAATCAGTTAAAGTCCCTCTAGCTCTCAGTTTAGGTTGTGCACAAACAGCCTTCCAAAGGCCACAGATGAACTAAGAACCAGCCTTTTTTCCCCAAGGCTCCAACACGAGCATGTTCATTTCCAAAGCTGTCTCACAACTGGTGGCTTAGTAGGTAGTACGCTTGCCTCCAGGGCAGGAGGTTACAGGTTCAAATGGTGCTTAGGGATAACCTGGACATGCTCCGTCTAACATCACCCAACGTGCGGCCTCTGCTAAGAATTGCCATCTTTCTGTTGAGATGTTACACTGAGCTTTTGCCTGCTATATGGACATCACATATCCCAGGGGTCTTGTCAAAGAAAAGCATAGGCAGTGTTTTCTACGGGCAGTTTTACAGTGGGGAGCTGAATGGAATCCCTCGCTGTGCCATATTAGACAGCAGAGAACACTGCATAGGTAACGATGCCTCTGGTGTACTGGCCAGATCCTTCCAAACACTTGCCTGCTTGCATGCATGGGGATAGGCAGTGCCTCTCAGCATCCAGACATATACTGTATTCTCTGAATGCTAAACTGGGTGTGTATTGGTTACACCAGGCAACCTTTTTGTTTTGCTTTCTGTAACATTTTAGTGCTTAAGCTATACCTTTAATGTCCCAAGTTCAGTTTATTTTGCAGCCCACATTACAAAATAACAATGCCAAAATAATTTTATTGGTTCCTGAGCTCTAGACGGGGGAAAGCGCAGTATGCTACAGAAGTTCTGTGCTGGTGAATGGTAAGGGAAAGGAACAGAGGAAAAAAAAAAACATGCATGCCAAAGACAATATTTACCTGCTAGATGCTTTCAAAACAAGACAAATTTGGATAGAAAACTGGCAATCTGGGAGCTGAATGCACTACGCCTACGACGTCATCTCTCATAACGCCCACAGCCATTGTGATATTTCAGCATATCACAACACCCAGTTGTACCATCATTTTTAAATAAGGTTTTGTTGATGTGCTGCAGTGAAACAGTACCTGCTTGTGCTTAAGTCATGTATATATACTATAATATGACAAGAACTATTCTGTATGCTGTTTTTCATCTGAAGTTTGGGAAACCCTCTTTTTGGTAACGTTAGTAGACACTTTGTTATTAAAGTTCAATAATAACAGTATTATTTTGTCTATAATAAATAACCAAGAAAGACTCTTTACAGTTTGCTGCTTGTATGACAGCAGATCGAACGTGTCAGATTGATTGAAATATAGCCTTGATGTGCGTTGCTTATTCTTCTATTGACAAATAACTACTATTATTTACAAAAGGGTCTTTTACGAGACTGTGTGCAATTGACAGGATGTCATTCCAGTTCTAGAGTTAGCTATGAGGAAAATGTGTCATCTGAACTTGTGTAGTTCAGCTTTGGGGTCTTTACCATTCCATTTTTTTTTTTTATGTAAGTTTATAGTCAATTGATCCTGTCTCTTATTGTATATTGTCTTCTCGTGAGAACTTTGGGTGTGCAAAAGGCCTGCAAAGCTGAGCGGTTTTGTCACCTCAAGTGCAAAGTGAGATGACACTCATATCATAAGAGGCAGGGTCAACTGTACGCATTAACTTATTATAAATCTAATAATGCTGAAATAAAGTGAATCAATTTTTTAATAGAATTTATTAAATAACTTTATATTTGTAATCCAAGATGCTGCATTTTTGAAGTTCTTTTTTTTTTTTTTTTTTTTTTTTTTGCACGCTGCTAGTTGCTTCTGTTTGTTCTTGGAACCTGTCTGGCCATTGTATAATCCCAGGTTCAGACTGGAATTCATCAGTCCAGTATTCATCATGATTCAGTGTGAAAACCACTCGCCCTTTGAACCCCCTCTTGAATTGGAATGAAATGTGCCTGAAAGTGAAGCGAAATGCATCATATGCAACAACAGCAGGCCCTTGCCTAGCCTCTTCCTGGTGTGAAATCGATACACTATCTTTCCTCCTGACCTGTTTCATGACCTCCATTGCTGCTTTCATGCTGAACAGCAATTGGTTTGAACAGCCTGGGTCTGTCGTTACATGCAAGTGTTTCTTGAATTCACTCCGAAAACTGTCTGCAAGAGCAAAGGCTCTGTTTTTATCTGTAACACTGCATGGACCGTGTTGTAATTATACATTACATGAAAGGACAAGGGCGCTTTATTTTTGATTTATTGTAAGTATAAGGGACTTGTTTGAAGTTCACCGCCCTGT